>NC_090184.1:15274643-15584143 GCF_024679245.1 Pseudorasbora parva
GGAAAAACATCCGATTGAAATTCTACATTTAGATTTCTGTAAGAGAATCCTCAAAGTCCAAACAATGGATGCAGGGCAGAATTAGTACAATACCCTTTCCTTCTAAACATCCAAAAAAGAGCCATCAAATTCTGGAAACACCTGAAAACAAGCGATCCCAACACATACCATTACAAAGCTCTGAAACATCAAGAGCTGAGCGTGGCGAGGAGTCTCCTGTGTAAGCTGGTGCTGAGACTGACTGAGCTCACACACACAGAGATGAGCCGGCATCAGGACACACACACACTCACACACATTCGGCCCTCACAAATTATGATCACAGAACAAGACAAGTGCATCACCAATTGGACACACACCATTCAAAGCCAGCATTAACTGGGATGTTATTCTGCCCTAAATCGAGAATACAGCGTAGCGCAGTACCTGAGCTCAGTGAGTGATGTGAGACTCAGGAAAACCCTGACGATGTACAGACTCAGCGAGCACAGTCTGGCCATATATTGTATATATGCTCAGTTGTTACATATTTTCCTGTATTATTATTTTTTCCTAATTATAACTTTATTTATTTTACTATTCATATTTTTTATTAATAAATAACAACTGAATTTGTTCAGTTGTTACAAATCACTTTATGTTGTCTTAATGCTTTGGCAATACAAAATATGTTTTTGTCATGCCAATAAAGCTTCTTGAATTGAATTGAGGAAGAGAGAGAGAGAGAGAGAGAGAGAGAGAGAGAGAGAGAGAGAGAGAGAGAGAGAGAGAGAGAGAGAGAGAGAGAGAGAGAGAGAGAGAGAGAGAGTTAACAACTCTTTATTCACAAAGATTAACAAAGTCACAGCACATACGCAGCAGGACTCAGATCTCGAGCTGACAGACAAGATGATCGCGGAAAATTTGATTTCTAAATCTGAAACCATATTTGGTTCTGCCTCTCCCCAAAACTGAATGCAACCACATTTTTTGGTTAACTTAAAAAAAGCAAATTCAGCTTTAGAATAATTTCAGGGTTGTTCCACTATCTTGCCGTACTGACACTGGTTGACTTAGTCCCCCAACCTTCAACACTGTAGAAACATCATAATATAACAGTTTAATTCATGAGATAAAAAAAATAGTAATAATTTTAAAAAAAATCACCAAAACCAAAAGCTTTAAGGGGACTAAACAAATAAAAGTGACTGACTCTAATTGCAAAATTCCAATATAATCACCATCCCTTTTTGCAATATCCACAATATCACAAACAAGATAAATGTTATCCATTATAGTTCTGTCAGGAATACAATAAATGTAATATTCATTCACTATATGTTCAAAAAACAATTTTAATCTATTTGAAAGACAATTAGCTAAGATTTTATAGTCAGTACACAAATTGCCACTGGTCTTCGTTTCTTTAAAAACACCAAGATCACCTTTCTATGGTAACAAAGATAACACGGCTCTTCGACAGCTTGTTGGGAGCGCTTTTTCTTTCTTTCTATAAGATGATTTAAATACATCAAACAAATCATCTTTTAATAATTCCCAAACTGTTATAAAATGCAGTCAGAAGGCAATCAATTCCTGGTGCTCGTTCACTGGATAGCTAATTAACAGCCTTTTTAATTTTTCCAATGTCCATTCCAAATTCCAGTTGATTTCTCTGTGTATCAGTCAACTTTGGTAAATCTTTAAAAAGGTCCTCCATACATCCAATGTCACATGGACATTCCGAAAAACAGGTCTGTATGGAAGTCAATAGCCAGTGATCTCATGTAGCATTGACTTCCGCTTCTTCCTTTTTTTCAAAACTAAAAAAGAAAGAACTTGATGCATTCATCTCACTCAGCAAGAGGAAGCAAGCTCTTATTAACACTCCGTTAGCTCCCTCATGGAAGAGAGAGGCCAAAACCTTCTTTTTGCATCTAGTCTTTCAGTTTATTCACCATTTTGGTTAAATAAACTTCTTTCAATTTATTTAATTTGATTTTCCAAGTCCAAACAGTTTTTTTAAAAACAATAATTTGCATTAACAGTATAATTATGACAAAAGATCCTGATGTGTGCTTTTCCTACTACCCACCAATGCACAACATCATCAAAATCAGTCTTTCGCTCTTTTTCCATTTTGCCCAAAATATAGACATTTTTTCACAAAAGAGAGCATCCTTCAACAAATTTACATTAAAATGCCAATAGTGTTACATCTTTTTTCTTCTTTTTTCTTTTTTTGCTGCTCTGTGGCACGGCAGGATTTTAAACAACTTCCTGAGTCGCCGCGGACAGGCGCGAATGCTGCCGTCATTGTGTGGATACTCATTGAAAACAATGTGTTCTAATTTTAAAGGCGTGGCGCTGAGCTTTGCTTCGCTCAGCACTCTTAAAGGGGTTGCACACCGGATACGAAAGCTAACCCCCGCATCTTTAAAATATTGAGCACCCCCATGTTGCCAAAATGGTATGATCCTCGTTTCAAAAATCCTGCGACGATTCGTCTGTGAGATCGGTGGTCGAATCTGGCTCCGCATATCGATGCATCTAATCTTCGACTATTCGGGGTCACCCCTACCTGATTCACTCTTATAAATGCTAACCAAAGTACAGATGCCATCTATCGCCGGTATTACTGTAACTAATTCAGCAACAAGGGTGATTTTGACCATTGTTACAATGGTGTGTTACAAGTGTAATAAGTTCTGAGCTTTGTGCTAAGAATTTTGTACACTTTGTGAAAACAGTACCAAAGCAAATAATAATAAAAAAAAAACGGTAAGAGCACTTACTATGATGTACTACTCTTCCCCTCATTTCAGCAGTGCAAAAAGAGATGATCAGACTGGAGACCTACAACAGAATTCAAACCAACCAGTGGATGATGTCCTGCAGAGAGTCAAAGACACCCATAAAGCCAGCATGAAGAACAAATATGAGAATGTATTTGAGGGAATAAAACAAGAGAACCCAAAAACTCAAACCCTCCTGAACAGGATTTACACACAGCTCTACATCATAGAGGGAGAGAGTGAAGGGGTGAATGAAGAACATGAGGTTTCACAGATGGAGAAATCACCAAGAATACAAAACTTACAAGATACTCCAATCAATTGCAATGATATCTTTGATATTTTACCTGAACCAGGACTTAATACAAAGAAAATAAAGAGGAAAGAAGAAATAAAGACTGTTCTTACTAAAGGCATCGCAGGAATTGGAAAAACAGTCTCAGTGCAGAAGTTCCTTCTGGACTGGGTTGAGGGAAAAGCCAATCAGAATGTAGATTTCATGTTTGTTTTTCCATTTCGAGAGCTGAACTTGATTAAAGATGAGCAGTTCAGCCTTCACAAACTTCTGCTTGATTTTTATCCCGAACTTCAAGATCTGGACTCAAAGATTTATGAGGAGTGTAAAGTTGTCTTCATCTTTGATGGTCTGGATGAAAGCAGAATTACACTGATTTTTTCAGACAGTCAGAAAGTTTCTGATGTGACTGAGACTTCATCAGTGGATGTGTTGATGACAAACCTCATCAAAGGAGAGCTACTTCCCTCTGCTCTCATCTGGATCACCTCCAGACCAGCAGCAGCCAATCAGATTCCCTCTGAATACATAAAACGTGTGACAGAAATTCAGGGATTCACTGACCCTCAGAAGGAGGAATATTTCAGGAAGAGAATCAGTGATCAGCATAAAGCTAGTAGAATCATCTCACACATTAGAGGAGCAAGAAGCCTCCACATCATGTGCCACATACCAGTCTTCTGTTGGATTTCAGCCACTGTTCTTCAAAACATTCTCAAAGATCACAGTGCAGAAATCCCTAAAACTCTTACTGAAATGTACATCCACTTCCTACTTATTCAGATCAATATGAGGAATCAGAAGTATGGTGAGAGAGATCCAGAGAAACTACAGTCCAACAGAGAAGTAGTTGTGAAACTTGCTGAACTGGCTTTCAAACAGCTGATGAATGGCAATGTCCTGTTCTATGAGGAGGACCTGAAAGAGTGTGGCATAGATATCACTGAGGCAGTGTATTCTGGGATTTGCACTGAGATGTTTAAGGAGGAATCTGTCATTCATCAGAGGAAAGTCTACTGCTTTGTACATCTGAGTTTTCAGGAGTTTCTGGCTGCTTTCTATGCGTTTTACTTTTTTATAAGTAGCACTACAGAGACACTATTTGATTCACTGCATAATCTGCATAAAAGAGTTATCAAAAAAGCTCTAATGTGCAAGAATGGAGGAATGGATCTCTTTCTGCGATTCCTGCTGGGCATCTCACTGGAATCCTGTCAGATACTCTTACGGGATCTACTGACACATACAGAGAACAGCTCAGAGACCATCAGGAAAACCACACATTATATTAAAAACAAAATCATAAGTGACAAATATATCTCAGCTGACAGATCCATCAATCTGTTCCTTTGTCTGCTTGAAGTGAACGATCAGACTCTGTTCAGAGAAATCCAGGAGTTTCTGAAATCAGAGAAACACTCTGCTAAGAATAAACTCTCTGCTGCTCACTGCTCAGCAATAGCCTACATGCTTCAGATATCAGATGAGGTAATAGATGAGCTGGACCTCAAGAAGTACAACACAACAGAGGAGGGTAGAAGGAGAATGATAGCAGCTGTGATCAACTGCAGAAAGGCTCTGTGAGTATTATGCTCTTTACAAAACAAATTTGAGTTAAATTATGTAAATTTAAAAAAAGTGTTTTCATGCCTTTTCATCTGTAATAAATATAGGGGAGACTGATGATGGTCAGTGTTGGGAGGAACCTTGTTACAAAAGTAATACATTACAGTAAATTAATACTATATGCTGTAACGCAGTGGTGTAAGGCATTACTAATACATTTTCAGTAATATTTTACTTGGTACATTTTCAGTAACGCTTGGGTTACACATAAAAAAATAATAAAACGAAAAAGGAAACATATGGAAGCTTAACTTTCATAGAAATTTATTGAAAGCACTCGCTTTGCATCCACTCCCGTTATTAATGCCTGAGTGGCCATGTTGAGTGGGAATGTTCGTTTCAGTTAGATATACTGATTTAAAAGCCCAGATACCGTTATTACTGGTGTTGTCACATCACATCACACTTTAATTAACCGGTGGGAAAATTTCCACACCATCACATCCCTACTGTAGGCCTATATTCGCGAGATGGACATGTGCATTGCTTAGAGTTTGTCAGAGATAAGGACAAGAACGTAGGCTAATAATCAAATGCAAATGCAGTCAAATGCAACCTTTGTCTAAAACCAAGATAACTATCGATGTTGCAACAATAAAAAAAAAAAGCGCATATTGTCATAACATTAGAGTTTGCACACAGTTCTGTTGTGTATATGAACAGACCTAAGCTATTCCCAGATATTGCCAGATAATCACTTTACCTCTGCAATACTTATAACAGAATTGGATCATTTGTGATTCTGTCTGTCATGATTTCTTGCATTGTCTTGAGTATTAATTTAGCCAATTCTATTTTGTTAGCCTGGATAGCCCACAGTCATTATGCTTCATTATTTTGCCTTCTACTGGATGTAAAATGCTCTCTGGTAGCCTACATTTTAGAATGTTAAAAGCTACTACTGTAGTTTTTTGGTGAAAGTAACTCAAACGTAATACAGGAGTAATGTAATGCATTACAATTCGGAGACAGTAATATTATAATGTAAATAATTACTTTTAAATAGCAGTAATAAGTCATCTATAAAATATTACAGTTTGGAAGTAACTTGCACAACACTGGTGATGGTTGTAACACAGGTTAATTGTAACAATTTCTCCAATTAGGAACTAGTTACAAATTATCTCATTCACTTAACACATGCTTGGTTTAGTCATTATTCCATGTGATTAAGTAGAGCGCTGTGGCTAACACAGAATTAAATATCATTGAAAAATATTATTTTAGAGCAGGAAAAAAATACTTAATGTAGATATAGATGTAAGAACTTAATGGCAATTCCTGCTTTGTAGTTAAACTCATCAAAGTTAAATCGTTTATTTTGTGTCTATATATAAATATTATTGTTAGTACTAATGTTTTGGGGCTTTTAGCTGTAAGTTGAGCTAGTTCATGGCTACAATAATCTGGGTTAGTTTTAACAACATGATTCTGGGTTAGTTATTTAATTGATCTGTATAAGGGAAACAGGTCATTTAGGTCAAATTAAATTATTCATTCTTTTATAGGGAATTTTGAAAGATTGATTTTACGGTTGAGAAAATGACCCATCCACACTGTAAAAAATTACTAGTGCTTTCAACTAATTATTATTTAGTAACTAGTTCCACAGATTTTTTACGTTCACTCAATTTCGTTCTGGAAATTGTTACCTGAATTAATATTTTTTAATTGGCTCAAATGTGACTTCAACATGAAATGTATGTTTGCTCAATTATTTTTAAAGTTAATTGAATTAATAATTTTTAGTTGGCTCAAACTTGACTTCAACTTTAAAATGTACGTTTACTCAACCTGTTTTTATAATTAATTCAACTAAAACGTTTTAATTAGAGGTTTCATTTTTAAATGGTTTTAATTGTTACTAGAAATTGCAGTGGAACTCATTACAACATGTTATAGCGAGGATAAAAACAAATTAAAGCACATTGTTTCATCTGCATTTATAACAAATTTCTTTAAATAATAAAAAAAATGACCAAAGCCCTTGTCACTTTTCTTTAATGTCTTTAATGCACCTTTAGTTTTGAAAATACACACACAGTCAAAGTAGATTCAGTGGAGCATTCTTGCTACTTGCCAGTGTTTCAGCTGGTAAAGGGATAGTTCACCAAAAATGAAAATTCTGTCGTCATTAATTCGCCCTCATGTTGTTTAAATCCTGTATAATTTTCTTTGTTCTGCTGAACACAAAATAAGATATTTGGAAGAATGTTTGTAACAAAGCAGATAGAGCAACCATTTACTACCATAGTATTTTCCCCCCTACTATGGTAGTGAATGGTTGCTCCATCTGCTTGGTTACAAACATTCTTCCAAATATGTTATTTTGTGTTCAGCAGAACAAAGAAACTCATACAGGTTTGGAACAACATGAGGGTAAATGACAGAATTTACATTTTTTGGGTTAACTCTCCCTTTAAGAAGAACTGACTGGCTTGGATGAGAAACTGCAACGACAAAGCATCAGTGGATATCTTGGTCACACCCTGTTGGAGAAAGAAAGAGAAAAATGAATAATAATAATAAAAAAATTATATTCTTTATACATTTTATCAATATCAAGAATTGACTTGCATGTGTGACTAAAATAAAGTTTAGAATTCGTCCCACTTGTGAGGACGATGAAATGAGCGCCATTTAATCATAGTATTCATGGTTATGTTGTTCCCTTAATTTACGGGACAATTTCAAAAGTTGAAATGCGGAAAAAAAATCACAACCACGTAACCCTAAATAGCGTACATTATTTGACCTACATTAAGTTACACGTTTGACATGTTTCAGTAAATTTGCACGTATAAAAATCATCACCACGGCACCTTGGCCTATAGCTAATGAGAGAAAGTTTGTCTGACACAAAAATAGCACACAACACGCTGAGATTAAATCTAAAATACATTATATAGTATTATAGTTTAAAACAAAAATATGTGTTATTACTTAAACATGGTTAAAGACCACATTAACGTAACGTAAATCATTTATTCGATGAGGAGTGAACTTGACGTAGACATCACTTAGGCCTAAATAATCCCCATTTCCCTTGGATATATTTACTTCTAATTTACTTCTTACTTCAAGTCTAACGTTAAATATCCACACAAGCCTAATATGTTCGACATATTTGTCTGCAATTTAATCATTAACACCTGACGCGTGAACTTCATCCTCAAAATTCCTGCTGCTGATGATCTGTATCCTTCCGCGGATCAAAGTACTCCAGAGATGCTTCCGCGAAATCAAACGAGCAATACAGATCCTTTCGCGTAGTCAAACAAGCTCTTGTACGTATTCATTAAAATTAGGCAGATTAAATGCCACAATTAACTACATATGTTCATGAATTATATATGTATATTAAATATGTAATATGTAAGTGTTGTAGGATCCATCTTCTCATTATAATGCAGATACCATCATGAACAAAACATCGAAAATACATCTAATTTCACAAATATTGTTCTGATATTGGCTATTTTATCAGATGTTTCTAACAGTCCATTTCAACAGCACAAACAAAAATCTATTTACCATAGTAAAATATTGTGTGTAAAATATTGTGTTGGCCATATAGGCTACTTTTATAAAATGTTGACTGGATTTGCGTTTTTTCAGTCCAGTCAACATTTGCAATTCTAAATGTTAACTGGATTTGAAAATATCAATTCATTCAATGTTTTTCAAATATATTTCTGCAGACTTAATATAATAAGTCTTCTTAACTTAGCACAAGTAAGAAAATTAGTTCAACATTATATTTTTTTTGCTCTTCCAACATTATATTAATTGGAGTTTTTAGAGTGCAGCGTTCATTTGAACAGACCGTAACCATCAACTCTGCAGTGGATATTAATATCTACACAGTACTGAAACACTACAATAGACAGGTAACATAGATCAGCAGTTTAGGATATTACATTTGTAAGAACATAGCAAAAGAACACTTTATTGATTATTCTAACACATAAAACTAATATCTAACACAAACACATGCACACCCTCATTCACACGTGTTTCAGAAAGGAAGTGAGGAATGTAAGAAATCACAATGTAAGATTTTTTAAACTATTTATTTGTATAATACAGCTGCAAATAAATATTTGAACACCTGTTTATCAGCTAGAATTCTGACCATCAAAGACATGTTAGTCTGCTTTTAAAATGTCCACCTCCACTCCATTTATTATCCTAAATTATATGCACCTGTTTGAGGTTGTTAGCTGCATAAAGACACCTGTCCACCCCATACAATCAATAAGAATCCAACTACTTACATGGCCAAGACCAAAGAGCTGTCCAAAGACACTAAAGACAAAATTGTACTATTCCACAAGGCTGGAAAGGGCTATGGGGAAATTGCCAAGCAGCTTGGTGAAAAAAGGTCCACTGTTGGAGCAATCATTAGAAAATGCAAGAAGCTAAACATGACTGTCAATCTCCCTCGGACTGGGGCTCAATGCAAGATCTCACCTTGTGGGGTCTCAATGATCCTAAGAAAGGTGAGAAATCAGCCCAGAACTACACGGGAGGAGCTGGTCAATGACCTGAAAAGAGCTGGGACAACCATTTCCAAGGTTACTGTTGGTAAAACACTAAGATGTCATGGTTTGAAATCATGCATGCCATGGAAGGTTCCCCTGCTTAAACCAGCACATGTCCAGGCCCGTCTATGACCATTTAGATGATCCAGAGATGATTTCCACTAAACGTGTTTGGAGGAAGAAGAATGATGAGTACCATCCCAAGAACACCATCCTATTCTACACATGGGACAGGGCGACTGCACTGTATTAAGGAAAGGATGACCGGGGCCATGTATTGCAAGATATTGGGGAACAACCTCAGTTAGATCATTGAAGATGCGTCGAGGCTGGGTCTTCCAATGTGACAATGACCTGAAGCACAGCCAGGATAACCAAGGAGTGGCTCTGTAAGAAGCATATCAAGGTTCTGGCGTGGCCAATTCTATTCTATTCTATACTCGTACTCAATTCTAGTCAGAATATGAGTCTGATACTGTTCCATTGGGCTGTGATTATGGGGTGTTTCAACCGAACCAGGAAAGACCTTAATTGGATAAACCTACAACCAATCAAAGCAACGAAGCAACACATAACGTTAGTTGTCAAATGTCAACAGAACTCAACTGCACTGTGTGGCCAAATCTGTGTTTTCCCGAGGCTTGTTTTCTATGTCCACGGGTTGAAGTAACCTCAATTATGTGATATATAGACCCAGGAATTTTAGCAGGCAGCCTTGCTAAAATAACACACATTTTACCCCCCAAACACACATTTTACCATTTTACATTGTACATTCATCGTCTAAAGCCCGCCCTGACAATTTTATTGGTCCGAACAGTTTCTGTTCGGGCATAATTCGGCTGGCATCCAGGCTGTGTTTGTATCTCATATTGTCTTTGAATGGGGATTCCTTTTTACTTGGTCCTGGCTGCAGAGGGGTTCCATGGTGCTTTGATTCGTTGACAGTCTTGTAGTGTCTTTAATTGTCGTCTTGGAAAACCAATCATGTGATGTATTGGTAGATAGATGGAAAGTCTTGTGGATGTTACTTGAAGTTGAAGCGTGCCTGGCTGTATAATCGATGACGGAAATTTGTGGCGAAACAACTTAGAACACTTTATATATATATATATATATATATATATATATATATATATATATATATATATATATATATATATATATATATATAAGATTTACAGTGGCAGCTCAGAGATGTAGGTCTACAGTGGCATTTAAGTATGAAATTGAATGAATGTAGGCTAAAATTAAAACTACATAGTCTTCAATATACAATATACATTGATTGAAAGCTACTGTATTATTACTTTATTCAAGAGCAGCGAGTGATTTTTTTTCTTTGTCTATTTTAATACCTCTTGTCAGCGCGTAGACACACAGGCACACTCAAACAGAGCTGAATCCAATTCCCTCCAAGGAGGGAATTGGCACTGTTGAGGCAGTTGCTCCCTGCCGGTTTGCCACTTCAGGGTGCTGCGCTCGCGGTGCGTAGTATATCAGAGGTCTCGAGAGGCTGGTACCCTTAGTAGATTTTCTGGCGGGGTGGGAGAATCTGTCGAATATACAGTGCCTTGCGAAAGTATTCGGCCCCCTTGAACTTTGCGACCTTTTGCCACATTTCAGGCTTCAAACAAAATTATATGAATCTGTAATTTTTTTGTGACGAATCTACAACAAGTGGGACACAATCATGATGTGAAATGCAATTTATTGGAAATTTCAAACTTTTTTAACAAATCAAAAACTGAAAAATTGGGCGTGGAAAATTATCCGGCCCCCCTAAGTTAAAGTCCCTGTGAAGGCAATTCTATGAAAGAATTCTAAACACATTATAAATGTTAGAAATGTATTGCTAAAACACATTGCAAAGACTGTGAACTGTGAAGTACTAAATTGTGGAGTTAGACCGTTAAACAGTTTTTCACCATTGCTGTGCTCCGGATTTTCTAGGCGGGGCTAAAACGGTGGGTCGATGACGCACTGGAGCCTCTGCTCCTGGCCCCGCCCCTACTGTCGATGACGCACTGAGGCTCATAACTAGAGCACATTCACATCAGTTTGCTGCTCAATCGCGAGTACTATTAGTTACTATAGCCTACAGTTTGCTAGCTAGCTATGCCTTCGTTGCGGAAATGCGTTACCTGGATGTAGTCACTTACAAAACAGGTCGGTGTCCTTATTTAAATATCCGAAAAACGATCATATCAAGAAGAGGTGGATTCATTTTATGAAGAACCACTTTGATGGAGAGCTGAGGATCACCACCAACAACCGCCTCTGTAGTGATCATTTTACACAGGATAGTTTTATAAACTTTCGTCGGAGACAACTGGGATTCACTGATAATCCGCTGTTACTGGTGAATGGGGCTGAACTGACTATCTCCCGCCTTCATCCTCACGTCTCACCGACAGCCGGTGCAGACATCATCCGCAGTAACGTTACGTGCCCACCAATGAGTGTAAGTTTCCTTGTGTGCTTGTGTTATAATTACAGCAGGTAACGTTATATTAGTCCACAGTAACTAAATCCTGCAACCCTCTAACATGATTTTGTTTTGTTTATATAAGTTACATCAATATGACAAGTGATTTCAACTATTATATCTGTAAACCTGTATATATTATATCTGTAATATCTGTATTATATCTTTAAGTTTGATATGTGACTATAAAGTGTTAAAATACACTTTATTCTATGTTATTTATTGCTAGCCTAACTTAATTTGGCTACGTTTATGCTAGTTACATAACTAGCTAAATTGCATAAAACGGAGAGAAAAAAGCACGGACCATTCTGTTGCAGATCGAGGGGGATGATGTTGGTTATCGAATATGTCAATGTCCTCTAGCGCCGGTTTCACATTGCACGTGCAACCAGTGCGTTGGCAGGGCAGGAGCAGAGCGGGAGCCGCGCGCTGTTGTGCATTCACACCGGCAGCGTTCCTCTCGCGCAGATGAACCACGGCTCGTTCTCCCTCCGACACTTTCATTCTTGTGCTTTGATTTATGATCGTGGCAGAGGGGGCGTGGTTCAGCGAGGTCTGCAGCGGGAGAGAAAGGCGGGAGATGGGTGGTAAGTGAGTGGGTTGGACAAAAACTACAAACACCTGTCTCTCGTTCTAGTAATTGGCGCAGGGAGAGTACAAGAGCCCTGGAGAAACGGAAGACAGGGAGAGAGAGAAGGACTACTGACGTTTTCCCCCAGAGTTCCCGGATGACCGTAACCCGGAAGTGATTACGATGAATGATTGAGTTGAGCTTGCACTGTGGTGCCAACACGAATTACCTTGAGTTTACAAATAAAACGTCAGTAGTCCAGCCGACCCCTGTGTCCTTACCCCACACACGATCCTCTACACTTTTCATTTTACAGCTGCAAATTCGACCGTTTTCCCCTCTGTCCCAAAAACACATGCATATTACATGTTGTATAGGTAGTTTACATGATAAAAGTAACCTTAATATGCCTCTGGGTTTAATAATTTGTGTGATTATTAACGGTGAGTATTATTAGTAAACGGTATGAATGCTCTAGTCTGTTAACATGGGCGCCGAAAAAAACACGCGCTGCTTATGCCCTGCTAACGTGTGCAGTGTGACTGTGAAACCGACCTTAGTTTGTTTCTAGCTCTGGAGGCTCAAACATATATGGCATTTGAGTGAGGTGGAGGTAGCTTTCCCGCGAGTGGTGGTGGTTTCGGCGCGGCCAGCGGACACGCCCACAACGTTTGAGAGCAGAGAATACTGCTAATTTTTTCAAGATTTTGATCTCTTCTTTTATTTACTTGGCGACTTTTATTATCATTCAAATTTGGCTGGGTGGTTAATATCATTTTTCTGTGGTGTGACAAACTCAGATCACATACTTAATTTTGACTTTACAGGGTCTTTAATACTTTGTAGCGCCACCTTTTGCTGCGATTACAGCTGTAAGTCTCTTGGGGTATTTATCAGTTTTGCACATCGAGAAACTGAAATTTTTGCCCATTCCTTGCAAAACAGCTCTAACTCGGTGAGGTTGAAGGGAGAGTGTTTGAGAACAGCAGTTTTCAGTTCTTTCCACAGATTCTCGATTGGATTCAGGTCTGGACTTTGACTTGACCATTCTAACACCTGGATATGTTTATTTTTGAACCATTCTATTGTAGATTGTGCTTTATGTTTTGGATCATTATCTTGTTGGAAGACAAATCTCCGTCCCAGTCTCAGGTCTTTTGCAGACTCCATCTAGCCTAAAAATCTAGACGCACCCTAGCGGCAGCAAATTTAATCTGCCCGTGAGTGTCGTCTAGCAACTCTCAATACCCTTCTGAGCTGTATTCGCCTAACTCTTGCCGGGCCAATCACATCGTGTATAGAGTCGGTGGGCGGGGCCATAATGACGATGGCCGAGTTGCGTTTGCGTGCTTCTAGTCAACACAGAAACTGTCGAACGGACTCTGGAAGACTTGGAGTTAAGCTTTTCTCTGAGAAAAGAACAAAGAACGGCACTGAAGTCATTCTTAAAAAGGGAAGATGTGTTCAGAGTTTTGCTGACCGGATACGGTGAATGTTCTGAATGATCTGTTTCACCTTCGTTGCTCTGGTTGGTGGTAGCGCTATCCTATCGCGTGCAGAGGGAGTTTGAAAGACAACCGTTTATCCCGCCCCTTCGGATTCAGCGCTGTCAATGGTGAGTTTCCAGACCAAACATCTTGATGTTGGTATGGCTTGTGAGGCTAGACTGCATCAGGTTTTCTGGATTTGGCTCCATCCATCTTCCCATCAATTTTAACCATCTTCCCTGTCCCTGCTGAAGAAAAGCAGGCCCAAACCATGATGCTGCCACCACCATATTTGACAGTGGGGATGGTGTGTTTAGGGTGATGAGCTGTGTTGCTTTTACGCCACACATAACGTTTTGCATTGTTGCCAAAAGTTCTTCCACATGTTTGTTGTGTCTCCCAGGTGGCTTGTGGCAAACTTTAAACAACACTTTTTATGGATATCTTTAAGAAATGGCTTTCTTCTTGCCACTCTTCCATAAAGGCCAGATTTATGCAGTATACGACTGATTGTTGTCCTATGGACAGAGTCTCCCACCTCAGCTGTAGATCTCTGCAGTTCATCCAGAGTGATCATGGGCCTCTTGGCTGCATCTCTGATCAGTCTTCTCCTTGTATGAGCTGAAAGTTTAGAGGGAAGGCCAGGTCTTGGTAGATTTGCAGTGGTCTGATACTCCTTCCATTTCAATATTATCGCTTGCACAGCGCTCCTTGGGATGTTTAAAGCTTGGGAAATCTTTTTTGTATCCAAATCCGACTTTAAACTTCTCCACAACAGTATCTCGGACTTGCCTGGTGTGTTCCTTGTTCTTCATGATGCTCTCTGGGCTTTAAACGGACCTCTGAGACTATCACAGTGCAGGTGTATTTATACGGAGACTTGATTGCACACAGGTGGATTCTATTTATCATCATTAGTCATTTAGGTCAACATTGGATCATTCACAGATCCTCACTGAACTTCTGAATAAATTTCGTTTCACTTCATGATTGTGTCCCACTTGTTGTTGATTCTTCACAAAAAATTACAGTTTTATATCTTTGTTTGAAGCCTGAAATGTGGCGAAAGGTCGCAAAGTTCAAGGGGGCCGAATACTTTCACAAGGCACAGTATCTTGATGGGTCCTGCATATTATACAAAAAATGGTACGTCATTCAATTCAGGTTTCATCCATCCAGTTTCAACAGGGTCCTACCCACACTGGTGCACCCCAAGCAGGCTCTGCTTATGACTCAAGAAGTACAGACTCTGCTGCAAAAGAGGCTATAGAGAGGGTCCCTTTAGCAGACTGGGAGTCAGGGTTTTACAGCCAGTACTTTATCGTGCCAAAGGATGGACCTATTTTAGATCTGCACATCCTCATCTGCTGAATAGCAAATCACAGGTTCAGGATACTTACACTCAAACAGATTGTGTAGATCTCAAATCAGTTCCGAGGACTGGTTATATTTCAAAGATGTATACTCTCGTGTCTCCATCCTTCCGCAGCACAGGAAATACCTGAGGTTCGCTTTCGGTGGAGAAGCTTATCAATATCGGGTGTTTCCCTTTAGTCTAGCTCTTTCACCCCGCATGTTCATGAGGAGTGTGGGATATGCAGGGGATCTGCATGCTCTATTTTGCTGACTGCATAGTCAGCTTGTCTGGCGGTTCAATGTCGAAATGTTGTTCTTGCACAACCAAGGGAGTTAGGGCTGAGGCTCAACTCCAAGAAGAGCATTCTTTCTCTAGTTTAGAGAATAAAATAATTATGGCGTGAGTTGGAATTCGGTCTCTATGCAGACCCGCTTATCAGAGGCTCGTGGGAGCCTCAATGCACAATGTTTAGATGAATTTAAACAATGGCTAAGTGGCTAAACGCATCTCGTTGCCATGTAAGGGCCCTGTTCATGTTGGACAGATATTTTAATTGCATTTTGTGTATGTTAAGAGGCACAAAGACAACCTTTACGTTTATGTCCCCAAAGCTGCCGTTTTAGCTGACTGGGGGCTCTGGGCATTAACTGTAAAAACTCAGTGTTGCAAGCACCACTCCGGTTCATTTTTTTTCCTATATGGTTGAAATGAGAAGTAGAGTTGAGTGTCATCAGCATAGCAGTGATAGGAGAAGCCATGTTTCTGAATGACAGAGCCTAATGATGACATGTAGATGGAGAAGAGAAGTGGTCCAAGCACTGAGCCCTGGGGAACCCCAGTAGCTAATTTATGTAACTTAGACACTTCACCTCTCCATGACACCCTGTAGGACCTACCAGAGAGGTAAGACCACTGGAGAGCAATTCCTGAGATCCCCGTCTTCTTATGTGTTGACTTGAGTATCTGGTGGTTAACTGTGTCAAAAGCAGCAGACAGATCCAGCAGGATGAGCACTGAGGATTTTTAAGCTGCTTTTGCCAGTCTCAGTTACCGAGAGCAAGGCAGTCTCAGTCGAATGGCCGCTTTTGAAGCCGGATTGGTTTTTGTCCAGGAGGTTGTTCTGTTCAAAAAACAGAGAGAGTTGATTGAACACAACTCGCTCAAGTGTCTATGCAATGAAAGGCAGAAGGGATACCGGTCTGTAGTTTTCTAAAAGGGCTGGATTCAGAGAGGGTTACTTAAGCAGTGAGGTTACCCGAGCCTGCTTAAATGCTGTGGGAAAGGTTCCTGTGTGAAGAGAAGTGTTGACAATGTGAGTGAGTGCAGGAGTGATTGAAGAAGAAATGGCCTGAAGGAGGTGAGTGGGTATAGGATCAAGTGGACAGGTAGTAGGGTGATTGGAAAGGATGAGTTTAGAAATATCTGCCTCGGTGAGTGGAGAGAAGGATGGAAGCGTGTTCGTGTTAGTTGTTGAGATGTGCGTGTCAGTTTGTGGTGAGGAGAACTGGTTGCTGATGAGAGATGTTTTGTTTGTGAAAAATGATGCAAAGTCATCAGCTGTAAGAGTTGATGAAGGAGGGGGAGGAGGAGAACAAAGGAGAGACGATAATGTTTTAAAGAGTGTACGAGAGTCAGAGCAATTGTTGATTTTGTTGTGGTAGTATGTTGTTTTAGCAGTGGAGACATTTGTAGAGAAAGAAGAGAGAAGAGACTGATACAAGGTAAGGTCAGTATAGTTTTTAGATTTCCGCCATTTCCTCTCTGTCCCGAGTCCAGAGCGATGTTCACGGAGAACATCAGACAGCCAGTGGGCAGATGGGGTGGGGCGGGCTGGTCTGGAGGAAAGGGGGCAAAAACTGTATAAGGAGGATGTTAGAGTGGAGCAAAGAGTGTCAGTAGCACTGTTAGCGTCCAGTGCTGAGAACTGAGCAGGTGGAGGGAGTGAAGATGAAACCATAGTGGATAGGCGAGAGGGAGAGAGAAAGCGTAGATTACACCGAAAGCTAATCTGTGTAGGAGTGTGTGTTGTATCAGGAGTCAGTATGAGGTTAAGAGTGATGAGAAAGTGGTCTGAGGTGTTAAATGGAGTAACTAAAGTGTTGTCCGTGGAGCAGTTGCGTAGACGAAGTCTAATTGGTTACCTGATTTGTGAGTAGCTGTAGTAGATACTAAATTAAAGTCAAATGAAGTCAGTAGAGTGCTGAAGTCTGTGGCTAGGTGTTTATCAAGATAGATGTTGAAGTCACCAAGCAGACGATTGGTTGATTCTTGCTCATTCAGCTTGTGTGGCGGCCCAGCATCGAGAGATTGGGGCTGAGGCTCAACTCCAAGAAGAGCGTACTTTCGCCAGTCCAGAGGATCATGTATTTGGGGGTGATTTGGTATTCGGTTTCTATGCGGGCCCGCCTATCAGAGCCTCGTATAGGGTCGATTCTCTCATCAGTCAGAGGGCTGAGGCTAGACCAGTCACTCACTGTAAAGCAGTTCCAGAGACTGTTAGGTCTGATGGCAGCAGCGGCCAACGTGATTCCTTGCAGCCTGTTGCACATGAGACTGCTACAGTGGTGGCTCAAGACCAAGGGATATTGCCCGAGGGGAAACCCCTTTCGTGTAATCAAGGTCACACAGCGGTGTCTCCGCGCCTTGGTTATGTGGAAGTACCCTTGGTTTCTGTCGCTGGGGGCACCGTGTCAGCGCACTTCTCTTCTACGAACTAGACATAAATTCTACACCTGGGGCTCGGGTGCTCGCTCCTTAGACAATTCAACAGGCGGGCACCCGGCTCGTATGGGGACGTGGGTATTCTCGTTCCCAAAGAGGTGACGCAGCTTGAGTTCCTTGAACCGGAATGTCTCGGTTACGTCTGTAACCGTACAGACCATTCCCATTCGTCCCAGAATGGGAACGAGACGCTGCGTCACCTGGCCATACTCCCCATGTATGCCATGCCCTCTAGCGGCTTATTTCGGGCCTTTTCAGAAGCTGGGGCATGTGTTTGCTGGCAGGCTTTATAGTTTCCGGGTCGATGACGTCAGCCGTCTATGACGTTCCGTCTCTCCATTGGACTGATTGCATACGTGCTTCACGATGCAATCACGCAGAGGCGTTCCCAGAGCAGTGACGCAGCGTCTCGTTCCCATTCCGGGAACTAAGGTTACAGACATAACCAAGACGTTTCATGACTAGAAACAATATCACCTGAGTATCACTGAATATCACAAAGACATTCATTTTTCGGAGAAATGTATTTTGTTAAAGAAACATTGCTGGAAAAGGAATTCATGGTAAATGTCCACACATTGTCAGTTAATCAGATATGATAGACATGTCCATAGACATGTCACTTGTTGAAGCTTTCACCCCGGAATTAGGCCCGTAGTGACCTTCCAAGGCTGGAGCAAGGGCCAGCTTGTCCAGAACAACAAGGTCACCCATTTCCTTTAGGATGAATGTGGTACACTGATCTGTAATAGAATATTGTGCACATACAAAGATACACAGTCTCTCCATGGTTGGAGCTGATTAAGCTCTAGTTCTAACTAGAATGTTCCCTAAAACATACTGATACTCAGGGTTTCTAAATTAACTTTTTTGATCACCAGCCAGTGTGGCTGGTAACTTTCTGAAGTTACCAGCCAATCAGAATTTCCTATCTATTGAGTCTATTGAATCAAATGACTTCAGAGCTCTTCTTCTTCTTCAGAGGTTGCCATCAGAATCTGTGCCACTCTCTGTTCCTTTTGTCCCATGTCTGCACACAAAGTCAGGCCTGCGTGAGCGCAAATTATCAGCATGCCAGATGTTAATGGCTTTGGTTGGGTAAAAGTATTTAATGTCAGGTGAGCATAACTGGGTTTTAAGAAGGTCAGAAAGGGCCTCACCTTTTAGGCGTGAGCGCCAGTCACTCTTTACCTGCTTCATAACACTGACCCCTCTTTCACAATCAGCTGTAGTTGCAGGGATGGTGAGGATAGCATCAAAAAGATCAGGGACACCAGGACACAGATGGCACAGCATTCTGTTCACAGTAGGCCAGGTCTTTTTAAAGGTTCCTGCAACAGGGTCAGACAGAAAATATGTATTATGCACTTTTAAACAATTATACATTTTTGAATGCAACTTTAGTTATTAAAAGATGGCATCATATTTGGATTGTTCCTTTAACAAATTATATTTACTCTGCTTCCTGATAAACAAAATAAAACTCTCACAATAGTAGACATTTCTATAGAGCATGAGAACTTTTCAAGCGCTTGTTTAAAAATGCTGCTGATCAGGTAAATCAGATTTTTCTTTTTCTAAAACGTCCTTCTATAAAGTACCTTGGCTGAATCCTGCTGTGTACAGTTCAGTCTTGAGAATTGTCCATTGATCAGGGATCAACTCCACATCCACTCCAGCAGAGCATAAAAGAGGTCGGAAGTGACTGATGAGTTTGTTTACATTTTCATCACCAGAATCTGAGAACAAAAGGGAAAAGTTAAACAGTTGTCTTAAAACATAAAATGTGTAAAGATTCGCTTTTTACATTTGAATTGCTAACCTGAACGTGTGTCTGCCTCTGGCCAGCACTTGAAACTGGTCAGCCGCATTGGCTGCAAGACACCACTGTTCACATCACTAAATCTAGCAACGATCAACCCTGCATAGAGAATCGATTAGGTCATTCCTTGGATGTCATGATGATCGGCATCAGTAGGCTTCAGGAGGACTACCTCATAGGTGTCTGTGTCCAGCACTGCTCTCAGCTTAGGCCCAGCTCTACAGTTGTGCAGAGGTAGATGGATGGGCATCTTTTTATTTATTTTTATTTATACTAAGGTGAAAACACACCAACACAACCTAAAATCAAATCATAAATTGTGGACTATATGATACATTCCTTGACTTTTCTATGACGGCCTGAGTGGAGGAATTGGAGCTCTGAGCTTCAGCCAGGATTGACACTGACCTCTGCAGTGACTTGAGGTTGCTCAGTTAATACATGGTGTCATGGAGAAGGCAGCAATACCTGAGCACTCCACCAACTTTGCCTATTTTGAGGAAACCCTTGGCTTTTGCCCTCAAAACAGCATTGAAATTTGTTGCCTCCTGAGAATACAAACAAAACAACTGTATTATATCAGACAGCATTCAAAACTGATTATGAGTAGAATAAAGCAAACTAGAGCCCCGTTTCCACCACAGGAACTTTACCCAAGAACCAGGAACTTTGGGTGGTACTCAGTGTGTTTAGACCGCAGGAACCAGGGTCTAAATGAAGTTCCGGGTAAATATTTCCCCCTCCAAACGGCCCTGCTCGCGAGGTAGTACTTTTTCAAAGTTCAGGAACTTTCGAGGGCGGGACTTGGGCGCTGAACATGCTTATTGGTTTAGCTCACGCAGCATTTTATTTCAACTGGCATTTTTAAAAGTCTTTTGCGAGGTTCGTTCTGCGTTCAGTAAATATCAGTCTTGCTCTCTGTCTGATGGCACGCGTTCGTCTCAGCCATCTCACGTGCAATGTCCGTAATAGCTGATAATAATATACATTGTCATTTTAAATCTAGCTTTACAAGCTTTCTGAATATGCTGCATGCTGCTGAATCTGCATATTAGTGCTCTTTTCTGTCGTTGTTAATTACCTCTTAGTAAACCTATACATAACCAGCAAAAGCAGCACAGCTTGAATCTCTTCCATACTCGTTATTAAAAAAAATTTCAACATGTAAACGTCCTGACCGATTACTTTTAAGTGTGTGTCCTGACATGTCTTGACAGCGCGCGCTGCGCTCATGTTGACAAGAGAGGAAAGTTAATTTTTCTGAGGGGTAAACTTTTTATTTCGTAAGTTATGAAGATAATGTTGGAGTAATGACACAGCGTATATATTGCCTCAGGCAGTTTTTACTTTAACTGCGCCTGACAGAAGATTTTTTTTTTCTGAGATGATTATTACACTTTACAACAGATAAATAGCTTATTATATCGTCACCTTCTTAAAATAATTGCCTAAGTCATTTTTTGACAAAAATGATTTTTTTGCTTAAGTCATCTCCTCATGATGCTGGCCACCTCTGGTAAAATTCTCCACATCCTCAGTTGAACAGATCATACAATTCTACCCCTGTAGTATAATGGCCTATGTCAAGTGTGTGACTTAGGCAGTTTTATTTTGCCTAAGTCAAAAGATAATTTGACTTGGGCAATTTTACAAGCTTTTCAAGATGGCAGGTGCATCAAGAAGACCAAAAAGCTACTCAACCTCTGAAGTTATTTCCATGATTCAGGGCTCACCCCCTATTGCTAAGTGATGAGGTTTACTATAATATAGGCTAGACTATAAATATGGCATAGTTTTTTTGTCTTTTTAGTCAGCATTTTAGTCAAGAAAAATAGCTAAGTCAATAAAGCTAGCATTAGGCTTTCAGTTAATTCTTTAAAAACAATATTTCATCTTTTTGTCAATTTTTTTCCACATTACATGATCTAATTAAGAAAGATTTGAATAGGCTACCAAACACCGAGAAATTATATAATCTGTTTGGTTGTAAAATGTATTACCTGAATGAAATGAAATCGAATGTATCGTCCTGTGGAATAATTCATTCACAGACAGCATACGAAGATGTTCAGCTAATAAAGATCTTCATCGCTGGCAAACAAAATAATTACTTTGCAGATTTGCTTTCACTTGACTGTACTGTAGGTCCACCGCCACTTCACCCGACGCTTGAAGTTCTTAAAGGGATAGTTCACCTAAAAAAGAAAATGTGATGTTTATCTGCTGACCCCCAGGGCATCAACATGTAGGTGTCTTTGTTTCTTCAGTAGAACACGAATGAACATTTTTAACTCAACCGTTGCTGTGTGCCAGTCATATAATGCATGTGAATGGGTAACAATTCAAAAAGAGAGAGAAAAAAACATGCTTAGACAACATGCACAAAGAGCCCTGTGGCTAATGCCGACACATTGATAGCTTAAGACACAAAACGATCAGTTTGTGTGAGAAATCGAGCTGTATTTTTTAAAAAATTTTTTACCTCAAATACAACGCCATATCCAAGCTCAATATCCACACTCTGGCTCGTATATCACATATCCAGAGCGTGTATATTGACCATTTTTTACCTCAAATACAACGCTATATCCAACAGCCTGGAACGTGCTTCACTTCCGGTAAGGTCAATATACAGGCTCTGGATATGTGATATACGAGCCAGAGCGTGGATATTGGCAGCGCGTGTTATTGACCTTACTGAAAGTGAAGCGTGTTCCAGGCTGTTGGATATAGTGTTGTATTTGAGGTAAAAAATGATATAAATACGGCTCAATTTCTCACACAAACTGATCGTTTTGTGTCTTAAGATATCAATGTGTCGTCATGAGCCACAGGGCTCTTTGTGCATGTTGTCTAAGCATGTTTTTTGTTTTGCTCTCATAGAATTGTTACCCATTCACATGCATTATATGACCTAGACACAGCAACGGTTGGGTTAAAAATCTTAATTTGTGTTCTACTGAAGAAACAAAGACACCTACATGTTTGGTGCACTGGGGGTAAGCAGATAAACATCACATTTTCTTTTTTGGGTGAACTATCCCTTTAAATCTTCCTGTTACGAGACAGAGTGTGAAACCGCTTCAGATTCAGTACGTGCAGGAAACCAAACAAATCATTCAAACTGATTTGCGAGCTGAAATCGCAGACACCGCACACAGTATGCCCGCCTTTAGACAGTTCTGCCAACTTATTTGAATTTGAACAGAATCGACTCAAAAGAGTGATTCATTTGTGAATTGAGCATTGCTCATGCCCAGACGATAAAGATACAGCAAGCTTGGAATAAACTGTGCATTTAACAACTAATTGTGTTAAAATAAAGTAACGAGAAGAATGTTGCCCAACGTAAAAGTACAGTTTTTTCATTAGAAGTGTACTTAAAGTAAATGTACCCACATTTAAATCTACTCTTAAAGGAATAGTTCACCTCAAAATGAAACTTGTGTCATTTATTCACCCTCAAGCTTTGAACACAAAGAATGATATTTTGAAGAATGTCAGTAACCAGACAGTTGATGGGTCCGGTTACCGACATTCTTCAAAAAAGGAAATATGAGGTACTAATAACACAGAAATACCTTGTTGCAGGGCACACACAAATGCGCATGCCTACTCAGAATGATGTTTAGTTTGTTTGTTAGTGTTTTATTGTTGACAGAGTTGAACATTTAAAATTGCCTAAGTCACAAAGGCATGTTAAAAAATCCACCTAAGTCATTTATTCCTGTTACGTTAAATAATTGACATGCATTGTCATTAGTATGTCAATAGTCATCTTCTGACATAAACTTTTTGAGTGACATTATCAATAAATATCATATATTCAAATATTGGTTCAGTTTGTGTTTTCTGAGAAACCTGGAAAAATGACTTAGGCAATTATTTTAGGAAGGTGACGATATAATAATGTATTAGTCCTGGTGGCCGTTAAGAGTTGCTATGGCTAAAGTTAACACATTCCAGCTGCTGGAGAAAACAAGCACAAAAAGCGTTGACATTTTTGATGCGGCAGACAAACTGCATGTCACAAAATGATTGCGATTGAAAGTCATCAAATGGGGTCTGGGGGGGGGGAGAAAAGTTCCTGTAAAAAAGTTCCTGGTACAAATTTTTCCGGGTAATTTTGGTGGAAACGGGGCTTAGTATTGTCACAATACCAAAATTATAACTTTGATTCGATACCCAACTAAAATTCCTTGATACTAATTTGGTAACACCACAGTAAAAAAAAAAAAAACAAAAAAACAGTAAAAGTAATTGAATAACATAACCTACAAAATGTTGCGGTTTACACATATAACCCTTGTTCCCTGAAGAAAGGGAATGGAGACGTTGCATCGGTACTGACGTAACTCGGAGTGTACTGTCTGAAAGGGAACTTATTAATCATTGTTTAATTTTTTTTAAAATTAACTTGGCCAGCATGTTCCTGCCCTGGTTTTTGACCATTCCATCCTCTTATTGCTATAAAAACTGCCAGTGTGAACATTCTTACAGAAATCACATTATCAATCATGTTATCATTCACTAACCTTTGGGTTGGGATGATACAAGTAATTTAATAGTTTAAATGTAATTTTATAATTATATTATAGATTTTCAATTGTATCTGGGTTGTTTTTTAAATAAGCAAAAAATGCAAATTACAAACTGATCTTATTACCTCAAAGGTTCACTAAAGACATATCCGACTGTGTTTACCTGATTACTCGCCAGACCGTGCATTTTTACATATTTTTGACCATTTAAACCCAAACAATAATCCGTGAAAGAAATTAATCGTGATCGCGTGTGGTCTGAAAGGTGCGCGCTTCAGAGTCTTGCAGCACAAGCACGTCCCTTGCCGCACTTTATTTTCTCATGCGCTGAAAAAATAAGCGCATGACAATTCTTTGTCATGTGCTACATGTATATATTTAACTCTTCTACTTCCATTGTTTACTGAACGGTGAAAGCAGAGCTCTGCAAACGTCGTGACACCTGCTGTCACCTCTGCTTTGCAGCTGGAGGACCGCTAGATTGGGGGATGCGCAATGGTGCCCAACCTCTTTTGAGGTATTGACTGGACCATAGCACTATATAGATCTGGACCGTAGCACTGCGATGGTCATATTCCCGCAGTGGGAACATGACTCATTCACGAACGCTGCCTCAGTGTGCTGAATGCCCAAACACGTGAGACAACAAACGTGCCCGTCAAGCGGGGACAGACTCGACCGCACCCAGAAACACGGTTTGAATTACATCTTGAAAAAGACACAGGGTCAAACCGTGTTGCTCTTTTGTGAATTGGAAATTGCTCTTTTAGTATGCTGAAGCACTCAGGGAGATGACCGCGGCTACAGATAGTTTGTATGGTGCAAGCCTGTGTGAGCACTCAATGTGTTTTTTGGAAAAACGCCCAGCGAACCAACAAGCTCTTTTAGTTTCACTTTTGTGAAGCGATTACTCGCTGACGCACCGTATCACCCGCACTGGCAGTTTCTCTCACGAGACTCGATTCTCCACACTCTTTGTAGACACAGCAAGACACTGTTCAGCTCCGAAGTAGAAAGCGCTGATCTACCATTCCACTTCCTATTTATACCCGCGGGGCGGAGTGTGGAATGTGTGGATCACATGGCAAATTTCATTGGCTCATTTTTACACACTCGAAGTAGGATTGGTCTCTAAAGTGAGATCCCTGCTCTAAATACAACTGCACATTTGAGCTAATTCTCTTAAAATAAACAAGTAATCTTATTTTCCTTAATTTTATCAGCTTAATCGGTTCCTCAATTCAAGCCTCAAAATTGTCAATGGTGAGTTTCCAGACCAAACATCTTGATGTGGGCCTGGCTTGTCAGGCTACAGACCAATTGAATGATCAATTAAAATAAATTAACCCCTCAATGTTGTTTAATTAGTTTTTTTCCAATGTTATATTAATTTCAAAGTAATAAAATAATACAAAGTTTTTGTAAATGCAGTTATCATTTATTCCAGTGCAAAACTCACTTAGCAACACTGATGCATCTAATTCTCAGTCACTCCTCAAACGTTTTATCATTGAGTCTGCAGCATTCTGGTCAGAAGATCTTTCCTGCAACATTAAAGATTCTCTCAACAGGTGCAGAGGAAGCTGCTATGGCAAGATGTGGACATGTATATGAATTTCTTTGAATTTTCCTTGAATTTCAATTCTACTTCCTTTAATTCAAATTCGAATTGTAATTCTACTTCCTGTTTTTGACATCAATTCAAATTCAATTTAAATTCAAGAATTGAATTTGAATTTAGGGGTCATTCTCAATTCAATTATGAATTGTGCACAAGCCTGGTTATAACTATGGAAAGCGGAGATTCTCCTCTTTACGGTGCAGTTTACAGCATACAGATTTGATTAGCGGTTTAAAAGTTATTAAACATTTTAGAACAATAGTTATTTTTATCCGCGGACAGCTGTATTCTGTCTTTAATAATAATAATAATTAGTTACATTTATATAGCGCTTTTCTAGGCACCCAAAGTGCTTTACATAGAAGGGGGCTCAACCATCTCCTCAACCACCACCAATGTGCAGCATCCACCTGGATGATGCGACAGCAGCCATATTGTGCCAGAACGCCCACCAGACAACAGCTGATTGGTGGAGAGGAGACGGAGTGATTAAGCCAATCATTATATGGGGATTATTAGGATGGACATGATGGACAGGGGCCAATGGGCAAATTTGGCCAGGATGCCGGGGTTAAACCCCTACTCTTTATCGAAGGACATCCTGGGATTTTTAAAGACCACAGAGAATTGGGACCTCGGTTTAACGTCTCATCCGAAAGACAGTGCTCTTTGGTAGTATAGTGTCCCCATCACTATACTGGGGTGTTAGGACCCACACAGACCACAGGGTGAGTGCCCCCCTGCTGGCCTCACTAACACCTCTACTAGCAGCTACCTGGTTTTCCCAGTTGGTCTCCCATCCAGTTACTGACCAGGCTCAGCCCTGCTTAGCTTCAGTGGGAAACCAGTCTTGGGCTACAGGGTGATATGACTGCTGGTCTTTAAGGGTTAAGAGTAGCATCAATTATGGGTTAAGAAATTGAATTATTTTCTTTCTGCAGCAGAATTAACAATACGTTGTCCAGATCACAACAATAGAAACATTCTCGCAATTTGCATGAGTGGCTTTTGATGTTGATAGCTGTAATATAATTTGTATTGTTGTTTATCAGTATGTATTGTTATGCATTAGACTCAGTGTAAATTGTTTTAATCTTTTACAGTCTTGCTGGTTGTAATCTCACTGATTACTGGTATAAAACTGTGGTATCAGCTCTCCAATCACCAAACTCCCCCCTGAGAGAGCTGGACCTGAGTAACAATGACCTGCAGGATTCAGGAGTAAAGCTGCTCACTGATGTACTCAAGAGTCCAAACTGCAGACTACAGAAACTGAGGTTAGTGAATGTAAAATCTCTATTGGCTATAGTGGGTTTAATGTTAACCACTTCAGCTCTGCAGCACATTTTGCATTTTTAGGAGAATTAGGACTATCTGAATTTAAAAGAGTGCCCTACCCACATACATTGGAGTAAATTGATAAAAAATGGTCTCATTTTAAAGAAAAAACTCTAAATTTTAACACAGTTGTGGAATATTGCATATATTATATCGTATCTATTCACAATCTTATGATAAACATAGATAAAAAATAAATATTTTGATTTATTTTTAATTAATTTGTTATTTAAAAATCTATATTTTTGTATTATTTTGGGATCCAAGCTTTTTGGAAGTTTCTGTTGATTCTATAATTTGGCACTAAACAGGGGAAAAAATAATTTTCGTGATATCTCCTTGCAAATAAAAGTTATTGAGATTTATCTGACCAAAGTGTCTAACAACTCCTACTTATCTGCATTGACATAAACTGGCCACTAGGAAATCGAAAAGAAGGCTCCGCCTCTTCAACTTTGTAAAGGGAGATCTCAGGCTCTGATTGGTCTAGAATCCTGATCCACATGTCTATAAAGAGCTGAGATTCTCAGCTTTTCTGTAGCATGATGCAATATGTGATGACATCATCAAAAATCGTGGCTAACATCGACAATCAAAACTAGCAATAATAAGAGTATTTGTCTGCATCACATGTTTTGTTTTGGACATCGGTGACATTTTACAGTGTCTTTTGGCCATACTTGCTCACAGACATGTAAAAATAGTCTCATTTTGAAGCAGACAACCTAAGGAACAAGCTGATATAGGGTCTGAGGCTAGTAGCTTTACAATGAGTTTGTGATCCGAACAGGAATATGACTTGTGTGTTTGCTTGTTCAAAGGAGTCATTTCCATCTTTGTGATTCCTTTGATAATAAATTTACTGTAAATTATTGGATTGGTGAAATTAACTGCTCAGCGATATTCCTGAGGCCGATAGCTTTCATTTGATATATGACTTGTCTATTTTAGGTGTGTTTGTGTGATAAAAATATGAAATTTTATATTATTTGCATGATTTTCTCAACGGGTGGTCGTTGCGGGGGGGTCGAATTCAGGCCGTATTATTTTCTTCTATGTAATATAAATGCAGAAGTTATTGGGGCATTAAGAAAGCTGAGGTTCTAATCTTTCAAATGATACCATATATGTCTAGTTTTGTGGTGCGCGAGTTATAGATTTTAAAAAAAGATTATGATGATGCAATTTTGGACCCACCGGTGGGTCCAAGAGGGGGTGCAGAGCTGAAGTGGTTAATGTGTGTTTTTAAAAAGTATTTTAATAGTTTAAAGCGTCCCAATGTTTGGTGGATCATGGTCATTGGTCCCACTTTATATTAGGTGGCCTTAACTACTATGTACTTACATAAAAAAATAAGTAAAATGTACTTATTGTGTTCATATTGAATTTCAAAACACTTGTGCTGATATTGAGGTGGGATATGGGTAAAGTTAGGGACAGGTGTTCTGGGTAAGTTTAACCCTTTAGGCGCCAGAGGTTTTTTCCTAAAACGTTTAAATTTGAAACCTTAATTTCAAAAGGCTATATCTTAAAGGGGGGGTGAAACACTCAGTTTCAGTCAATCTCATGTCAATCTTGAGTACCTATAGAGTAGTATTGCATCCTTCATATCTCCGAAAAGTCTTTCGTTTTATCATATTTATAAAAGAAATATGGGCTGTACCGAGTCTTTCCGGAAAAAACCGAGCGCCTGGAGGCGTATCGTGTGGGCGGAGCTAAAGAATGACTGTAACAAAGTTCGATAATGGAAGGAAGGAAGAGGACACGGGGGTCGGCTGGACGGTTGATGCTTCTCTTTTATTTATCTCAAAACTCAAAACACACACTGCGGTGTGACTTTTCATAAGCTCAATGTTCACTTCCGGGTCGGCACTTCCGGCTTCCGGCAACTCAGTCTCTGGGTTTCAGCAACAACCGTCCGATCTCTCTCTCTCCTCGATCTCCGGTTCCACCGATGTTTTGTACCCTCTCCGCGCTCATTACTGGAACGAGAGACAGGTGTTATTAATCTGCTTCCAACCCACTCACTTACCGCTCGTCCCGCGGCTCTCTCTCCCGCTGCAGACCTCGCTGAACCACGCCCCCCTTGCCACATACCCCCACCGCCCGACTCAGGCCGGGGAGCCGTCCAATTGATAAGACCGAGCAATTGCGGCGGTCTTATCAATTTGGGGACGCACCTGCCCATGACCCAAGTGGAAGCCCAGATATCTTACCTCCACCCGCCCAATTGCACACTTCTTCGGATTGGCCGTGACCCCCGCTCCCCTCAGCGACCTCAAGACCGCCCTGACATGCTGCATATGCCGCTGCCAATCGTGACTGTAAATCACGATATCGTCCAGGTAGGCAGCAGCATATGCGGCATGGGGACGCAAAATCCTGTCCATGAGGCGCTGAAAGGTAGCGGGTGCCCCGAACAAGCCGAAGGGAAGCGTGACGAATTGGTGTAATCCAAACGGCGTGGTGAAAGCTGTCTTTTCTTTGGACAATGGAGACAAGGGGATCTGCCAATAGCCCTTCGTTAAGTCCAATGTCGAATAAAATCGAGCCGTGCCCAGCCGATCAAGCAACTCGTCAACCCGCGGTATTGGATACGCGTCGAATTTCGACACTGCGTTCACCTTGCGGTAGTCCACACAGAACCTGACCGAGCCGTCGGTCTTAGGGACCAAAACGATCGGGCTCGCCCAGTCACTGTTGGACTCCTCTATTACTCCCATATCGAGCATTGCCCCTAATTCTTCCTGAACTACTTTTTTCTTGTGTTCAGGTAAGCGATACGGCCGGCTGCGAACTACCACGCCCGGCTCGGTCTCGATGTGGTGCTGAATTAAGTTGGTACGTCCCGGTAGGGGCGAAAACACGTCGGCGAACTCCGCCTGTAGTTTTGATAGATCAGTGAGTTGGGACGGTGAGAGGTGATCTCCCCCAGGGGCCAGCGCGACCGATTGTGCTTTGATGCTCGCCTCTGGCCCGAGATCATCCTCTCCCCCGATCACTGTCGCCAACAACACTGATTCCACCTCATTCCATTTCTTAAGGAGATTGAGGTGGTATATTTGACGTGCCCCGTTCCTATCGGACCGTATGACTTCATAATCGAGGTCTCCAACCTGTCGTGCGACCTCAAACGGCCCCTGCCACTTCGACATTAATTTAGAGCTCGATGTAGGGAGTAATACGAGCACTTTCTCTCCCGGTGTGAATTTGCGTAGTCTCGTACCCCTGTTATACGACCGGCTTTGGCGGTCCTGGGCTTGCAACAAATTCTCCCTAGATAGCCGCCCCAAGGTGTGGAGTTTTGTTCGCAAGTCCAGCACATATTGAATTTCGTTCTTGGCCAAAGAAGGCCCCTCCTCCCAAGTTTCTCGTAGGACGTCCAGCACCCCCTGGGGCTGCCGTCCGTAGAGAAGCTCGAAGGGGGAAAACCCCGTGGAGGCTTGCGGGACCTCTCGCACAGCGAATAAGAGGGGTTCTAACCACCGATCCCAATTTTTGGCGTCTTCCTGTACGAATTTACGGATCATGGATTTAAGAGTGCGATTAAACCGTTCGACCAAGCCGTCTGTTTGTGGGTGATAGACGCTTGTTCGAATGGATTTAATGCCCAATAATCCGTACAATTCGCTTAACGTGCGTGACATAAACGCCGTGCCTTGATCAGTGAGGATTTCCTTCGGAATCCCCACTCGGGAGATTAAACGAAACAGTGCGTCCGCAACACTCTTCGCAGAGATGTTGCGGAGAGCCACTGCTTCCGGATATCGTGTTGCGTTGTCCACGATAACTAGCGCAAAACGATGTCCGCGTGCGGATCGCTCTAATGGCCCGATGAGGTCCATCGCAATTCTCTCGAAGGGGACCTGCATTAATGGTAGGGGGCGCAATGGCGCTTTTGGGGCGGCCAGTGGGTTCACCAACTGACATTCAGGACAAGACGCGCACCACCTGCGCACATTGTCATGAATGCCTGGCCAAAAAAATCGGGTCATTAAACGATTCAGCGTGGCCGCCTGTCCCAGGTGGCCCGCCATCGGGTTAGAGTGAGCCGCCTGGAAAAGCATTTCCCGGCGGCTCTTTGGTACTAACAACTGGGTTGTATCCACTTTTGTCTGAGCGTCTTGGGTCACTCGATACAACCTATCCTTAATTATGGCAAAATAAGGATACGTGACGGGCAATGCGGGTTGGAGGGACTGACCGTCGATAGTGCGGACCTGTTGAAAAGCATGTTTTAGTCTCATCTTGAGACTGCTCCAGAGGGAAGTCATCGCGGTCCGAGAGAATCAGTCTCTCGACCCCGCTCGGTTCCTCTGAAGCGGTTCCCAAGGGCCCCGTATCAGTCTCGCCAACCTGCACTCGCACCGCCCCGTTCCTAGCCTTGTTCTCCCAAGCGGCATCCACGCATAACGACCCCAATAACGCCGGAAAGGCGGGCCAATTTGTCCCCAGAATTAGCGGATGCCGGAGGTGGGGACTAACCGCCACCTCCACACTATGATTTTCTCCCCTAAACTGTATCGTGACTGGGACAACCGGATATTCCACCACATCCCCGTGCACACACCGCACCTTAACCATGCGGCTTGTATCCAATGCCCCAGGCTGCATCAGGCTTTGATGGATCGAGGTTTGGTTACATCCTGAATCCACCAAGGCCTGATATGTACCCCCCTTGATACTCACAGGAATTTGGTACACTCCTGCTTGATCAGGGGTGGTCCGCTGGAAGTCCGGGACCCGGATCATTGTCCCGATGTCCATCATCGGACATCGGTCCACAAAATGGTCCGGGTCGCCGCACCGCCAGCAGGCCAGCCCAGGCCTGCCCGCCGCCCCTGCGGCGGGAAGTGGGTTGGAAAATGAGCGCGGAGGGGGGGTGGAACCGGAACCGTTATCCCCGCCCGACCCCAGCAGCCCCGCCCCCCTGGGCGGGGCCCTCGAACTCCCGTACTGCCCTGGGCCCATTCCACCCCGGCCTCTGGGGGGAATGCGAGGGGGCCCTGGAGGGCGGGACCTAGGGAGAGGGACAGAGCGAGAAGGAGAGACAGAGGGGGGAGAGAGAGAGGGAGAGGTTAGTAGGGGCTCGCCGACCCCCGGGCACGCCACCAGATGGTCCTCCGCCAGGTTGATGGCCGTCGTCAGCGACGTGGGCCGGTGGCACTGGACCCACTCGGCGGTCTTCTTGGGTGGCCGAGCGATAAACTGCTCCAGTACCACCAGATCGACGATGTGGTCCACGTCGCTTCCACCGGCCAATAGCCATTTGCGGCACGCGTCCCGGAGCTGTTGGGCCATCGCGAAGGGTCGGCCGGCCTCGCCCTCTGGCGGTGCTGCTCTGAGGGTCCGGCCGACCCGCTGGATGATGGCCCTCTTCAGGTCTTCATATTCCAGGAGGTTCGCCACCGGCAGTTGTTGGGCGGCCGCCTGGGCTTCTCCGGTCAGCAGAGGAATGAGGCGCACCGGCAACTGTGCCCGGGGCCACCCGCAGGCCTCCGCGGCCTTCTGAAATAGGTCTATGAAGGCCTCGGGATCGTCCTGTGGCCCCATCTTGTGTAGGGGCACGTGGACCGGTGCGCTGGCGAGCCCGGCGGCTTTGGTGCGAACCTCCCGGTCGATCCAGCTCCGGAACCTCTCGCGGTCCTCTTGCTGGCCGCGGACGATGGCCTCGAAGCGGCGCTCCTGGTCCGCCCGCAGGTCCAGCATGGACTGGTGTTTTTCCTGATGGAGGGCCGCGAGAGAGGTGATGATGTCCGCAAACGGCGAGGCGGAGGGCGTTGGTGTTGTCATGGCGGCGGCGCGGTCCTACTTCCTTCCCGGGTTTCGGCACCAGTGTAACAAAGTTCGATAATGGAAGGAAGGAAGAGGACACGGGGGTCGGCTGGACGGTTGATGCTTCTCTTTTATTTATCTCAAAACTCAAAACACACACTGCGGTGTGACTTTTCATAAGCTCAATGTTCACTTCCGGGTCGGCACTTCCGGCTTCCGGCAACTCAGTCTCTGGGTTTCAGCAACAACCGTCCGATCTCTCTCTCTCTCCTCGATCTCCGGTTCCACCGATGTTTTGTACCCTCTCCGCGCTCATTACTGGAACGAGAGACAGGTGTTATTAATCTGCTTCCAACCCACTCACTTACCGCTCGTCCCGCGGCTCTCTCTCCCGCTGCAGACCTCGCTGAACCACGCCCCCCTTGCCACAATGACGAATGTGCACAAAGCGGTGATGTCCTCAAGCGTGGAGAAACCCATCTATCTCAGCTAATACAGATAATGATCCACAATCAAATCTGAGGCTGAAATAAATTGAACAGGAGAAACGGCAACATCAGGATGTCCGTCTCTGTGTTATGTACTGTATTTAGGGGCCTCTGTGTGTCTTTACGCGCAGTTTATGAGGACATGATTCGGTTTATGGACTATTGTATGTGACTAACGTTAGACCTTAGAGGTAGCAAGCAAAACGGTTTTGCACGTCAGAGTCAGAGTCAGACTAGTGTTATACAGAACAACAATGGAGTAACCGTTAGCGCATTTGAATGATGAAGCACGCGATCGTGTCGTTTACTCATGCGACGGTAGCCAATAGCAGAGACATTTGAAGTTGATTTACTCACCGGATGCTTCCAAAGCAGGACCGAACTTTATCGCTGGGACCGCTCCGTCAAAAACACACTTCTTTGTAATGATTTGGTGAAGTCCTGTGACAGCAGTGACCGTGGAAATCCACTTTGCGACGCGACTGAAGCAATGCCTTGAAGCTTCCCGTCATTTCTGCGTTCAAATCGGTTCAAATGCAGCGCTGCCTTCCAGGAATGCTGTGCTGAAGCGTTGAAGTCGTTCGACGTCACCCATAGGAATAAAGTGAAGCGCGGCGCGTCATAAGTGTTCACGGACGACTGGATCTGCATCTGAGAGACTGTTTACAGCGTGCATTTCCTCTCTCTCCCTCTAGTTACGCGTGCGCGCACCCTTCCGGGAGAAGAGCCCGTACAGCCCATACAAGGACCTTCCGATCTATTTAACGTCAAGTCGAGCCATACTCGAAAAAAACTCGCCGAAACTTGTGAGAAACCGGAAGGAGTATTTTTAACACAGAAATACTCCATCAAACGTCCAACATTAGTTTTTGAAACTTTGTCTATGTTTAGGATGGGAATCCAAGTCTTTAAAGGTGTAAAAAGCTCAGTATGCATGAAACAGCATTTCACCCCCCCTTTAAAAGTGATAAAAGATAGAAACTTTCTGTAAATTAGAGAAATATTCAGGAGGACGCTAAGTTTATGTAGAGATTACATTTTCCCATCTAATTTGCATATTATGACATCATAACATGGGGGCAATCTTGGATTATAGAATTTTCATGAAAAGCCACGTTTAAATGATAAAATGCAGCACTTCTTTCCCTCCAAAATGTCCCTCAGCTTCTGTGTGCTATATTGCACAATACTGAATGTTCAGGTAAATAGTATATAGTAAACAAACTGTGTAAATCATTATTAATAAATGGTAGAAACAAACCGAATGCATGTAGCAGTTTGCCTTTTGCTGTAAAGATTTTCCATTTACTACATACAGTAAGCACTCTGATTGCATATATGGGGCACATATATATTATGCATAATAGCCCCTCTGTCCCGTGTCACAGCGCGTCTGCTCGCGTCCAGATCTGCCTCGCGCGCCGCCGAGTGTGCAGAGTGCAGCCACGGCCACTGTTATTATCATTTTGACTCCCCACCCTGCCTCCACGTTGCCCTCAAACTTGCTTATGAATACTTCGACCTCTTCTAACATACCCAGTGGTGTTAGATAAAGTCTCCACCGCAATAATGTTCGCCATGATCGCGGAGAGGCGCGTGGTGAGAAGACGCGCGCCTCATGGTGAGCACGGCAAAAATCTCCCACGACCGCCTCATTCCCAACACTAACACACCTGCTAACTTCGGAATGAACACTCAGACCCCGGGAAACATTATTCCCACCACTGACATTGGGCAAAGGACCATCTACATTGGGCAAATGATTAACCATTTGTGCTTAGTGTAACGTTAGGTTTAATTTCACTTTCAGAATCACTGTCATCTCATATTTCCCTTCAGAATTAGAGTCCGCGAATAGAAGACCCAACACTTCATTGCGGGTAAGCTTAATTGATGCCGTTTTATTCAGTGATGCATCTTGTCGAGTAAACTCGACCGTGGCGCCAAGAGGGTTAACTGTAGAATTGTCACACAGTGGGCTATCCTCAAATGCAAGGTGTTATTTTTTTCAAAAAACAACTGATTTTCAATAAATTACAGTTATTGACCCTTACTGGTTGCGGGGAGTTTGAAAATAAAATTTACATAAACAAAAATATTTTAAAAAAATACATTTCAGAAAAAAAGGAATATATTTCAGGCCACCTGGGCTTCCTCCAGGGGAAGAGCAGCTCTGTCCGTCTCCAGGTTGCCCGTGTCAGGGCAGGTGTTTCACTGACCACTTGAAGAATGTAGCATTGGCTGAGACAGGCCTCATCGCCTTTCAGCTGGGGGCTCAGCATTGCGGCTTAGATAGCCTTGCCAGAGCGTTTGCTTGTTTTTTTTGTTTGTTTTTATAACTGCAGGGTGACTTGGGGCAGTTCACGGTGGTCTGGTAGCATGTTGGGGCGGGCTCTTGATTCCCTCAGTCTGTTCTGGACTGCTAGGCATAGTCCCTGACAGTGTAGATGAAAAGGCCAACTTGTGAGATGGGGGCATCAAGACATCCTCTGGCCTGCACGTGACTTTCATCACAGTCAGTCACCATGCGCAGTTCCTGTATCAACTCCAGTGCACCTGGTGGATTTGCAGGGTGGCATGTCCGGCTGCACTGGTCTCACAGCAATCACTGTTGAGTGTGTTCAAACAAACCAGCAAGAAGCTCTTATTAGAATATAATGAGGTGGCTCATGAATGACTGACATTCCTCTCTTTTCAAATTGATTACATAAACAGAGAATTTTGTTTTTTTTTTCAATTAGATTTACATTGTTTAAAATGTGACATTTCAACGTTTCTTTAGTCATATGTCTCATGTTTGAGTGACAAGTATTCACTAAGTTACAGTTCATTTGCTTACAAGTATCAGAATGGACTTCATTGAGAGGGAGGTGGCAGATCACAAATCATGTTTGCTGTCTTTATTTTACAAAAAGCACAACATTTTGTTTTTATTGTGAGTATACACAAATAAAAGTAGATACTTAACAGATTATCATGATGTTTAACACTTGCCTGTATGAGCAAAATCAAGTATTTTGAGTCTCTTTCACACTGATTAAAAAAGCAAGTTGGTTGTAAATCAAATGCAAATATGGAAACAAATATTCTCAGTTTATGTAATCTGTTTGAAAAGAGAGAGATGTCAGTCGTTCGCCTTTTTATTATCTGCTAATTTGGCCACACCCACAGAGAGCGCATTCTTTTCACATGCAAATTTTGACGCGGCACATGCATGTACCAGTTTAGTGCAATTCATGTCGCCTAATTTACATAGTTTTAAGACAGTGATGACAAATCTTATGTGTACATGTTTATTCTGTTTATTGGAATAAACAGTTTATTATTCTTATAAACAAGTCATATGTCTTATAAGTTTCATATGACATTATATCAGCAACAATACCCCCCCCCCCCCAAAAAAATGAAACATTTATGAAATATAAATATATATTATATTGAGAAGGAGCTAATCCCTGATTTTGTATAAAGCAAATATCAGCTTTGATTTGAAATATTGTTAACTTTATTCAATAAGGAAGATTAATATAACTGTGTGGTTCTATTTCAACATATATTTAAATTGTCAATTTAGTTTTTGTCTCAAAAATGGGTAAACGTAGTTGATTTAAATTTAAATGTATGGTTAAAAATTATTTATAACTATTTTAAACAACCATGAATTGTTTAAAGTAAAGTGGATAATGAGAGCTGCCTCTGCTCCATACCCCAGCAACAATGGTTTATACTTCTATGTCAAATGTAAGTCAAATTTTTACCTTAGTAAACTGATATTTTACTAAGACAAAACCATTCACATCTTAGTAACTGATACATTTTTCTATATGCATCCTTAACTACCTGTTTAGGTGATTTATTAAAGATTGACTTATTAAAGATTAACTTTGCCAGGCATTGAAATTTTTTTTTTAAAAATTGGTGCTTATAAAAAACTTAATTGTATAAACTCTGAATGACTGTATAAACTCTGAATTTATATTTACATATGATAGTATGTGAATTCAATTGTACCGATTGCTCTGTAGATTATCAGGCTGTATGGTGACAAAGGAAGGCTGTCGATATCTGGCTTTAGCTCTGAGTTCAAACCCCTCATACCTGAGTGAACTGGATCTGAGCTACAATTACCCAGGAGACTCTGGAGTGAAGCTGCTCTCTGAGAGACTAAAGGACCCCAACTGCAGACTGGAGATACTCAAGTATGTTAAAGTAATCTCATTCAGTTCAGCATTTTCTGTATTGTATCCGCACACACAAGTTGGAAAGTAAATGGTAAATGCAACTGAAGCCTACTGTTTTATTAAAGGGGTGGTAAAACACATTCTTTCGAAGGCTTGATTGTGTTTGTGGGGCGCACTCTAACATGTGTTCATGCTTTGTTTGTTTTTTTAAATGGCATTATTTTTCATATATTTACCTTTATTCTACACTCCTCTGTCCCTCCTTGTGAAAACTTTCTGATGGTTTCTGGATTCTATGAAGCCAGCCCCTCAAAAATATACGTAATAGGCTCAGATTGGTTAGCTGGCCCAGTGTGTTGTGATTCGCTAACCGTCTAGTGCACGTTTCTTGAAAATCCACTACCTTTACCGGTATGTAAAGACTGCGGATCTATAGTGATCGCTACTGAATGGCACCTTTTGTACTTTTAGAACGATTATAGCCAAATATCTCTCGCAAGAAATATTAACCCAAAACTAACACTAAACATTGGCTTTACTATAGTAGCCAAATCAAACGCATGTTTAGCATGCCTGTAGATAAACAAGCATGTAGATAAATAGATAAAAGCAATTCAGCAAGTTCACTGCTGAGATTTAAAAAGAAAATTGTAACGTTAGGTGTTTGTCAGATAACGTTAAAGGTCCTTTCACACCGGAAGCATAACGAAAAAGCGCATATTTCGCAGATGAATATTTCAAAACCATTCACATCAGCAGTGACACGAATTTGCGATGTTTGAGAATTCCAACATTCCAAAACATTTGCGTCGACAGCTGAGAAAAAACGGACACTTCATCATTCAGTGAAGACGAGCTTTTCATTTTATTTAAAAGACAGAAAGGAAGGTTTTGGGGGCACCCAGTCTTAAAAGAACATAGTCTGAAGGGGAGGAATGCTTATCTTGTACAGGAGCTAAAACTTTATCATGGCTGGTTCCACACTTACTTTCAAATGTCCATGGGACAATTCAAGGAGCTCATCCAGAGACAGCAGCACATCTGATGATGAGACAAACACTTCTCAAATAATTGGAGAACCAATCATCCAGAGCAGCTGTTTCCAGTTGTGTCACAATGTAAACATTTAACGCTTACTTTGACGCGATCCGAACTGCTGAAATCACATGACATTGGCGACCCGAATCATTGATCGATTCACACCGTTTGAATCATTTTGGAGGAACGCGGAAGAGAAGACAATGCTGAATAAAGTCATAGTTTTTGATATTTTTGGTTACATATGCTGGTTATATGGAGGCACCGTGGGGGAGAGGACGCTGGCGTTGTCTGTTCGCCACTTCTCCACCCACAAATCATGTTACTGTACTATTAGATTTAGATTTTATTTTATTTTATTATGTTTGTGACTAGTCTAACAGTCAGAGCTACACTTGGGACTGTTGCTAATTGCTGGCAGCCACTGAGAGGACGTTGTTCATTGTTTCGCCGTTTTCCACCACTTTTCTGATGTTTATGTTTGAATAGTTGCGGTTGGTTTTGGTTTGAAGGACATTTGATGTTGCTTGCTGCAGCTGCTCTCTCTTCTGTGTGTCGGCTGCTCACTGGTGGTCTCCCTCGAGCTTGAGCTGCATGGTAGCTGAAGTTTGCACCGGGCCAGCGTCATCAGCGTCCGGCATGATGTTGGGATGTTCCGCTTCTCAGCTGTGCCGCTGTTCTGTCTTGCATTGGCTGTCAGCGGCTTGGACTTCTGCGTCAACCCCGGTGTGTCCACAGAAGTGCCCGGAAAACTTTGTCTGCCTCCTGCATGGTGCTGCAACGATCCCCATCATCTGGTCTTCAGCTGTCATGCCTCGATGAAGTCATCAGGACACTGCCAAATTGGGAATGTGGCAATAGAGCCGCTAGCGCTGAGAGAAATGTAAAACATGGAGTGGACCACAGTATGCTGTGGAGCTTACAGAGACTTTCACCATCAGCTCTGTTTTTTGTTCACCATCAGCTCTGTTTCTGTTCACCATCAGCTCTGTTTTTTGTTCACCATCAGCTCTGTTTCTGTTCACCATCAGCTCTGTTTCTGTTCAGTTTTCTGTGTTGGTTGATTGTTTGTAGTATTCTATATTTTTACTTGTTATTCATTTTTTTATTTTTTCCCTTTGTTGCACTTTGAGATTCTTCGGAATGAAAAGTGCATTATAAATAAAATCTATTATTATTATTATTATTATTATTATTATTATTATTATTATTATTATTAATATTCATCCAAATAATGAATCATCCAAAATGGCATCCAACTCAGTTGGATGCTCAAAAACTTAATTTCTTTTTCACTGAAGATAGTAAGGCATGGATATCTTGGATGGCATTGAGGTAAGTAAATGATTAGGACATTTTAATTTTGAGGTGAACTAATCATTTAAATATCTTCATGTGTCCAAGATTTCCAAGATTAACACAAGTCGTATTAGTTCAGAATAAATGACCTAAACAGTCTTTAAAAGTTTGCTGTATGACATCAAGTGCCCAGTACACTTCAGCAGACAGAACTTCTGGCCCACTCACAAAGGTCCTCATCGAATTATTGGATGAAGTTGTAGCTGTGACACTTCAATAAAAACAGTTTCAGCACATTTAGTAGCGAACAGGGTTGAAACTAGCCTAGAAATCTAGACGCACCCTAGCGGCAGCAAATCTAATCTGCCCACGAGTGTCATTTAGCAACTCTCAATACCCTTCTGAGCTGTAATCGCCAAACTCTTGCCGGGCCAATCACATCGTGTATAGAGTCGGTGGGCGGGGCCATAATGACGATGGCCAAGTTGCGCTTGCGTGCTTCTAGTAAACACAAAAACTGGCGAACAGCGGTCATTCAAATCAGCTTTTGACCGCGACTCTGGAAGACTTGGAGTTAAGCTTTTCTCTGAGAAAAGAACAAAGAATGGCACTGAAGTCATTCTTAAAAAGGGAAGATGTGTTCAGAGTTTTGCCGAACGTTTGCCGAATGTTTAATCTATCAACAAGCTCTGTTTCACCTTCCTTGCTCTGGTTGGTTGTAGCGCTATACTATCGCGTGCAGAGGGAGTTTGAAAGACAACCGTTTATCCCGCCCCTTGGATTGAGCTGTCAATGGTGAGTTTCCAGACCAAACATCTTGATGTGGGTCTGGCTTGTCAGGCTAGGTTGAAACTATTGAAATTATTTTGCTAACAGATTTGATCTGATTCAGATCTGATCAGGCACGTGCACAGTCGAGTGCGGATCGGGACGCATATTTCTGTCTGAGCCCGGCCCGTGTCCGACAGAGCAGTAACTGAACCCGACCCGAGCCCGACAGGCATTAAAATATTTATGTCCGAGCCCGACCCGAGCCCGACAGTTAAAATCTATTTTTTTCCTCATATACCAATGACACGTACGTTTGTTTGTGTGGAAAGCCCGCTTTTATTAAGCAACTGTAGGAAGGCATTCTGAAATGTTTACAGATGAGCGCATCAGCATGCGCATGGGGCATCAAACTTTACACAAAGCCCAATCAAATAGCCAACTGAAATTAAATGAACAAAGGTCTGCTAAAAATGGCCCAAGCTAACAGAACAAAACATTAACATAACACAATTGAAATGCTTATTGAAATGAAAGTCATCTTACCAATTTTCTCAAACTGTATGGTTCCTAAACTGCAACATTGGATCTATTTACATAATCTATCCATCAAAGTTTAGGCTAATTGAGGTTTTATGCAGAAAAAGGATTGCATCAACTGTGGATGGCTTCAAGGCTGTCCTGCTGCCAGCAGCATGGAGTTGCGCTCACTGGAATGACAAGGATGCCGCGGGAAATAAGCACGCACGTGTTGCGCGTTGTTGTCACGGCGACATAAACAAATTTCCGCATGCAGGAAGACGGATGTTAGGGTAATATTTTACATTTATTTTAAACACAAAAACAAACCTTTGCATCAAGTTAAACAGGCCCATTGGCTACTTGCATAATAAGCAGTTTTAAATTTAAAAGGTTCAAAGCCTTATCGCGCTGACGTGAACAAGCCCGACCCGAACCAGAACGTCATTTCTAAATATCTGTCCGAACCCGGCCCGACCCGTCGTGTACCGTCGGAACCCATCGGGCTCGGGTCGGGTATCCATCCTCTAGTGCACAGACATGGGGTCATGCAACAGTAAATGGCATCTAACGTTATTCCAGTAAAAAGATAGCGATCAAACTGTTCTCATGAACAACTCTATAGAACACAAGCACGACAGTCCAGCTAACAACATATTACAATTATGACTGGATAAGGGTTATATAGATCATGAAAACAGTAAGCAAACATATATTAGGAGTATAGTATCTTACTTGTCGGAGACATTGTGTGAGCTGATGCTTGAGGCACACATTGATGAGATTTAGATGCTCCATACGGTGTGGAAATGAGCGGGTCTTTATCATCGCTGAACTGAGCCACAATACGATCGCAAATGGACTAACAAGTGAACATTACACACGAGCATAGTCAAGCAGCATATATTAGGCTAGTTCTCGGCTAATGTCCGTAATGTGTGACTCGTGTGTTTTGAATAATGACGTGCACAGAGAGAGAGAGCGAGCGGTCATCAATAGTAGACACGCCCCTTACCTGCTGATTGGCTAAAAGTTCCAATCCAAGTTCCTATTCCACTCGGCCCGTGTCTTTTTTCTAAAACGGTTTTGAAATAAGACTTACCCCACCTTTAAGCGTTTTAGAACTTACAAGTGGCGATATCATAGTCAACTGATTTACATTATGAAAACTGCTAAAAACCTTTAGGAAATTTAAAAGATAAAACGGCGAAACTCGTAATATTATTTCCAATAATTCTAAAGTGGGTTATTTTTCCCGATTTAATTGTCACATCTGCTGCAAAGGTGCATTTATTCTTCAAACAGTAAGGAGGAGATCCGTACGTGCATTTGTTGAAATTTGTCGCTGAAGGTTTGATCATGGCAGATTTAGTCACAAAAACAGCGAAAGTGTCTTGTGAAGAAACAAAGACTGGCTGTGACACTTTCATTGAAGCATGATTTCCCTGTAGAAATCGCTAAACTGCAGCGCATGTGTTTGTTTTCAGCTCATCGTCACTCCTTCCGTGTTTAGAGGGGGTCTGCGCCAGATTGCAACGATAAACACCGGGAAGAAAGTATATCCTTTTAAGGAGGAAGGTTCTCTTTGGGGGATTTAAGCTCTTTGCTTCTGGCCACAAGCATGACTGCTAGTTAGGGTTGGGCATCGAGAACCGGTTCTAACTTGGAACCATTTAAAAAATAACGATTCCATTGGAATCGTTTAGAAAATTTATTTTCGGTTCCGATCTTCGGTTCCAAGCGCGCAAGTTTTGGTTTCCATGGCCACCTGATTTCCGGTGCTTGCGCGCCCGCTTGTTCTTTTAGTCATGGAAGCCCGGTAAGCGGCTCTGAAGTGTGGATTTATTTCACTTTTAAAAGCCTGGGTCGGCACAGTGCAACTAGTGTTGTCAAAAATATCGATACTGAAATATCTGAAAAGATACGATAGCCTGCTCAGCCTACACAATCGATCCCAGCTGCTCTCCTCTCTTCTCCTTCTCTGACCGACAGCGAGTTGACGCGCAGCCGCATATTCTCATTCAGCCGATTAACCTCTGAACAAGACGGACGCACGTTCTGCTGGACTTTTCCTTACGACAGCGTGTTAGTGTTAGTGTGTGTGATCGGTCTGAATTTCGCGCGGGATTGCACATAATTCTACGAATCCCCGCAGATTTCAAGCTCACATCTGAAGCGCACACACACACATAGCCTACCGTAATAAAGCCACCCCTGACATACAAGTGCAAATATTCGCTTCTTTTTCCAGCTTATTATTGGTCAAATACACTCAAACAAATTCTCAGTGCACATTTTGAACAGTATGTAAACACAGTCTTAAACAATTCAGGACGAAATGAAGAATGAGTAACAGTGTTCAGGATCAATGAGTGCGGCAGTTCTTAAAGGGACAGCAGTCATTTGTTATTCAAAGTCAAACTACAAAAAGACAAACGATCACACTGCTCTTGACTGATCAACTTGTCTAACTTTAATGGTTTTATATGAAACTATTTAATTTTTTGCAAAAACATTATCCAATGTTATTTTAAATTTATTTAGCCACTTTTTTTTTATTCAGTTTCTTACCTGAATGTTAGACCTACCTGAAAAAATAAAGCAGTCTATTTCATTTATATATTTTATTCTATTGTATTTATTTGTGCTATTTTTTGTAATATGTATCTTTGTTTATTCAATTTACCATTCAAAATCAAGCTTACTTGTGCTGTGTGTAAACTATTGCAACACAATTACCCCGTTGTAAAAAATACATTGAGTTAACAAATGTTTGTGAGATATTTTAATAGTAATTGATCAATGTTTATATATGAGAAAAGGCTTAAAAGCTTTATCATATAAAGTGATCTCTTCAGAAGAAATGTTTGATTGCCTAGACTTTCAAAAGACAGACAAAAAAAAATTATATAAAAAATATCTAATTGACAGTATATGTAGCGTTTTTCCCCCGTTGTATTGAAAATAGCATTGAATATCGATGTGACACGTTTTGACTCCACCCCTCAAAGAATCGGAATCGAGAATCGAAAAGAACTGGAATCGAAAGTAAGAATCGGAATCGGAATCAGAATCGTTCAAATCAAAACGATGCCCAACCCTACTGCTAGTGGAGGCTCGTTATCAACGCAAACCCAAATTAATTTAGAAGTGAGATTTTGACCCAACAACACATTTTAGTATTTTACATTAATATGACATTAGCTTGAGATGTTGACACAGTGGTGTATATTGGTTACTTTACACAACTCAAAACAAAACAAAAATCCATGTGTAGGATGTTAGAATGTGTTGCAGATGTTGACTTGTGAAATATGTTAAATCTTTGTTACTTTACAACACAACCTAAAACCCACAAAAGATCAACGTCTAATGATGTTAGAATTTGACGTTGTGTGGACGTTTCTATTGTGACATTGTGTGGACATTGTGTTTTGGTTACTTTACAACACAACCTAAAACTAACAAAATATCAACATCTAATGATGTTAGAATTTGACGTTGTGTGGACGTTGTGTTTTGGTCAACATACCTCATGACTAAATGTCAGTATTTGACATCATTATGACATTGGCTTGAGACATTGGCTCAACATTGTATTTTGGTTACTACAACACAACCTAAAACTCACAAAAGATCAATGTGTAATGATGTTAGAATTTGACGTTGTATAAACGTTCCCATCATGATGTTGTGTGGACGTTGTGTTTCGGTCATCATACCTCATGACTAAATGTCAGTATTTGACATCAATATGATGTTGGCTTGAAATGTTGGCTCATCATTGGATTTTGGTTAGATAATACCACAACCTAAAACCCATAAAATATCAACGTCTAATGATGTTAGAATTTGACGTTGTGTGGATGTTACCATTATGACGTTGTGTGGATGTTGTGATTTGGTTACTTTACAACACAACCTAAAACTAACAAAATATCAACGTCTAATGATGTTAGAATTTGACGTTGTGTGGACGTTACCATTATGACGTTGTGTGGACGTTGTGTTTTGGTTACTTTACAACACAATCTAAAAACAACTGAATATCAATGTCAGCTGACGTTGGTACTGGACATCAAATTAACGTTGGCATTAGACATTGAGCTGAAGTAGAATTTTTGTCACTGACATCGCTACCAAAATATAACTAAATATCAATGTCTTATGATGTTGTGTGCCTGCTGAGTAAGTGGATAAAATCGCTACTTACTGCTTGCAGGAATATAGTTGTAATTGCCACTTTCTTCAGTTTAAGACGCTGAGTGAAGTTTGCTTGAAATGGTTTGAACAAATGAACGATATTGAATTAAATTGTTGTGGTATCCAATTATTAACATCAACCATGACTGTTGACATTTTTTATCTGTGGGAAGGATAGAAAAGTCCTCATGTCTCCTGCACAGCCTGGAACATGACATGTGTCCATGATCTGCCGTTTTTGCTATCCTCAAACGTCGTTTGTTTACCTGCAGCCCCGATGACTCGGCTCCGTCAGTTCCGCCTGACAATGAACATGTTTGGACATATGCAAATGTTGGGGGCGTGCATATAAATGATCTCCAATGATTGAGTCACGGTTGGGTTTATGTTGAGAATCATTCTGTGGTGTTTTTCATTAACGAGATTTACATATAAAGGAGGAGACAATGGTGTTTGTGACTCACAGTATGTGATGTCCATGTACTGAACTCTTATTATTTCACTATGGCAAGGTTAATTCAATTTTTTCATTCAATTCAATTTCATTTAATGGAAAGGAGTGAAGTCCCAACGATTTCTTAGCCACAACCTGAGAATCAATATACTAGCTGGTCAACCTCGCTTAAATATGATTTTTACCAGTTCAGCCAGAATGAAGAGTCATGTACTTGCGTTTGAATGCTCTTACGAGCATGGGTCCCTCTTAGCACGGCATTGCTCAGCTGGTAGTCAGTTGTTGTGGACAAAGGGACAGATAGTTGGTTTTGCAGGGTAAAAGCCGGATCCTGGATGCCGTTAGCTGGTTGCTACACGACGGGAGTCTGAGGCACGGCTGTGCAGACTACAAGAAGTTTTCTTTGGCGAGGTTTAAAGAGAGTTTTGAAGTGAGGTGAAGAGCTCTGGGTAGCTCTGAGGACGCTGCATGCAGGCAGGAAAGGCCCGCACGATCAAAGCAGAAGTCACCGCAAAACCATGGCAGTCATTAAGCACGTGGCAAACCAAAAGGCAAGGATATCTTGTTTCCCAGGGAGTTTTAAACAGGCCCCAAGGTCCCTCCTTGGGGGCGTCTCCAGCCAATGACATATTGTTGTGGGCGGGTGTCCTGTCCACGTCTCCTGTTCGTGCATATCATTAGTGTAATTCGATTAAACACTTTTAAGAAACCAATTTTCCTATTGTGATCACAGTACATTCTACACAAATTTACCTTGCATCAAAATTATGAGAATCATTTATCTATCACATAGACATCAAACAGCTTGCTATTCCCATGATGGGAATAGAAGATAGTAAAGATTCATATGTGATACGTGTCTAGCGTACAGTGAAACTTTACAAGTTACATGAAAATATACATAATACCTTGGTATATGTTTAAGCCGTTGTTGGGTGGATTAATTCATCGTGTCTGCATTGGTATGAGGTAGTTGTGTGATAGTCAAAGAGCCTTTGGAATGTGCGGGTTGAGGAAGGAGGTGGAAGAATTGGTGTCTGGCTAATGTCTGAGTTGATTTTGGGCCTTCGAAAAGCTCTTAGCGACTTTGTCCCGATAACGATTTAAATTTATGTCTATCTGTAATAAAGGAGTCCCTTCTTCATGAGGTTATACCCGCTGTTGCGCTTGTAGAACAAAGGGTGATCACGTCACGTGACTCATCTTGTCCATGAGCTGTTTTTTTAGATAACGCAGGTAAAGGGGGAGAGATGTTGCCTCTGGTTCACATGGCGCCACGCCTGTTACACGTCTTTTTTTCCTTTTTTTTTTTTTGTATATCATGGGTTTAAAAGCGGTTTACCGCTGAACCACGGGAATTTCTTGCTTTCCAAACACGGTAAAAAAAAATCCATACCATCCCAGCCCTAGTTATGAAACAAATGAGATCTAGTAGAGCGAATATTTGGGCCTTAAGAGTAAGAGTAAATGTTCTCTTTCTTTGATACTTAAAAAAAAAAAACATGTTTACTATACCTGATGTGTGCCTATATTTTTCTTGTTTAGCTTGGATCACGGAGGACATTTGAGGATTATACCAGGACTGGCAAAATGTAAGACTTTCTCATTTCTTATGCATTTTAATCTGCTGTATATTTTAAACAGTCCTTAATACAGTTTAAATCTCTCATCAAACTTGCCTTTCAGATGTATGCAATCTCACACTGGATTCAAATTCAGCACACAGATGTCTCTCTCTGACTCAGGGGAACAAAAAGGTGACAGATGTGAAAAAGAACCAGTCATATCCTGATCATCCAGAGAGATTTGAGAACTACGAGCAGGTTTTGTGTAGAGAGAGTCTGACTGGACGCTGTTACTGGGAGGCTGAATGGACTGGGTGGACTTATATAGCAGTAACATATAAAGGAATCAGCAGGAAAGGAGGGAGTGAATGCAGATTTGGACGCAATCAAAAGTCATGGAGTCTTTTTTGTACTCTTGATAGATTCAGTGCTTGGCACAATAATAACAGCACAGATGTATCTGTCCCTTCACGCCTGTCTCAGAGATTAGGAGTGTATCTGGACTGGCCGGCTGGCATAGTGTCCTTCTACAGTGTCTCTGACACACTCACACACTTACACACATTCAACACCACATTCACTGAACCCCTGTATGCTGGGTTTGCAGTTTTTGACTCCTCTGTATCCTTATTCCATAATTAAAAGCCTCAGGGACATAGTGACTAATCCAAAATTTGCTCTGCTGCTTATAATAGCTTATCAGAAATATCTCTTTAAAGGTACAGTGTGTATATTTATGAGGCTCTATTGACAGAAATGCAATATAATATAAATAGCTATACTTTTTAGTGGTGTATAAAGACATTACATAATGGACCGTTATATTTGTATTACCTTAGAATGAGCCATTTCTATCTACATACACCACGGGTCCCCTTACAGTAAAATCACCATTTTGTCATGTTTCTACAGTAGCCCTAAACGGACAATATTCTCTACAGAGCGCTAGTCATTGAAAGTAAACGCCATGTCTACCATATATGGCAATGGTATATGGTATTAGTAGAAAATACATGATATTCATATACAAATCATATAAAGTTCTTATACTGAATCATATGCTAGTCATATTAAAGTCATATAGGATTTATTTATATTTTGTGTAATTTGTTTATATGCTTTTAATACAGATTTCATATTTTTTAATAGGGAAATGGTGTGTTAGCTCTTCAAGTTTATATAATATACATATAAACTACATATAATAATCATACATGATTTCAGTCAATATTACAACATCTCTGCATATACTAACCATATATGATTTCAATCAATGACAGACACAAATTTGTGATGGAAACTTTTATTTCAACACAAAATGAAATACTCAAATTATACTCCACATGAGTAATTTACAACTCCAACTTGATAGCAAACTGAACTTTGCTCAGGAAAAAAAACAAAACCCAAAAAACAACAACAAAATACATTGAACACAGTGTCATGGCCATCAATCAAAGATAATGAACGGATTAGTTCACCCCAAAATGAAAATTGACTGATAATTTACTCACCCCCATCTCATCCAAGATGTTCATGCCTTTATTTCTTCAGTGGAAAAGAAATTAAGTTTCTTGAAGAAAACATTCTAGGATTGTTCATCATATAATGCTTTTCAGTTGAAACCAAAATGTTGAAGGTCCAAATCAACGCCGTTTCAAAGGGCTTCGATGGTCTTCATAGCCTCTGCGTGATCCCAGATGAGGAATAGGGTCTTATCTAGTCAAACGATCAGTCATTTAAAAAAATAAATATACATTTCAACCTTAATTGTTCAACTTGCTCAGCTCTGCGAGGTGCCAAGGATGACGTAATCACGTGTAAATGGTCACATAGACGTAGGCAGAAGTCCTGCTCTCGTGTTTACAAAGCGCTCATGTGAAGACTAATAAACGCCCTTTAGCAAAAACTCTCAATTTTCAACTTCAAAATCATCCAATATTGTTGTTTTATCTTTTTTTTATTTGCTAGAGGGCATTTGTATTAGTCTTCACATGAGCGCTTTGTAAACATGAAGGCGGAACTGCATTGATTTGGACCTTCAGTATTTTGGTTGCAACTGAAAACCATTATATGATGAAAAATCCTGGAATATTTTCTTCAAAAAACTGAATTTCTTTTCGACTGAAGAAAGAAAGACATGAACATCTTGGATGACATGGGGGTGAGTAAATTCTCAGGACATTTTAAAAAATCATTTAAAAAAGGTTTTCTGAAGAGAAGCTATGCATTTTTTATTAGAAAAATATCCATATTTTTGACTTTAGACTAAAATATCTATCTTCCGGCAGTCAACCGTGCGTGTCTACTTACGCCAAAAGAGTGACCTCTGACCTGAAGCATGATGTATTGATGAATGCGGTTAGGCAGAGAATAGAGGAAAACAAAACGCTGGTCACGAATTTGAATTTAAAGAGGATTTGATAAAAGAGAAGCGCTTGATTTTGTTGCCCAGAGAGACGTTGAAGCTTACGCTACTCCTACATCGCATCACTCAGGTCACTCTCTGGTCGCAAGTCGTCTGCCATGAGCTGGTTATTTTAGTCAATAAGGTTATAAATATGGATATCTATATCAGTATCTATATCAATTACTATATTAACTTATTTCACATAGTAATTATAGTACACATATTAAAGCTTTATCTGTTGTGTTCTGAAAATAAACGAACGTCTTATGGGTTTGGAACGACATGAGGGTCATTTTAACAACATACATTTTTGGGTGAACTAAACGTTAAAAATTGACAAAGTTTAATAAATGCTGTAATAATGTATTGCTCATTGTTAGTTCATGTTAGTTAATACATTACAATAAAGTCTCATTAGTTAACATTAGTTCAAGTCTTACAACTCAGAGTACATAAACTTCTTCAACACTTCCCATTCAGAACTGAACCAGTCCTCATGGGATGAAACAGTCTGTGGCTGAACCTGTTCTTCTTGCGTGGTCTTCAAATGCTTTCATGAAGATCTTTCTGTGGAAGAAAAAGAAAATCTTCTTGACCACCCCATTTACATACAGGAATATTAGAAACACGTTTCATGTTTTTTTTCTGTATAACAATATATTCTTATACAGTTACTTACTTTCTATTACAAAATTGTAATATTGTACATCATTTAGATTCATATATGTTGCAGTTACATGAATGCAAATGATAGAAGTTTATATTTTAGCTATAATTCAACTACATTAGAGCAATTTGCAAACTCAAGTTCACTAAAACATTAACTCTTTTAAAGTGAATTGGCACAAAATAGACTATTAATGATGACAAAATGAACATACCGGTAAACAAATCACATTACATTTATTCTATCTTTTCCTTTTTGTCAGTGTCAGCTTTCACTGTGTCACACACAATCGTTGTATAAGGTTATCTATGCAAACCTGATGCAAACCATGAGCTTTAGGGTTTAACTTAGTTACCAAATTACATAGTTAAATAATTAGAATAGTTGTTTTTTACATTTGATCATTTAGCAGACGCTTTTATTCAATGGGACTAACAAATGAGGAGACCAATCATATAGTTTAATAACTTTAATACAAATATAAGCATTTTTCACTTGTTTTAGCACATTAAATACTTTTAATTTATTTTTTGCACGTGCGCAGCATAATTAGGCTTAAAGTTACCTGTACGTTACCTAACACTAAGGCTGTGGCACCGACATGATAACAGAAACGAACAATTTACAAATCTTTTAGCAAATCATGCCATTAAATAAGTTAACATTTGCATTGAGAACGACATGACAAACACAAATCGTACCTGGAGCTCGACACTTCGCGGTCCCGCTGGGAGGCAATCACATAGATATCCATAATAAAGGCTAAATGTCTTACGGCGGAGTCACCATCGGCATCACCGGCGGCCATCTTGTCACAGGCAGGCTTTCTGTCGGGCTCTGTGGAACCTGATGTAAGATGAGTGATCTGTACGAACATAAATACTCTTATCTCGCTGAAATCTTGACGGATTTACAAATGGTTTGGTTTCTTACAAACGTTATTAACATGGCTACAAATCTGGGTGCTTTAACATGTTGAAATTGCAGCTTTTCGTTTCGATAAACGACTTAATCGTGCAGCTTGTGTATCACGGCTAACTTACATATACGTTATCAAGGGGGCTGAGACCACAATCGAGCTGTTCAAAGCTGTTCAGTTTTATTGACACCAATAACGATTTTATGACAACCAATCTTTTGTCTAGTTAAAATAAACTTAGTTTGCATGTTTTTTTGTTTAATTTTTTTTTTTTTAAATACAAATTATTTTATTATATTCTTATTAAAAAAGTATATATATATATATATATATATATAGAGCTAGCTCTGGGGAAAAAATGCAGAGCTGTATATGTGTATAAATATATATAATTTCTCATGTTGCCATTCGGTACACAGTTTTAGTAGCCTATATATTGATTTAACATAAATACCGTGTGTGTGTGTGTGTGTGTGTGTGTGTGTGTGTGTGTGTGTCTGTGTGTGTGTGTGTATTTATTGCACCCATCTGTTCTGTTCAATGTTACTTTCATATTAAAGTACATGGTTATAATTATTCATAAGTATGTAGTGTCATAACTACATCTCTGTCATTTATAACAAACGAAACAGTTTGAAAATCGGTTGAAAATCGAGCAAGCTATGGTTATTTAAAGGGATCCCCTGGTGTTGAGACTTGTATGGCTTAATATAACATAAATGATGTCTCTTACTGAATTATGTAGTAGAAAACCCATGAAAGATCTACGTTATTTTAAAAAATCGATTTTATATTTGGACCATGGGCGGCGCCATTTTGTTTGTGTTCTAGGTTGATGACGTAGAATGGTTGAACTCCTCAATCAGCTGGCATTACCCGTAGCTATTTTTACCACAACGCAACTCGAAAATTGTTTCAGAGTTAAACAAAACCAATGAATTGCTTTGTAATTGTACTTAAAACACACTCAAACATGCATGTGCACACAAACTCACCTACACAAGTCACAAACAGATCGGCGGGCGCGCACACACATCTGACAGACTGTGCTGTCTCAATCGAGATGTTGGGCTGCTCAGTCTCCACTACAGGGGCTGAATCCGAAATCGACCCCTATACCTTGAAATAGGGCATTATTTGAAGGGACGGCCATTTGTAGTGTTGTCCGACACCATAGGGACATGTTCGAGTGCAGTCATTCGGTCTCACGTTCACCGCAATAACGAGTGTACAGCCGATTACACACAACAGCTGTCCGACTTCACGCACTCGATCGTCTTCATTCACTCCTTCAAGTTGTATTAGTGAACAAAAGTAGCGAAAGTAATTTGTGTCTTAAAAGTGAAAGTTTAAAGATTGAGGTTAATTCACTGAGCTTGTGCTCAAACTTTAATGCACAAACCAATCCCATGCATCATCACCAAAACATCCTGCCTCTCTTCCTCACGTTAACTTATCCCATCATCCTACCTAGATATTTCCCTCTGCTGGATACATTAGGCATTACAGTTAATCTACTGCATATCAACAGTCTATCTATGATATCAACACAGGGAATAGTGATGTATGCGCACACGCAGTGCGTGTGTGTTCGCGCCGATCTGTTCGCGCCTCATGTGTGTGTGTGTGTGTGTGTGTGTGTTCGCGCCGATCTGTTGGGGGGTGTGTGAGTCTGTGTGAGCGAGAGAGTTTGTGTCCACATGTATGTTTGGGTCCGTGAAGTCTGACAGCTGTTGTAAATAGGCTGTACACTCCGGTGCAACGTGAGACTGAATGACTGCACTCGAACATGTCCACTATGATGTCGGACAACACTACAAATGGCCGTCCCTTCAAATAATGCCCTATTTCAGGGTATAGGGGGTCGATTTCGGATTCAGCCCCTGTCATGGAGACTGAGCAGCCCAACATCTCGATTGAGGCAGAGCAGTCAGATGTGTGTGCGCGCCCGCCGATCTGTTTGTGACTTGTGTAGGTGAGTTTGTGTGCACATGTATGTTTGAGTGTGTTTTAAGTACAATTACAAAGCAATTCATTGGTTTTGTTTAACTCTGAAACAATTTTCAAAGTTGCGTTGTGGTAAAAATAGCTACGGGTAACGCCAGCTGATTGAGGAGTTCAACCAATCTACGTCATCAACCTAGAACGCAAACAAAATGGCGCCGCCCATGGTCCAAATATAAAATCGATTTTTTAAATAACGTAGATCTTTCATGGGTTTTCTACTACATAATTCAGTAAGAGACATCATTTATGTTATATTAAGCCATACAAGTCTCAACACCAGGGGATCCCTTTAAAAGTACATGCACCATTAAAACACACTGTTACGAGTGAGCGAGCTGCCTGTGACAAGATGGCCGCAAGTTGCGGACGGCGACCTCCATTGGCCAATAGCGCGCACGAGACATCTAGCGGGCAATCATATCACGGAGACAACAACCCGCGTTTGATTTCCGCCTCGCTGCGGCGCGGTGACGCATGCGCAGTTTGCGATGACAGAACTAAGGCTATTTTTGAGTGTTTCATTATTTTTTTTTTAAATATTGCTGATATTACTGTTAACACAAAGTTTGTATGGGTAGAACATTACGAAACAAATATATGGGAATATACTGCAATTATATGCAAAATAGCTTATATTAAAGGAAATATAAAGGAATAAAGGAAACTAAAGCCTTTTTTAATATAGCTACTGCAATGTATGCATATTGACTATATTTTTTAAAATATGGCTATAATTTAACACATACAATATTTAGTAATTAAGATATAAATCGTATTACATGTAATATCCATTAAGTTGTATCCTTTATTGTGTAGCCTTACTGTATATTGAATTTCCCATATTAATGTGAATGCATGTACACACATAAACACTTTTACAGAATGAGTTACAACAAATTTCTACTTCCCATCATGCTTTACTTCTGATTTAAAGGAGGTTAAATGTTAAAATTAATTGTTATTTCATGTGTTTTTGCTCAATTTAATAGAGGGAGATAGGTTGAAATAGTGGATATAGTGAGGTTGACTTGGCCAAAAACCAATAAAACTGTTACTTTTATTAAAAATAATGTCGGTGCACTTTTCAGCAGTCATAGCTCTTTGCTAAATATTTAGGAACATGCCGGTGTGCTTGACTTGTGTTATTGTTAACTGTATATGTGTGTGTGTGTGTGTGTATATATGTATATATATATATATATATATATATATATATATATATATATATATATATATATATATATATATATATATATATATATATATATATATATATATAAAACCCTTTGTAATTGTTAACATTTTCATAAGTAACTGTAATATAATAGCACTTTCTCAGTAACTGTAACAGACTACAGTTCCTTTTATTTTTTAATATAATATATTATTTTGTTCAATATATTTTTGAGTATATCATCACATGCACATCATATAAAATGACATACATTATGATATATAAGTAAATATATTGTCACATATTTTTTCTAATTGAAAGCAGCAATTCCTCATGTATTATTAAATATTGTAATATATTTATCGTGTATATTTTTAATATACAGTTATATATTATATAAGGAAATATTTTCTTTGCATTAGGGTTACCCATTTTTATTCGTTTTACTTGCTAATTAATTTACTAAAGTAAAATGTAACTGATTTGCAGGGGTTGTATTTAACACAATCCAGCATATATATATATATTTTTTTACAGTGTAGGACATATATGATTGAAAATACATGAATATTGTACAATTTGTATATGTGGTTTTTGCAGCATATATGATCCTTATAGTTTTCTGTTGGAACATATAAGAACGAGACTTTTCCATATGGGAAGCTGAACAGACAAAGCGTACGCTTACCCTTGTATGTCGTTACAGGAAATGCAGCTCCTCTGTTGGGACAAAAATGGCTTCGGAGAATTCGTCTAGACTGGCGTGAGATCAAATCTGTAAGAGCAGTGCATCGAGTTAATGAATGGACATTGGATAGTCTTCTTAAAAGGTATGCCAAAGTATTTAGAAAAGATTTAGGGACATTCAATGGGTATACAGCTTCCTTAAATCTGAAACTGGGAGCACAACCAAGATTTTTCCAAGCACGAGTGGTACCGTATGCCATCAAACCCAAGGTGGAGGAAGAAATTGATCGCTTGCTGAAACATGGAATCATCTCACCTGTCCGATTCAGTGAATGGGCAACCCCGATTGTGCCGGTAATCAAAAAGGGTGGCAATGTTAGGATCTGTGGTGATTTCAAAATAGCGCTGAACCTAGCTCTGTGTGCAGAACATTATCCATTACCCTGGATTTATTTGCTTCACTGGCTGGGGGACAAAGATTTAGCAAACTAGACCTTTCACATGCCTACCTGCAGATTCCTCTGCATGAAGATTCATCCAAATATCTGACAATCGCAACTCATAAGGGGATGTTTGCATACAACAGATTACCCTTCGGCATCACTTCGGCTCCATCCAGCCACCAACGGCCTGTCTGAACGTTTTGTTGGTAACACTTTAGAGTACTGTTTCTTACTTAATGCATAACTAATAAAGGGTTACTGCAGTACTAATGAATAATTCTTCATTAACACTCAAGTCACTAATATTAACTACTAAGGAATGCGTGTTAACTAATCAATATGTAATAGCATTTTTAAATTGTGTTAAGTATCAATTAGTTAATCAGTAACTATTCAATTCAGTTATGCCTCCTAACAACTAATTCAGCTTCACGAGGAATGACTATTAAGTAACTACTAATTAACAGTGATGCACAGTATCAGATCGAGGCCCTTTCTTCTTCTTTAGTACTGATGTTGTTAGATAAATGTACTAGGCTACTGTTATGTGTACTATCTGTAAATATTCATTTACATTCACTCGCAAATGTGCCGATTAATGTTTCTGTCTGTGTGTGTCCCCACGCTATATTGTTGCAGTTCTTGCAGCATTAAATCAGAGAAAACAATTCTAGTGAAAGAGTACACAGAGATTCATGAGTGCACATGCAGAGTGCACAAAATGTGAGCGCACACGCAATTTCTGTGAGTCCAGTTTTGTGCGAGAGAATGGATTGAGATTCCGCTTGTAAGCAGAGATTCGTTGCTTGTAAACTTGATGTGCTCTCGCGGTACAATATTAATACTACATTAATGAGGCTGTTGATGATTTTTTTTTTTTTTTTATGTAAGTATTGTCTGCAACCAGAAGTTCAGGACAGAACCCCATCCCCAATCTAAGTGCCTTGCCAACATGGCTCAGGCATTATATGTTTATGTGATACCAAATGATTTCTGTATTTAAGGCAATGACTGAGGGGAAAATGAGAATACAGGGAACCTATGAGTCATTAATAAAGAATTACCAAATAGTTCTCAAGGAGTTACTTAGAACCTGGAATAGTATTCTAAAGTGAAAACATTAGTTTTGAAAATACACACACAGTCAAAGTAGATACAGTGGAGCATTCTTGCTACTTGTCAGTGTTTCAGCTGGTAAAGGGATAGTTCACCAAAAATGAAAATTCTGTCATCATTAATTCGCCCTCAATGTTGTTCAAATCTTGTATAATTTTCTTTGTTCTGCTGAACAAAAAATAAGATATTTGGAAGAATGTTTGTAACAAAGCAGATAGAGCGACCATTAGGGCTGTGTATTGCCAAGACTCTGGCGATACAATACGTATCACGATACAGGGGTTACGATACGATGTATTGCAATATATTGCGATATTGTAAGAGAGGCAATATATTGCGATATTTCTTTTTTGTGTGTTTTTGTTTTTTATAATTTAAAAGAATAAAGAACACAACCATAAGCCTAAAACACGAGACAAAGTATTTTATTTAATTAATACAGTATAATTTATATCACTAATCATATGCAATGTGCAATCTAAATTAAGGGAAATGTAAAGTGACTGCAGGATTCTTTGTGTAAATGTTTTAAAGGTTTACAGTATAGCAGTGGCTATTTAACAACAGAAAGTGCAGTCCATTTCATGACTGAATGACTGTTTGTTTTATATTTAACACAGTAGCCCCGATCACACAGAATGCATTTTTGCAGCGAGAGGCACCTTTTTTGAATGGATTTCGTTTGGCAGAGAGCGTTATGCGCGCTGCTTATGCACCCTGGGCGCCTCGCTTTTAAACCGCTTGCTGCGCCTCGCGTTTTTGAAGGAGCGCTCCGAGCGCATGAAGTTGAAAAAAAGTCAACTCTGAGCAAAAAAGCGTGCAACATCATCGCGCTTATGTTCTGTTGTCCAATCGAATGAATGAAGCGGCGGGCCTTCCTTTTTGTTGACCGTTACATTGATTTGACTGACAGTACAGGTGATTCAGGGGTTGCCTAGAAACATTAAAGCGCACTGAACCTGAAAAACGCGTTCTGTGTGATCGGACCCTAAAGCTGTTTTCTATAAAGCAGTCTATTGTATAAAGTGCTATTTCAAGTAACGTTACTGAGCTGCAGAGCTGGTGCATCCATATCCACATCGCTATTATCTTTCGTTCTCCTGCCACCGCTGTCAGTTTTGGAGTGTGTTTATTTTGTTACTGAGAGGAAAACGTGCAGTACATTCTATCGAAACGCTTCTCAGCAGCGCGGGTGACGTCAGGATGTTAAGCGAGCTCTCTGTTTCAATGTGTTTCCTGAGTATTAGATTATAACTTGGCCTATTTTGCAAACAAAATGATTCTTGTCGATTTCCTTAGTGGCTTCTTTATAGCTGAAGCCAAAATGAGTCCACACTTCAGCTCTGTATACTGCAAGAGCGGAATAATGCTATCGTCTTGAGAGCTGGGTTTGCTAATGTAAACACTAGCACTTTCACCTTGCGCTTCTCCGGGTCCGCGTCCGTTATACGTTCTGAGATAACACTGCCATCTAGCGGTTGGGTGTTATACAGTCTGTGGTTTAAACCGAACACAAAGCCACGAATCTTGGATGTAAATAAATAAATATATAAATATCGATACAGCGTTTTTAAAAATCGATACAGTATCGCCAAACATAATATCGCGATATTCACGTGTATCGATATTTTCTTACACCCCTAGCAACCATAGAATTTTTCCCCCTACTATGGTAGTGAATGGTTGCTCCATCTGCTTGGTTACAAACATTCTTACGAATATCTTATTTTGTGTTCAGCAGACTCGTACAGGTTTGGAACAACATGAGGGTAAATGACAGAAATTTAATTTTTGGGTGAACTATCCCTTTAAGAAGAACTGACTGGCTTGGATGTGAAACTTTGCAACGACAAAGCATCATTGGTCACACCCTGTTGGAGAAAGAAAGAGAAAAACAACAAACGAGGACGAGGAAATGAGCGCCATTTTATCATAGTATTCATGGTTATGTTGTTCCCTTAATTTACGGGACAATTTCAAAAGTTGGAACACGAAAAAAATCACGTTCAACACAACCACGTAACCCTAAATAGCGTACATTATTTGGCCTACATTAAGTTAACGTACACGTTTGACATGTTTCAGTAAATTTGCACGTATAAAAATCATCACCACAGCAACTTGGCCTATAGCTAATGCTGGGTACACACCAAAAGATAATCGGGCTGATTTTGCGCCGATTTCCCCCCTTCCGACAATCCTAGCTCGGTCCCGATTATCTTGATGGTTCTAGAGATTATCTTATCAGATTTTCCTGTGGAGTGAAGTGTGTTAAGAGTGTCCGAACCTGCTCGAAAGAACGTCGGAGCCGTCCCAATTGCCAATCGTAAATGTTCAACATGTTGAATATTTACGATCAGAAATCCTGATGTGTGGGGGGAACCCCGAGGACAAACGCGTGCACACTCACGTGAAATGAAATATATATCCAATCAGAAAGCGTCTGCTAAATGATTAAATGTAACCTCAAATAGGCATGGACTGAAAGAAACTTTGACTTTAAAACAATTATTTAAAGTGTATTTAATAAGGCAATTTCAAAGAGAATAATATCTATTTTTTAAGAGACACCCGAGAACAACAATTATTTAAAAAAACAGCAGTGTGATTTTTTTTTTTATACCATTACTAGCTCACTCTGTAACATGTGCAAGACCGTTCAGCCGTCTCCACGACTTCACCCAAACCCTTTTTTTCTTTCGCGTGAATTTTCTGTGAACATCATTCCAAAGACTATCATCGCAATTTCTTCCTGCATATCATCCGCCGTGCTTATTCTGAGGCTGGAGACCAACTGCAAGCGTGGCGTTTCTGTTGCGTGTCAACTGTGTGCCGTTTTGACTTTGCACACCAGAAGCGTGTCTGACGCGCTGCTGCTATTGATGTACAGGAAATTGGCCTATACTTCATGTTTACTTCATGTTAAACATAAATATATAACCTACTGATACAGCAAAGACAACGTCGGCACTCGGCAGTGAATAGACTATACATATCTATGGTATTGATGGCAAAATAGGCTGCAGTATATTTCGTTCTGTATTGACGTGCAATATTTGAAAATCGATAATTATATTTTTTTAAATTACAGTTATATTTGCATTAATGTCACAACCTAAAGACTTTAAAACATCAAAATGTAATTTATTAATATGTATTTGTCAAAATGACATCTAAACATATTTTCCTACATTGCAAAAAATGCTCTAGCCTATCTTGTTCCAGTCCAAATATCTAAAAATTCTTAAATAAAGATGCATTTAGTAGATAAGCAAAATGACATGATATTTTTGCTTGTTTTCTGGGGGGGGGGGGGAGAAATCAAAATCAAGTGAGTTTTTGCTTAAAACAAGCAAAATGATGATCTGCCAATGGGTGGGAAAAAATAATCTTATTTCTGTTTTGGACAGAAACAAGATTTCAGTCAGAAACTAGATTATTTTTCTCACCCCATTGGCCGATAATTTTGCCTTTTTTAAAACATTTTTATGTTATTTTCAACAAAACAAGATCTTATGTTGTTTTACTTATCTGGTAAATGTATTTTGATTTAATTTTTAAATATTTAGACTAGAAACAAAATTAACAAAGTAACAAAATTACTAAGTAAAAAGAGTATTTTTTGCAGTGTATTCTATTTTGCCTGGAACGCATCCAACACGCTTGCATGTTGCGTGAAAAATAGGCTGTTGTATTTCTAGCATGCACGGCGCGTTTTCAGCAAGGGGGTAATCTAGCGCTCGGAAAGCGTTCCACCCATAGGGGCGGCCATTGCTAACCAAGCCATCACCTGCTGTTAGCATCCCATTGACTCCCATTCATTTTTGAGTCACTTTGAGAAACATCTGAGACGTTTAAAGACTCCATTTGTCCATTGTTTATTTCTAAAGAAACACGACAATGCATAAAAGGCTCCATTACCTTGTCTCTTACACTATCGCCCCGCAGAAGCTGTTTTTGTAAAAATAGACTAACTATTGCGTCATAACCAACGCGAACCTGTCGCACAATAGAGAAATTACCGTATAGACCTGAGGAGACGCTCGCAGGCAATCTTCTACTGTCTATGAGACAGTCGGGGGGACGTGGAGACATAAAGTCTGATAAAGTCAAGGGAGATGAATGGAGAGAAGCCCATAGTGAGCCAAAAGCAACGGGAGAAAATATTTAAACAACGGGATCCAGATTTCACTTTCCACAACTTCTAGAAGACCTACAGCTGTCCGACAGGTTGGTCACATCTACGTCGTCAAGCTCAGTCTGAGCCTGCAGTTCGCTCAGCCATCAGGAAGTGAGTGCTCCTTTACTGACATCACTCTACGCCGTAGAAGTCAATGGGATAGCTCTGTCCATTTCTTTTCTGTCTATGGTTTTCAGGCACTAGTGTCACCGGCCTGAAGTCTCGCGAGATTTCCTGTGTTAACGGTCGGGACTCTGGTTAAAAATCTGTTTGTGTGTGGTGTGCTGTCTTTGTCACATCATGGCACACCACACACTAGAGGAGCAAAATGGTTAAATCTAGGATTATTTGTCCTTATGTATGTGGCCTATCACATTTTGAAAATCTTATAAGATGCAAAAAAATCTTTTGGTGTGTACCCAGCATAATGAGAGAAAGTTTGTCTGACACAAATAGCACACAACACGCTGATATTAAATCTAAAACACATTATATATTATTATAGTTTAAAACAAAATTATGTATTATTACATGGTTAAAGACCACATTAACGTAACGTAAATCATTTATTTGATGACGAGTGAACTTGACGTAGACATCACTTTGGCCTAAATAATCCAAATAATCCCTATTTCCCTTGGATATATTTACTTCTAATTTACTTCTTACTTCACGTCTAACGTTAAATATCCACACAAGCCTAATATGCTTGACATATTTGTCTGCAATTTAATCATTAACACTTACCTGACGCGTGAACTGCACCCTCAAAATTGCTGCTGCGTCCTCTCGGTGAACCTCGCGAAGTCCTTTGATCTGTATCCTTCCGCGGATCAAAGTACTCCAGAGATGCTTCCGCGAAATCAAACGAGCAATACAGATCCCGCCGCGTAGTCAAACCAGCTCTTTTGCGTATTCATTAAAATTAGGCAGATTAAATGCCACAATTAACTACATATGTTCATGAATTATATATGTATATTAAATATGTAATATGTAAGTGTTGTATCTTCTCATTATAATGCAGAAACCATCATAAACAAAACATCGAAAATGCATCTAATTTCACAAATATTGTTCTGATATTGACTATTTTATCAAATGTTTCTAACAGCCCATTTCAACAGCACAAACAAAAATCTATTTACCATAGTAAAATATTGTGTGTAAAATATTGTGTTGGCCATATAGCCTACTTTTATAAAATATTGACTGCATTCGCGTTTTTTAGTCCAGTCAACATTTGCAATTCTAAATGTTAACTGGATTTGAAAATTTCGATTAATTTAATGTTTTTCAAATATATTTCTGCAGACTTAATTTAATGTCTTCTTAACTAAGCACAAGTAAGAAAATTAGTTCAACATATATTTTTTTGCTCTTCCAACATTTTATTAATTGGAGTTTTTAGAGTGCTGTGCTGTGCAAAACTTCCTGGAGCAGGGCTGACTTTTGACTTCTGAGAAATTGCAGAAAGGGGAGCAAAACAAGCTTCTTCTTTTTTTGCTGAAATAAATTAAATGTATTTGGATTCAACAGTGATTATTACTCGCCCAAGAACCAGTGTTTGGCCAGGAACTGGATTTTCTGACATTTATGTACCTGATTCCGATGCCGGGGAAAAACATGAAGCAAAGCCTGTGGACACTTTATCTGCTGAACAAATACTATAGTAATAGTTTAGGTAGCTCTAAATCCAGATGATTATATAATCGTCATATTGCCCACCCCTAAAAATTGTTAACGCAAAAAGGCATATTAGATATAACATCTGACTTGATGTGTGATCATACTTCTAGATGGGATTTATTGGTGAAATTAAAGTGTTGAAGACATTAATGTATATGCTGGTTGTTTAATTATATTTTGTAGATTTTTAAAGTTGGATAGCCATCAGCTATTACATTGAGCCAGACAATACAGAGTTCTGCACTGTAATGGTGCTCCAACCTATACACATTTGCTTTGTAAGGAAAACTGGGTTAGTCTATTTAACCATCCACCATTGTAAAACACAAGGCTCATTACAATGGATCTTTTTTAATAAACGCTAACAAAAATATAAATATTTAATTGATGAGTTGTCAATACAGTATATGACCTAGTATATGATTTTAGGCCAAAATTTAACATATGTAACCTACAATGTTCTGATGCCTGGATTCAGGTTGTTTCTGCGAATAGCAGCAATCTATTTGCTTGTCTTTTCTGTAGCTTTCAGAAGGTTGTACACATATTGTTCTGATTTATTGTTAAATGTGCAATCAACTGTATACCTAACCCTTTCTCATATTAGATGCTTGTTGTTGTTTGTTTGCAGCATTCACGCTGACAACACATTCTCACACCCAACTCGTCACATATGGACGCTTGACCAGGACCCCTTGTTGTCACTTTTCAACGAACTGGACGTACCTTTATCGTCAATTTTCGACGCGCTGGGTGCGCCATTCATTTCAATGAGAAACCTTTGGCGTCATACACAGACGCATTTAATTCTTTGCGTTTGTAAAAGCAGACATGATTTTATTAATATTTAAAGGCTACTTTTATATTTTGGAGCAACTAACCCAACTCCTACCCTAAACCTACCCACATCTTAACAATATAAAACACATACCAGGCAAATAAATGTACAGTCACAAGTATTTATTGAAAAATCTGACCAAAACAGTATAAAAGTATTAGCTCATGTTGCATTCCAAGTTTTCTTAAGTCATACGATGTCTTCATGTGAAGAACAGAGTTGATCTTGATGTTTAAATCGCTGAAATGATGATCCCGCTGCCCTGTGAACGAACTCATTCATATCTCATTCAAATAATTCAAAAGACTCTTAAACATGACGCATTCGGTCACAAGACACAGGAGAGCCAATGACATTTTGCAATCAATGCTGACGTAATGACGCAATTGGTCACAAGACATATGAGAGCCAATGCAATTTCACTATGAAATCTGAAGTACGGGCAGCAATATTTGAAATTTGATGTGTTCATGATCTTCGGCAGATCGAGATGCTGATCGCTTTTGGGGATTTTCTTCATGCAAATCAATCGTTTGGCCTCGGAAAACTTGGATTATTTAACTTTTTTGAATAACTCGTGGATGCAGTCGTATGTTATATCCTGTGTTTTATATCATGTTCACACAAATGGGTAGGTTTAGGGATGGGGTGGGGTTGGGTTACATGTTAAAATGTGTCTAAATAGCGTAAATAAAATAAATGTAAATGAAATTATGTTAAAATGTGTCTAAATGGCGTAAATAAAATAAATGTAAATGAAATTATGTTAAAATGTGTCTAAATGGCGTAAATAAAATAAATGTAAATGAAATCATGTTAAAATGTGTCTAAATAGCGTAAATAAAATAAATGTAAATGAAATCATGTTAAAATGTGTCTAAATAGCGTAAATAAAATAAATGTAAATGAAATCATGTTAAAATGTGTCTAAATAGCGTAAATAAAATAAATGTAAATGAAATTATGGATGCTGATTTAATTGAGAAGCACACTCCAACATGTCAAAATGGCAAAATTATAAACCAATAAATAATTTCAATAAATAAATCAAAAAATAAATTTCACCATGACGATAATATTCCCATTCCCAGTGCGTCTGTGTATGACGCCAAAGGTTTCTCATTGAAATGAATGGAGCACCCAGCGCGTCGAAAATTGATGATAAAGGTACGCCCAGTTCGTTGAAAAGTGACAACAAGGGGTCCTGGTCAAGCGTCCATATGTGACGAGTTGGGTGTGAGAATGTGTTGAGGCTGAACACCAATCCTGCCACTCAGTGTTTTTGCCACTCAGTTGGTGTAATCCCGTTGTTTAAATATTTTCTCCCGTTGCTTTTGGCTCACTATGGGCTTCTCTCCATTCTTCTCCCTTGACTTTATCGGACTTTATGTTTCCACGTCCCCCCGACTGCCTCATAGACAGTAAAAGATTGTTTCTGAGCGTCTCCTCCTGTCTATACGGTAATTTCTCAACTGTGCGATAGAGTCATGACGCAATGTTATGACGCAATCGTAGTTATGACGCAATCGCTAGTCTATTTTTACAAAAAAAGCTTCTACGGGGCGTTTTTCTTTAGAAATAAACAATGGACAACTGGAGTCTTTAAACGCCTCAGATGTAAAGTTATTCACTGTCAAAGTGACTCAAAAATGAATGGGAGTCAATGGGATGCTAACAACAGGTGATGGCTTGGTTAGCAATGGCCGCCCCTATGGGTGGAACGCTTTCCGAGTGCTAGATTACCCCCTTGAGTTGTACTCCTTGTTTGTTGTTTCCTCTTACAGATGCAGGTAGCTCATAGGTAGAATGTGCATGCTCACGCCGCAAGCGTCTACGCCAATAAGATTCGCTGTATTATAAACCAATGAAATTGGGTGTAGGCAGAGCGACACGTGTCGCCCCGCCTTAATGTGTCGCCCTGCCCCATCGTCCTGACTGCACTGGGGTTACTCGGCAAGTTAACAGGGACGCTAAAGACAGCCTTCTCTAATCTCGGTTGATAGCGCGCTTCATGCGTCACGGTCAAATGTATTTACATAGAAACCAATGTGAATACATCAAGATTTAAATTCAGAGACAAAAAAGAATCTATGCATGACCTGTCATTTTATTCGCATCTAAATATGAGGAGGGCGCTCTCATAGAAAGTCCAAAAGCGGATTAGTAGAAGTAACGTTAATACCCTGTCACGCTGGAGCTACAGCTGAAGGAAAACAATCATTATGAGTGATGAAACGTTACGACGACAATCAGACGATTGCGACAATATATTATTTATGTGTGTTTTCAAGCCATCTCAATGTAGCCTATTTATTGACAATAAAGTAGGCCTATCATATGAATAATGCAGCTTTTTTAATGTTTAGTATTCTGCTCACCACGGCTGCATTTATTTAATCAAAAATAGTTAAACAGTAATATTGTGAAATATTATTACAAATTAAAACAGCTTTTTTCCTATGTGATCAAAGCTGAATTTATCATTACTCCAGTCTTCAGTGTCACATGATCCTTCACTAATCATTCTCATATGATGATTTTATAATCAAGAAACATGATTATTATCTGTGTTGAAAACAGTTGTGCTGCTTAAAAATGTTGTGGAAACCATGATACATTTTATTTTTCAGGATTCTTTGATGAATAGAAAGTTCAATTGACAGCTTTTATTTTCATTTATTAAATAAATTATCTTTTATAATATAAAAAATATCACTTGTGATCAATTGAATGCATGTCTGATCAATAAAAGTATTAATTTCTCTCTTTTTTTAATTGTACCACAAATGTTTAGATGGTTTCCACAAATATTAAGCAGTCCCATGAGCAACACAACCAATAATAATCATAAATGTATGTTGATCATCAGATCCTCATAGGAGAATGAATGATTAGTGAAGGATCATGTGACACTGAAGACTGGAGTAATGATGATAAATTCAGCTTTGATCACAGGAATAAATCATACTTTACTATATATTCACATATAGAGAACAGCTGGTTTACATCAGAATATTATTTTATTTTTTTACTTTGCATAAAATCTATGGAGACTTAATGCACAAGTGTTTGTAGTAAACCAACCATAAAATTGGCATAAAATATAGGAGAAAATATTAGAGATATTAAAGGTTATTGTTCAGCAGTGTATCTGATATCTTACCAAATTATAAGCAAGAGATGCGATAAATTATATCGGTCCAAAAAAAAAAATGTAATAGGCCTGCGTTTAAATTAGTCAACGCAAAAGCAGTCTTTTCCTTAATTTTCAGATTAAAATAGACCTGTAAATAATGTCTGTTTTTCAACTTTGAATAAAACTTGTAGGTAAGCGTTTGAACAAATATGTTGTAATGGAGAAGTGTATGGTGTTTGGGTAACATAACATACTTGTTTTTTGTGCTTTTTTAAGGAGTTTGCTGAGGCTCTTTATCAGTCACAAATCTTAATGTTATCCGTTAGAGGCCGCCTGCACCGACAAAGGTAAGACATAGATTTAATACGAACTGACAAATTGTTGAATGCTTTATATATTTATGGATGTATGTTTTATTTGGTTTTACACAAATTAACTCTTTATTGCATGTGAAAATAGGCTAATCAATGATTTCCCGTCACTTTTGTCTTGATTTGTAACGTTAGTACTTATGAAACGCTTGTCGCTGTAACTATTTACATTTTAATTAGAAAAAAATACTATAGTATGTATAGTAAAATTACTATAAATGTATACACAGAAGTGTATTTCAGCAATACTACAGTAAATACTACAGTAAATTGTAGTATGGGTTCTCACAGGTTTTTGAATCTGTATAGGTCGGATATCGGACATGATATGGATTTCAAACCACATTTGGAAGTGGCTCAGATTGGATGTGGGAAAAAAAAATCTGATTTTGTGCATTTTTTTTGTTTACACGTGTGCAACAAATTCTGATCTTCTGAGATGAGAGTAAAAATCTGATTTATTTATTGTGCCAGTGTAAACACAACCAAGGTGCACTGTTATGGTCAGTAAAGACCTTGGATCCCTACACATTGATACACTGATAACTTTAGTGACATGACAACCTCCTCATTGTACAATAGTATTTTGTGGTACATATGAACAATGGATTTCTTTCACAAGGCAAATAATTTCTAAATTCTATATTGATCTAGTGATGTATGTTTATGCTGAAATATAATTAAATAATGGTTAATAGTTATTAAATTCTAAACACGTGACACCTCTGAAGTCTTTGGGTTTGAGTCATTCCTTCACGACTCACTGCCCCATAAGCTGAATGCAGAAATTATCCTGTACAGAACCAATGGCATCTTGCACGGTCAACACAAAATGAACGAATCACTCATTGTTCCCGTGTCATATTAAAGATTCGTTCAAAATTAACAACATCACTATTCTTTTGCTGTAAGTCGACTTGCATAGGCCGTCTGCCGGAAGCTGATTATTTTAGTTTTTTAAGTTTTAAATATGGTTATTTTTCCTCACACAAATACATCGCTTCGTTTCAGAAGGCTTTTATTAACCACCTAGATGCACTTTTATGATGAATGGATGCACTTTTATGGACATAACTACCCATTCATTACCATTATAAAGCTTGGAAGAGCCAGGACATTTAAAAAAACAAAAACAAACTCTGATTGTATTTGTCTGAAGGAAAAATGTCATACACACTTAGGATGGCTGGGTAAGTAAATCATGGGCTAATTTTCTATTTTGGGTGAACTAACCCTTAAATTGAGTTTTGTGATCTTAAAGATGAGTTTACTTAGAAGAACAATTTCTCTCGATTTACTTACTTTAAGCCATCCAAGATGTGTGTGACTTTTTTCAGTATGGAAGTGGAAGCCTTTACAATCAGATTTCAGCTGTTTGTTCATACAGTGCATCTTTTGAAGCAAAAATAAGTTTTTGTTTGTTTACACTGTTTTTACTCCACAGACATCACAAGTGCTGAAGGTCGTCATGATCAGCAAAGGTGTCAATGACCCCAGTCCCACATTGGGGATTATCATTTGAAGGAGTAGAAGCTCTTACAGATGTCTCCAATGTACCCAAGCAAGTGCCTTATGTGTCTTGTATGAATCTTAGATACCCCAAGGAACTGAAATACACCTTTGAAGTGTTTCAGAAAGTGTTTTTGGAGCTGGACATCGGAAATCTCACTTCAAAGGTTCACAACTTGAGAAGTAAATTAATTGTTTAAAGTTGTTTCTTACTAACAATGTAGCATTAAAGGGATAGTTCACCCAAAAATGAGAATGTGATGTTTATCAGGAGACGGTATTAACATTAAGTGACACGATTCTGACGCACAGAAGCCAATGGCACGTCACTATGTGTATTGGTACATCAGGTCTTCATTGGCATGTGCCAGTGGATAGTGTCACTGACATTATCGTGACACTGACACACACCTGATTGACACAGAGTCGCGGAACATGTCGTCCTGACACCTCCAGTAGTGACTGACAGATTAATTCAGCACCTATACTGATGTAATTATGACACAAAATCCTAAATAAATAAATCCTAATTCTCATCGCTTCATTCCATAAAGTTGAACCACTGGAGTCACATGGATGGTTTTAACAACGCATTTCCCCTACTTATCTTATTTCCTACCTGGAATGACATGAGTCATTAATGACAGAAATTTCATTTTTGGGTGAACTAGCCCTTTAAATTGGTGTTCACTTTTATTAGTGATTAATTTGTATCTGCTGATGTAATGTTTTAATTAGATGACTCAATTACTATTCTCAGTGGGTTTAATACCAATTGTCATTGAAAAAACTTATATGAATATGAAATGCTTTTGCTACTCTCTTTTGTATTGCATAACGTTTTTTATACACTGTTGTATTGTAATTTTAAATTGAATAAATGTTTTGTATTGAGATCCCTGTTTACTGTTTCATGGTACTTTTTTTAAAAAATAGAAAATTTTGATAAAATTGAGTTGTCTTTACTTAAGAATACAAGTTGAAAACATGAAAAGTCTAATAGGATATACACAAATAAAAGGTGATTAAAATACTCAAAATGCTGATGCAAATAGTTGCCTCAATTTTATTGAGTAAAATGGGCACAGTATTTTTTACAGTGCATGCCTTAAGACACAACTTAATAGCTGTGACTGAGAATGAAGCCAAACATGCAATCGATTATATTATTACAAAAAAGAATGGAGATCGGCGCTATAAACCAGATCATCTCCTCAAAAAGGTTTTGAATGATTAAGTCGGCGTGAATGGCTACAATCAGCAGGGTCACATGAGTCCAGACGAACATGCAGAATGGTAGGCGATTGCTTTTCTTCACCAGACTCAAAACAACCAAACAGAACCCTACGAGATACAGGGCAAAATAAATGAAGTGCTGATATTTGCTGAGCATGTGTACAGACTCCTCCCTCTGCGCAAGAGTGAAGAAATAATCTGTGATCGTTCCCCCATAGAAGAAATAGCTCAAGCACAGCAGGAAGTACAAGCTTAGGGTTCTGAACCACAGCATGTGGTAACAGTGATACACTCTGTAACCAGCTGTGATGATCTGATGCAAGCACTTGATATAAAAGAACACTGTCATCATCCTAATCAGCGCCATCGGACCCAGATTTACAATGATGATGAAGAAGAAGAAGGAGATCATAGCCGGAGTGAGAATCTCCCATAAGTATCTATCCCACCAGTTCTTCAGTCGTGAGGAAAGGCCTGAGAGGACTTTGTTAAGAACCTCTGGTGTATCATCAGTAGGAATTGGAACTTCAGGAACCCCAGAGTCTGATTTAACCTCATTGTCAGAGGCTCCATCTTTCTCCTTATCCTCCTGGTGTTGCAGCTCCAATGGAGAGGGTTCAGAATAACCCTTCTAGAAGAAGAAAGACAATTCTAATAATGTTTAGATGGAGATAGATGTGTACATTTTCATGAATTGAATTCTAAGCATATAGAGCAGGGCTGTCCCATCCTGCTCCTGGAGGGCAAATCCAACACACCAGCATGGAAGTTTCTAGTTCTGGTGTGCTTAATCAGAGCTAGAGCTAAAATATGCAGGTTTCCCTCCAGGAACAGGACTGAACACCCCTGATGTAGAACAAGTCCGACAGGTCAAGGGCTCTAAATTGTTAAAATACGTTATAAGAATATACAAATACAAAAATAATTTACTATACAAATATATAAAAGAAAGGAAACCTCACCTGTAAGCCATCATCCAAGCAAATCCCTGAAGAAACGGTATCAGATCCTTCTTCACTTTGCTGAATTCTGATTTCATCCCTGCAGGCATTAATGTCTGTAAAAATAAAAATAAAATAAAAAGAGAGAGTTAACAAGAAATGTTTAGCAATGTTTAGAAATGTTCAGTGTCCTGCAGGGTGACATACTTCATCTAAAACTACATTTGTCTAATTCATACATTAACTGAGATACTACATTGAATAGGCTAGATGTGTTTTTAAACATTCATTTGCCACATTACAGGAGTAATTATGTGAATTATAGTGGTCATAAAAAAATCAACTTCATTTTATACAAATTTAAATAAAATGTTGAATGTAAAAAATGAAAAGTTTACATAAAGGTTACCCTGAAAGAAAGTGCATATCAAAGCCATTTGAAAGTATACACCATCAAACTGCTGATTGGTCTGTGTGTATATATAATATATAATTTCGGCAGAGACTGGAACTTGAGGGATGTCTAGTGGTTTGCCATTAAACTCACAGATGACACTGTTGGTGGCATGGAGGTCCTCAGCACATGCATCACCAACTAAACCGTCATCATCCATTTTAGGGGGACTGGTAGGTTCTCCTTCAGTAGAGAGGACGTCTGGGTCACTGGTGATAGGCTGAGAAGTCTGACCTAAGGAGGGTAATGACATCACCATAATAACCATATACATACTCATATTACTGTAGCTAAGCTTGCTCTAAATTATGAAGTGATTTTGTGGAGGCATTCTCTCAGGACACATTCTTTCTTTCCACTTTTTCAGTTGTCAGTCAGTCTGCACAGTATGCATTTGTCATGGCAATGTTTAATAGTTTGTTTTTTGCACAACTTTAACCATGAGCATTGTGTGTTTGAGTGTTAATTTTAACAGTTAAACGTGTCTTGATGTCCCTACATGATCCATTAGGTTGCCTTAGTTTAATTCTGTAGTAAAATGTTATGCGGCACATTAAGTTAGATAAAGACTTCCACTGGGCTGTGGAAATTTTTAACTTAAAAGTTTTGTGCAGACTTCTGTAAACAAAGTGTTAGGTACGTTCTTAAGACATTTATTTAATTTAGGCCTACCATCAGTAATGCCTATGGGTGGTACATCGATCTGGTCCACTTTTTTCTCTTGACCTGAGCAGGTGTTCTTGACTTCTCTCCTTTCTCTCAGAAGTAGAGCAGTTAGTCCCAGTAAAGTAAGTAGTACCATTTTGAATGTGGTAAACTGCCAGATGTGCAAGTAAAAAAACACTTGAGAAACTAGCAACACGATCTATTAATATTATTAAGACGTACAAAGTAAAATGTACAAAGTATGAAGCTGCTATATCTGCAAAGTAAGTAACACTGAGGAATTAACTGCAAGTGAGACTGTGATGCCAGCATACTGTGACATCACGTTCCAAGAATGTGATTAATCCTATTGCGATGTGGGCGGGGCTTAGTAACCATAGCATGTATTTTATTAGCCTAGAAATCTATACGCACCCTAGCCAGCAAATCTAATCTGCCAGCCACTCTCAATACACTTCTGAGCTGTAAACGCCAAACTCTGGTCAGGCCAATCACATCGTGTATAGAGTCGGTGGGCGGGGCTTAACGAGTTGCGCTTGCCGGCTGTAAACACAGAAACTGGCACTGCGGTCATTCGAATCAGCTTTGACCGCGACTCTGGAAGACTTGGAGTTAAGCTTTTATCTGAGAAAAGAACAAAGAACGGCACTGAAGTCATTCTTAAGAAGGGAAGATGTGTTCTGCGTTTTGCCGACCGGATACAGCGAAAGTTTAATCTTTAAACGAGCTCCACTTCACCTTTGTTGCTTTGGTTGGTTGTAGCTATCCATATGCGTGCAGAGGGAGTTTGAAAGACAAACCGTTTATCCGGCCCCTCGAATTGAGCCCTGTCTATGGTGAGTTTCCAGACCAAACATCTTGATATGGGTCTGGCTTTTCAGGCTAGTCTTTTTTGGTACTTTAGAAAGAGAAGAATAAAACAGATTTATCTAGGAAATCATCATACCACGTTGTTGTTTTTTAGCGAAGCAGTGCGTTGTTATCAATCAGTAGTTTACAGCAGGTAAGAATGGTGTGATATTGCCTGTAATATATGTATTTGTTGTCTTATCGTCTTTATTATTTATGTGGTGTAAGTTAAGTTAAATAGTCGATTGGTTCTACCGGGTGCTAGAGGTTCACCCTCAAATAAAAAACAAGACCACCCTCAGTCTAAAAACTGTAATAGCTCATTAACATATTGGCAAAACAGATATGAACTTCGTTGAGCGTTAAAAGTTTTTATTAACAACGTGAACAATGTAAACAAAATGTAAATATGCTGTAAATAAGAGATTCGATGTGCAGCTTCGTTGATAGAATGAACTGAGATGTGTGACAACATTTTAGCATGTGTGGCCACTCAATTGTTCTCGGAGGATTAGCATCTCTGTGCAATGTAAACATGACGCTACTTTTCAACTTGTGAGGAGTGATATATTTTTAATACTTAATAATGAATTTAATTTATTTAATTAATGTGTCAGGCATAATGCAATGTGGAGCTGAAAACAGTACAAGGATCTGAAATTAGAAGGTAGATGTATATTTGTCAATATTATTCATATCTAAAAAAAATATTGAAACGAAAACACACACACACACACGCACGCACACACACACACGTTTGTTTCTGTGAAATTTGGGAACATTCCATAGGTGTAATGTTTTTTATTCTGTACAAACCGCATTTTCTATCCCCCTACACTGCCCCTGCCCCTACCCCTAAACCTATCACACACACACACTGCCCCTAAACCTACCCATCACAGGAAACATTCTGCATTTTTTTATTTCTAAAAAAGCATCCTGTATGATTTATAAGCATTTTGAAAAGTGGGGACATGGCCAATATCCTCATACTTCACCCTTTCCTTGTAATACCTGTCATACCCATGTCATTATACACATTTGTGTCCTCATTATTCACAAAAACACCCCCCCCCCCCCCCCCCCACACACACACAATAATATTATCTGTTTTGTAAGAAATGTCCTGTGATAATAGTCATTTTGTCAGTAACATAATTACATCAATATTAACAATAGTTTTATAAATAAACTCCTGTTTTGTCATGTTAAGCTGTTGTGTGACTCCTGTGTTTTAAAAACAATGCCCATTAGTGAAAAGTTTGCGTTTTTGGAGAATTATTGATACATTTTCTTGAGTAAATTATCATGCTTTATGTTTCTAAATCACACATGTGGATAATCATGGCTGCAGTGTTGTAGTTTTTCTGATCGCTAGATGGTGCCAGAGCATTACTTTCAGCTGGCTGTCAACCTAAATATGGATTTAATTTTCATTATTGGTCTTTCACTCACTGCCAGTTTGTTTTGTCTGTCAGTTTTCATTCATTTATACTTGGTTAATTATATTTTATATATTAAAATTAAATATTTTATATATATATTAAATCAACATACTCTATGTTGTTTGTTGAAGTTGAAACTTCTGAAAGAAAGGATTAAGGGCTTGGGGGTCATCTGGGGTTTCTTATGAATGCAGTTTTGCTTTAGGCCCTGAGAAGTGTAGGACAAATGGTTTAAAATGGTTGTAAAAGTGAGAATCGAAGAGATTAGAACAGCTGAGTTGGTAGAATGTAACTGCCCAAAGTTTAAACCTACAGTAAGTGCACAGTGCGACCCATCTAATTTACAACACCCTCCCAAGTTTAACTGGAGTTTAGGTTTGTTTTCGTTGAAATGTTCAAAACTGGATGTAATGAACATTGTGCTACTCTGCTTGTGGACTGATTGAGTAAAAAAAAAAAAAAAAAAAAAAAAAGGCAAAATGGCTCAGAAAAGTGAAGCAATAGGACAAGCTCTACTACAGTATCTGTCAAGAATCTTTTATACTTTGTATCTAATTAAATGAGATTCAGACATTTTTAATTGTGGCATAATCATCCAAATGCCTTTTTAAGAAGGTTTTAAATTGAGGATTCAAAATAATTACAAGCTAATCAAAAAGTTATGTATAGGCCTATACATTATTGCCACTATTGGTAGAAAAGGCATTACAGAATACAGAGGTATACGAATGCATTTAGGCTTATACACAGGTTAGCGCAACTTTTTAACTAGTTTGTTAAACATTGAAACAAAAGAATTGCATCGTTTCCTGAAACAAAGCAAAACAGGATCAGTGTGCGCTGCTTATTAAATGACTGAATGATAATCACTGTTAGGAGAACAAGAGTAAAGATCAGTTTACTTTTAGTACACCAGTGTGTTTTAATGGTATGTGCAAGCAATGTTTAGAGCTTTTCCATACAATAGACATAAATAGATTGATGATAAAGATAAAGCTGATTGCTCTTAGTTTATAGAAACATTACAAGACAGAGCAATCATTTTGTATAATGCAACATAGATAGAGTTTTTGGAACATTAGTTTTGTTTACACAAGGAAAGAAATATTTCAGAGTCATAATTTTAAAGCTATTTAGCTAATTATAGAATTTTTATTATACTGAATAACACTGGTTGAAAGGCTATTTAACTTATTATGTAATTTTAAATATACTGAATAACACTGGTTGAATGTTGCTTACTAATCTACTCCATGTTTATGCTGAAATAAACATAATTTACAGAACTCTATAGAAAAAATAATTATTTTTAAAATTATTACTAAAAATTTGACATATGACATTGACAAAATGTAACATTTGACATTTTGTTTGTTTTTCAGAAGAAGACTAATCAGACGGATCAATGGCTCTCTTTTCGTGGCCACACATCAGTGAACGCTTCATGTATTTCTTAAACTTTTGATCCCTCATGCCATATATGAGAGGGCTCAGCAGTCGTGGTAAAATGCTGGTGAGAATGAAGCTGCAGAAGTAAATTACTGACTGATAGTAAGGAAAGAGAGCAGCTAAGGCCCCATCCAGGACCGTTGTGAACAGAGACAATGTACAGAGCAGTAACTGGACTCCATGCAGTAAAATGGTTCTCCTGGCCTTCTGGGCTTGAGCTGGTTCTGAAGCAGCTGCTTTAGCAGAGAACAGCACTTTGAAGTAAGTGTAGAAGAGCAGCACCCACACTGAGCACATGTAGCCGATGTTAAAAACAGCATGGCTTATTATATGGTACTCAAAATTAAACACATTTTGCTGGTAGCACTTGCGACTAGTGGTAAAGAAGGAGATTGGACTAAGACCCAAAGCAACAAACAGGTCCACTATGCCAGGCAGGGCTCCTACCAGCCAGATGATGCCGATCAGGAGTTTAGTGTTGTGGACGGTGCATATTCGTGCATGATGTAGAGGGTAGCAGATGGCCACAAAGCGCTCAATAGCCATGCCGGCCAGGTTTAGTGGCGTGTTCTTGTAGGCGTTGCTTCCAATGAGGATGAAAATGCAACAAATAGTAACATTCAAGTTCGGTATTAAGTACGTAAACACAAACAAAATCACAGAAACAGTCAGTGTTATGATGTCATTGATGATCAGCTGCATGTAGAGGATATAACGGGGCTCCTGAGCAAAAACAGGGTTCTGGAAGAAAGTATAAAGCAGCAAGCTGTTGATACAATTAATCATGACAGCAAGTACAACCACAAGGAGGTTTTTGAAAATGGCCTCCCCAAATAATTCTTGCCGTTTGTTAAATTCTGAAGTGTTCATCTCACAATCGTCAATAGTCCGTGTTTTTTTTTATTTTATTTTTTTAGTCTTGTTAATTAAATATAATTTAGCTAACAATTAGGATAAAAAAGCAAAGCTAAATGGAGACCTTGCATGATGCAGTAGATCTTAAAAGTCTGATCTCTATTCTACAGTTAAAAATCTGTACATCAAAGATCAGATGCGTTTCTCTGGTCCTTTTTTTTTCTTTTGATCTGTCCTTTATATTATTGCTACTATCTGTGTGACATACTATTCAAGGGTTGCTCTGATTATTATGAAGATATTCTCATGAGCCTTGCTGTAATGTCACTACCAAGTCCCTGATGTCAGCAAAAACATTGAGGTTGACGCAAACATCATGCAAGTTGAAAACAAATTGGCCTTTTATGTTTTTGTTTTTATTTAAACAGGTGGCTATCTACTGAGGATTACTGAGAAGTGAAAAACACGTATGTCTTTTAATCTCTTGTGTGGCGAGATATATGTAATTTGAGAAACCCATTGTAACATAATGTATATTAATTTTATATTTTATATAATTTTCATACATTATGTACAAATACACTCACCTAAAGGATTATTAGGAACACAATTCAGTTTCTCATTAATGCAGTTATCAAATCATCCAATCACATAGCAGTTGCTTCAATGTATTTTGGGGTGTGGTCCTGGTCAAGACAATCTCCTGAACTCCAAACTGAATGTCAGAATGGGAAAGAAAGGGGATTTAAAGGTCCCCTTCTTCGCGTGTTTTCGAAGCTTTGATTATGTTTACAGTGTGCAATATAACATGAGTTCATGTTTCGCGTGTAAAAAAACACAGTATTTTTCACACAATTTACTTATCTGTATACCTCTGTTTCCTCTGTCCTAAAAATGGCCTGATTATTTCCTTGTTCTATGAAGTCCCTCCTTCAAAAATACGTAACGAGTTCTGATTAGGCCAGCGCTTCCCGCGCTGTGATTGGACAGCAGCTTAGCACGTTGCCCGGAAAGGTCCCACCTCTTATCATAACGGGTAGATACACGCGCTCAATGTTATTGCAAAAATGTCTATATTGCCTTATCAATTTGAGCCGGAATCAGACCCAGAGAATATTGAAGAGGATCGATTACAACCTGCTCAGGAAAGACTTTCGCTGGATGTTTCAGAATGGTAAGCTGTCTATTCAGTAGTTTAAACTGATCATTACAAACACCAACAATCGATGGTGTCTGAATGAATTACTACACTTTTATATGCTAAGTTTTTCGGATTAGTTTCAATTACCATCTAACGTTAGTTAACAGAGCTAAACAACATTACACTTTGTGTCATGAGTTACATAAACTGTTAAACGGACTGACTTAAATAATAAAATACCCTTACCGGTTGTGGTCCATAAACAACAAAGAGGGAACTGCGTCATCTTTTAAGAATAATCTTTCTGCGAATCCGGCATTAAACTGATTGAGATTGAGGAAGCAGTCCTCAGCAAAATGTGCTGCACATAATTTTAAATTGTGATTATAATTTTCCGTAACCGAGTTAAACATAAACTGTAGCCATTGATCTCTACGTACAGCATCCGTGGGAAGCCCAAACAAAGGTGATTTGACTCCGGGATGAAAATAACAGCGTTTCAATGGCATGGCGACAAACACACTCTACAAAAACAACGCTTCCTATTCTCGACCTGCGAGAGCAAAAGGACAACGCCCCCGAATTTGCGTGTTCTTGTGGGCGGAGGGTTAGTCAAAAAAGGTTTTAGTTGTGTCATCACAGCAGGAAGTGCAGGGCTGTAGTCCAAACCGGCCGTTCGCTGTAGGCTTTGAAAGGGAACTTCTGTTAAATAAAATATCTCGCTTGGCATTGAACTTTGAGCTTTATAATTTTACAGGTATTATTTATGCTCTAACAGCAACATTACACACTAACTAAAGTTTGAAAGATGGAATCGCAAAGAATGGGACCTTTAAGCAATTTTGAGTGTGGCATGGTTGTTGGTGCCAGACGGGCCAGTCTGAGTTTTTGGATGGGCTACAACAGCAGAAGACCCCACTGGGTACCACTCATCTGCACTACAAATAGGAAAAAGAGACTACAGTTTGCACAAACTCACCAAAATTGGGCAGTTGAAGACTGGAAAAATGTTGCCTGGTCTGATGAGTCTCGATTTCTGTTGAGACATTCAGATGGTAGAGTCAGAATTTGGTGTAAACAGAATGAGAACATGGATCCATCATGCCTTGTTACCACTACGCAGGCTGGTGGTGGTGGTGTAATGGTGTAGGGGATGTTTTCTTGGGACAATTTAGGCCTCTTATTGCCAATTGGGCATTGTTTAAATGCCACGGCCTACCTAAGCATTGAAGCACATAGAATTATGGCAGTTCTGAAGGCGAAAGGAGGTCAAACACAGTATTATATATATATATATATATATATATATATATATATATATATATATATATATATATATATATATATATATATATATATATATATATATAATACTGTGTTTGACCTCCTATATATATATCATATGCTCAACATTAATATATCAAAACATGTCCTGGCTCTTCCAAGCTTTACAGTGGCAGCCCAAAATTTGAACAAAAAAAGTGTTTCCATCCATTATAAAAGAAATCCACATGGCACTGGGGGGTTAATAAAGGCCTTCTGAAGCAAAATAATGTGTTTGTGTAAAAGAAAAAATCCAAATTGAACACTCTTTAAAGTAAATTATTGCTTCCGGCAGACTGCCTTCCTTATTCAACTTACAATAAAGTGTAGCACATCTTGCAGTTCAAAATGCTTACACTCAACCAACGTCATAGTTGCAGCAGTTACACTTTTTCCATAAGTTGAATAGGGAAGGCGGAAGCTAGAAATTTTACATTATAACTTGTTAAATATGGTCCCGACGTACGTCGGAACTGACCAAACGAATTTGGGAACTGACTGAACAAATTAGTTTTCAGAGACCAATCTACTTTGAGTGTTTTAAAACCAATAAACATTGGCATGCGGTACAAAAAACAGCTGTTTTCTCAGCTTCAGAGTCTGGGTGTTTTCAATGAGATTGAGTGCTCACAGCAGGCTTGTGTAGCACTTGTCTATGAATTAGCAATAGTGTAATGGATTGCTTACTGTGTAATAAAGTTAGGAATTGAATTTGTCAGAAGATTTAGGGATCGCTTAGGAGGTAGCGGGTTATGGTTAGAAGCAACAGACAGACACAACATTAAATTCGAAATAGAATTATAATTGATTTCACTTAAAGGTGTGGTTCCCTGTTGTTGTTTTTTTCTAGGCTTGGTTGTGTTCATGGGGCACAGTATAACACGTCTTAATACTTTTTTTTTTTTACCCGGTATTTTCCTTATATTTGACCTTTATTCCACACCGCTGTCTCCACTGTGCTTTGAATGGCTTGCTTGCTTCCTGCTTCTATGAAGCCCATCCCTCCGAAAATATTTTGGAAATTTGTGTTGGCTGCTGTATACAGGCCACAGTACAGACTTTATCAAAGAATTTGCTGATTTTCTCTCAGAGTTAGTTCTGGCTACAGATAAAGTACCAATTGTTTGTGATTTTAATTTCTACCAGAAAGACACGGGGAGAAATATATTAACAATAGTGCATTTATTAACAGCTCAGCAAGCTGATAGTGTACAGAGTCATTTTGGCGTAGGCCCCGTCCGAAGAGCATAATCCGAGGGTCTCGGATCTGCAATTCCTGCCTGAAGACGAGGGCAGGGGCGCAGCCGACCCCCCGGCAGGGTATGGACAGGGCCATCCTGGTGGTGGTGGGGAGGATGGGGGTAATCGTCGCTTCAGTATCTGCGAACTCAAACATGTGTAAGTACAGAGCCTTTATACCGTGAGCATGAGAATATCATTGGATTAGAGTGAAGGCATTAAGTGACGTAGTAATTGAGTCTTCCCAGCAGAACTTATGCTAAAGCTTTCATATCTATGTAGACAACGAAAAAGACACATTGGGATTGGCATTTAGAGACATTCTAAACTTTATTGGGGTTCGACAACAAGTATTTTAAGATTTAATAATGTCACAGAGTAAATATTCATACAGTTTAAATTCTGCAGCAGAGCGATGACATCTCAGATCAATTATGTAATTAATCGAACATAATTAACGAAGTCCTCTACGGACTTATCGCAAACCGCAGGAGATAATAATTGTAAGAACAGGTCATCATCCAGTCCATCCCGGAAGCACGCATTCACCATAGGATCTTTCCAGCTCACCCGATCGAAATACTCCAGAAATTCCTCCACATACCTCCAGCGGGTGCCCACCCTGCCGAAGGGAGAGAAGGACTTCCTCTGCCAACGAGCACCGAATCCCTGGCATCTTGTGCTGCGTTCCACTCCACTTTAAGACACGCACTTGCAAACTTCCCTAAGCACTTCCCCTTGGGGGAATCCCTGCCGCCATTTTGAAGTGCGTTCCACTTCGTGAAGTGGACAAGGTAAGTTTATATGGACAGACCCTTGCTCCCTCGATTTTGACCGAGTGAGCGAGTCTACTTCATATGTACACTTCAGGCAGCTTCATATACCATAATGCAACACGATTGTGCCGTCACCACATATCGCGTTTAATTTACCCCACCACAAACAACTATATGATATTTTTAAAAACATTTAAAACAACCCAAACACATCCATATACATATAGAATGCTGCATTAAACAATTTCGTAAAGGAAAAAAAAATAACTCCATACTGGATTCCAAGTGATCAAGGGCTTAGGGCGTTCCAGTTCAGTCCATTGCAAAGTTTCCGCCAGTAGTGGGCACTCATGCAACGTAAGCAATGACGCACATCTGAGTGAACGAGACGGAGGGAAGTTTGCAAGTGAAGGGCATGATAAAAATGAACTGGAACGCAGCATTGTATTTTGGAAGTCTTGTAGTAATGGTCCGGTTTTCTGTTATGGTGTGTAGATGCGACAAACGAGAGTTCAAGACTAGTGATGTTAACAGTGACACCAAAGCTCCGAAGCGTGTGTCAAAAAAATGAAACTATTTTCTGTGAAGCTTTGTATCGATGCTTGATTCGTTCTATCAAAACCACGTGACCAATGACGTCCGAAGCTTCGTTTCACAAACACCCACGTGACTGATTCAGAAAGGTTTAAAAATGCGCGACACAGGGCGTGCCTGTGAGGTGTGTTGCGTTGCATTGAGCAGGTTTTTTGTATTGCGCGAGTTTGTTATGGACCCTGTTGTAAAGAGAGGGCGTTCTGAAATGTGGGAACACTTTCATTTGATTTCGCCCAATAAAGTTGATCATTTATTTGGCTTTTGTTCTGCCGCATATATTTATCTATTTATTTATTTAATCCGCACCAGCCTATGACTTCATACATTAGAGACAATATAGGCTTATCCTTCTATAATCATGTGAAAGTGTGTGTGTTTTTCCTTGTGTGCATGCATTTATTTAGCATACTTCCTTTATTCGTGAGTTTTATTTGTTTACAAACAGGAAAAATGTTCACATTCACAATACAAAATCATATCTTTATTGGTTTAAGTTACTAGGAGTATGCAATGGAACAGATTGTGTCATATAATGTCATATATAATATATTGATTAATTTATTAATCAATCCATTAATTCACTTTTTGCTTCTAGATAATGCGTCGGTTGCAAAACATTTTGCGACACATCGCTTTCCCTCACTTTCACCAGCAGAGGTCCTCGTTGAGCTCTGACTTGAAAAGCTTCGAGTAATGAACCTTTTTCTGATACAACTGTGCTGAAAGCTTCACTGGTTCAGAAAGCTTCACTTCGCCATCACTATTCAAGACTTCCAAAACACCAAGAGACTTTATTCACAATAAACTGAATATTGACTGAACATCTAACACATTCCTATACATCACCAGTAACGGTCGGGATAACAGGGTATAACAAAGACCGGACAAGGAAGGACTGAACATGAGGGAACTAAATACATACTGAAGACAGGGCTAACGAGGGGGACATGTGGCACAGATGATTAGATACAGATGACATTAATTAACAGCCGCGGGGACTGGACTAAGGCGGGAAACTGAAACAAAGGAATATGTGACTCACACAAAACTAGGAAACACAGGGGAAAAACCAACACAGACAGACTAAACATTTGACAATATGCTTGACCCTATACCGACTAGGCTATTAAAAGAGATGCTTCCAGAGGTCATAGATACTCTGCTTAATATCATTAATTCATCATTCATATTAGGATATGTACCAAAAACATTTTGAGTTGGCTATAATTAAACCACTTTTTTTTTTTAAACGCAACTTGATCCTAAAGAATTAGTCAATTACAGGCCAATCTCAAATCAGCCATTTCTATCAAAAATACTAGAAAAGGCTGTGTCTTCACAATGATGTTCCTTTTTTTAGAAAGAAATGGTATATGTGAGGATTTCCAGTCATGATTTAGACCGTATCATAGTACTGAGGCTGCTCTCATCAGAGATTACAAATGATTTACTCATATCATCCGATCGTGGTTTTATCTCTCTATTAGTGTCACTCGATCTTAGCATTGCATTCGATACTATCGATCACAACTCTGTACTGTCACCAAACCTTCAGCCTATGGTTGGACCCTTTGTTTCTATGTGTCCAGGCTTGCTGTTGTTTTCACAGATGCCTCATCCACCAGCTGGGGAGCCACATACATCAGGCATGCAGTTTTGGGTTGTGGATGGGGCCCCAACTGCATTGGCACATCACCTGCCTCAAGTTGCAAGCAGTATGTCTTTTGCTGGGCCGCCTCAAAAGCTACTACATACATGGCAAGGACGTACTGGTCCCAGTGGACAGCACTGCAATCATTGTGTACATCAATCAACAGAGTGGTCTACGCTCCTGCAGCATGCTGCAAGTCGCTCGCCGTTTCGTACTTTGGAGACAGAAGCATCTGAGGTTGCTTTTGGGCTATTCTCATCCCTAGTGCGCTCAAACGGACAGCTGACAAACTCTCGTGACAATCAATACCTACGGGAAAGTGGCGACTCCATCCCCAGGCAGCCAGCATATATGGGACCTATTCTGAGCCGCACAGGCAGACCTGTTTACCTCTTTGGACTCGACCCACTGCCAGTTGTACTATTCCCTGACCTCTATGCATTGAAGTGGAACCTGTTCGTTGAGTGGTACTCTTCCTGGAATTGAGGCGTATCACAATGCAGTTGAATTCAAGGAGAAAATAATTCCTCCTTGTCTAAACTTGTTACCCTCTTGGGACTTAGCTCTGGTTCTCAGGTTACTTTAGAGTCCTCCCTATGAGCCTTTGCCATCCATTGTGTTTAAAATCCTGTCCATGAAGATAGTGCTCTTGACTGCATTGGCCTCTATCAAGAGGTTAGGGGACCTGTATGTACTTTCGGTCAGTGAATTGTGCCTCGAATTTGAGAATTTGGGCCGGCAAACTCTCACGTCATCCTCAGACTCTGGCCTGGATATGTGCCCAAGGTTCCCACCACTCCCTTCAGGGACCAGGTGCTGAACCTGCAAGCGCTGCCTTTGGAGGAGCAGACCCAGCTCTGGCTTTGCTCTGTCCTATCTGCAGTCTTTAAGCCTACGTGTACCGAACTCAAAGCTCCAGGAATTCAGAGCAGCTCTTTGTCTGTTACAGAGGCCAGCAGAAAGGAAAGGTTATCTCCAAGCAGAGGTTTGCCCACTGGATAGAGGATGCTTTTGTCTTGATGTACCAATCCCAAGGCGTGCCTTGCCTGTTCGGGTTGAGAGCACACTAAATTAGAAGTGTAGCTTTCTCCTGGGCGCTGGCTCAAAGCACCTTGCTGACAGATCTGTGGGCTGAGCAGCACCTAACATGTTCACTAGAATCTGTAGCCTCCATGTAGAGCTGGTATCTTCCCATATAGAGCTCCGGAGGTCACGTGACCCATTCTGTTTACGACGCCATTCTGGCAGGCAAGAACAGCTGGCGCCAGCATGAGTTTCAAGGGAACATAGTTCACTGCGCACTTTAATTCAAAAGACATAGACTTGTACATAGAAAAACTTAATAGATCATACAGAACATATCTAGGACTGTGACGGTGGCAGGATTTTTATTTTTTTTACCACTCACCGCTTGAGTGTTTTTCCAGGTGCTGAGTTCAGTTAAACACGTGCGTCAATCCTCTGTAAGTGCAGACATTGTAAAAATAAGAGATTCATTGTATACCAACCTCACTGCGGAACTTTGTGAGATTGAAGAAAAAATGGTAATCTGCCCCCGAGGTGCTTTTCACGTGTCTCGATAAAGGAACGGAGAGCCTTTCCCTCTGGACGCCTGTTGCACCAACTGTGCGCAAGTTACAATCAGCCAAGTTTTGACGTAAATGGGCACTAAGTTACAACGTTGATGCACTAGTGCTATATGCAATACTTTTGCGTTGCACTTAGTTGAAGCTTAAATCTATGTTTAAACTAAATATTCACGGAAGCCAGCGATCAGGAGTAACATTAAAGCTACACTGTGTGATATTTTCCTATCACATCTAGTGGTGTAAAGGTATATGGCCATCCAGTGAATAATAGTTTCCGTTCCTCTCAATTCTGATTTCGTTTTAACTCCTACGGTGGCCGATTTAGTCCAAGATTAACATGGCAATCCCCGTCTTCACATTCGACACGGTGCCATCGAGTGTTAAAACGCAAAAGGCAAAGCTTGAATTTATGGGTATGTCCCTCTTTGGCTAATGTACTTTCAAGATGGAGGGGAAACATGGCGACCGGCATTCGAACCCCTCACCCGTATGTATTTTCAATGGCATATTATAAACATTTACGAGAATACTTTATTACTTGAAAGAAGTAAATATATATTAATGAGCACATATATTTTTGAAAGAACAAAGTGTTTTTAGCTAAGGATAAACTAAAAATGTTACACAGTGTAGCTTTAACAGATAGAATAGCAGGCAGACTGAACTGCATCATGCTCTTTTTTTTTTACATAATAAAAATGTGAATAGATTAACGTTGTTAGATTAACACGAACCAAAACAGTGCGCCGCTGAATCCATAGGTCCGTGTTGTGTATGTAAAATAAAATCAGTCATAATCAATCAATGTAATTTCTTCAGTATTTATTGATCCTTAATTTAGTTTCAAATAGCCTTTCTTGATGTTATACATAAAGCTTATGTTATTCACGATTAAATAGGCTATTGGGATATTTTGTATCATTATTTACGTGAGGCAAAAGTAACGTTAAGAATGAAGAAAAAAACTGAAATTCACGACATTCAACAACTTACTACGATTATTGATCGATTAACTACGATCTTACTACGATTATTGATTATTGAAATTATTTTCCATTTGCTTTCTCCCACTTGTTCTGGCACCCTGGTGTACATAAGCTGTCCATCATGTTGAAATAGTAAGGTTAACACAGTCTGGTTTTAAATTATGTTATAGGTCACAATGCAACAGCCGCTCTAGCGGTCCCCTGACTGCCTACAAAAATGTCGGCGCTTAGGCTACGTGATGTCAACCTCCGGAGCTCTATACTCGTCCCCAGTAGCCAGTAGCACAAAGGACCTTTTCTACCTTTTCCCTGGGCCGGATATGTGTTAATTGTGTCCAGTTGTGTTCCCCAGAAATGGCTAACTCTGTCGAGCTCTTCCGTGACCCTCGGTAGTCAGATGTTGCGGGCGTGTGATACCAGGCCTACACCCTTATGTATGTGGAACGTGTGTGTAGACTGGGTATCCGTATGTAGCAGTATCTACGGCGACCCCATATGTGTATTCCTCCACGGTACAAGCAACCTTACTCAGCTAGGCCCGAGTCTCTTATGATGTTCTTTCCCACCTAGAAATTGGTTGGAACCATCTCAGACTGCCATATGTTGTACTAATCTGCTTGGTTAGTATTTATGTAGAACTTCCACCTCTCCTTCCTTATAAGGATGTGGTTCCGCAGTGGTTCATCTTCCGAGACGACACGTTTTCCCAGCGTTATCCAGTAGTCACACTGAGTGGGTCTTGCAGAACAGCAGTGACTGACCTTCTCTGTTAGAGCCCTGACTTCCTTCTCCAACCTTGGCGGTCCAGGAAGCTCAAGCAGGGCACTGGAAGGGCCAACACCTGTGTCTTGTTGGTAGGATCCCCAATTCGTTGGTCAGTTACGATATACGTTGAACGTGAACAATTGAAGTGAAAACGTCTCTGTTATGCAAGTCACTAGTTTGCCTCTTCAGCAGAAAAGCATTGGCTTCTTTTAAAACACTCAAAGTAGATTTTTCCTAGAAAACAATCCCCAATTTGTCGGTCAGTTCCGACTTATGTCTCTGTTCCCTCCTGAGAAAAAATGTTCTTACAAAAACCCATCAATTCACTTCAGAAGGCCTTTAGTATCCCCTTGGAGCCTATAATGGATGTATATACTTTTTGGGGGGCAAATTTTGGGCTGCCATTATAATGTTTGGGAGAGCTAAGACATTGTAATATAAAGTTGACTGTATTCACCTCAAAAAAGAATGTCATATTATGCCTAGGATGGTTTGAGGATGAGAAACTCATGGGATAATTTTCATTTTGGGGTGAACTATCCCTAAGGTTTAAGTATAATTGATATTTCTGCGTCTGACCTGCGGTGTAGCCTCTGTCATTTTTTTATTTATACTTCTGTGTCACTGTAGCAGCAGGAGCTTGTGTACCCCTGAGGGAGGGGTTCTGGCAGACAAATCACAACGGCTATGCGTGCAACACACAGCCTACGATGTAGCTACAGTACACTCAACGCAGAAGTATAAATTGGCCTTACACAAACATAACATAACTCTCATATCGTTCCAAACCCTAAAATTTTAATTCATCTTAGGAACACAAATTAAGGTATTTACATGAAATCTTAGAGACTTGATAACTTTTGATAAACAGATTGAATTTAGCCTTTTATTTACATATAATGATTGATCAGCGAACAGATGCTCAACCATGCTTGCTTTGTGGAGGGACCGAAAGCTCGCTGATGTCATTAAAATATCTTCATTTATGTTATGAAGATGGAAGAAAGTTGTCCCACTTGGTTTCTTGAGATGGCTACAGTGTTCATACTTGTAAAGTCCACATGGTCATAGGGTGTCCCATTTGTCATTTTAGGTCAGCCAAAGACAGAATTGTAAAATATATTCATAGTTAATGTGATGAGCTACACCTTGCTATTATATTACTCCCTGTCAGCTTGAATAGAAATAGAGTGCATTTACATTTTAGAACGCTCACACCACAATACAATGCTCTCCATTGACTTTGTATTACATGAAGCGGTTGCCTTGTCATTTCTGACTTGTAACAAAAACAGAACAATGTCTAAAAGCTGATATGTGAGAAGGTGTACAGCAAACAAGCTAAAAAAAACACAGAACTAAGTTTTTATAAGCTGTCGACCCCAACAAAACAACAAAAAAAAGCATTTAAGGACACAAGCAATAAGACGGGAAGTTTCAGCAGGAAGAATGGATAAATTTTGGGATCCTGACACTCAGTATGTCTACAAGTGCAGTAAACATTTTGTCACTTTTAAGTCAAATATCCAAATGTCTGTTTTATTTATTACATTTACTTTGCTGATTACGTTCCCTTCTAGTGGGTGTAGTTCTCATTGTGATATAGCATGTCGAGCCTAATTGTCTCAAATGCCTGTATCCACTTTTGTGTCCTTAAACACTTGTTTTTTGGGGGTTCAACAGCTTATAAAAACTTCTGGGTTTTTGGTTATGGTTTTTTTAAGCTTGCTTTCTGTACACCTTGTCATATATCAGCTTTTAGACATTGTTCTGTTTTTTACAGAAGTCAAAAAAGACAAGGAGGCCGCTTCACCCAATACAAAGTCAATGAAGACAGTTGGTTTGTCCCCCCCCCCCCCCCCATTGTAGACCTGGATTTCAGATTATGACGCGTCACTCTGTCTCTATTGCTTTAAAGTCAAAGCAGAAAGTGAAGCTCTGAAAAACAGTATATCATAATTAGCTTTGAATACAGTATTCCACTTGTTTTTCTGTGTTTAAATTTGGCAAAAATAACTAAAGCCCCTGCTGGTAGACAGAACCGATACTTGTGCCTATAGTGGTAAAGAAAGATATATTATGTAGGTATCCAAATGCCGTTTTGGATTTATATTTATTGCTACATAGATAAATCTATAAATAGTATCATTAAAAGTATTTAGCTGCAGTAACAATGTAGAAAGTGATTGCAATAAATACTAAATGTCAAAGCAAATGGCATTTATTTGATATAAGAAAGGTACTACAGTTGCTCTTTCCAAGCAAAACATTTAATAAATAAGTTTGTTTTAACAAAAGGTAATTGAAAGCAAAAAAGTATGTGCTCACAGTCAGCATGATAAAGTACATGTGGTTATCCACTAAAACAGCCTTGTTGTTTAAAAGAAAATTTAAAGTGGCAGTTGCAACTGAATATTAAAGTTACACACAGATCTATTTTATAGATGAAACTCACATTAGGGGGTGTTTATATATATATATATATATATATATATATATATATATATATATATATATATATATATATATAAATCAGATGACTTAGATTTGAATACAATTTTACATTTTGATGATTTGTAGTTTTTATACAAAATAACACTGGAAGAACATTGCTCACTATAATTGACCCCATGTCTAATATGAAATATTTCTATTTTGCTAATCAGACGGATCAATGGCTCTCTTTTCATGGCCACACATCAGTGAACGCTTCATGTATTTCTTAAACTTTTGATCCCTCATGCCATATATAAGAGGGCTCAGCAGTCGTGGTAAAATGCTGGTGAGAATGTAGCTGCAGAATAATATTACTGACTGATAGTTAGGAAAGAGGGTCACTAAGGCCCCATCCAGGACTGTTGTGAACAGGGACAATGTACAGAGCAGTAACTGGACTCCATGCAGTAAAATGGTTCTCCTGGCCTTCTGGGCTTGAGCTGGTTCTGAAGCAGCTGCTTTAGCAGAGAACAGCACTTTGAAATAAGTGTAGAAGAGCAACACCCACACTGAGCACATGTAGCCGATGTTAAAAACAGCATGGCTTATTATATGGTACTCAGAATTGAAGATATTTTGCTGGAAGCACATGCGGCTAGTGGTAAAGAAGGAGATTGGTCTAAGAGCCAAAGCAACAAACAGGTCCGCTATGCCAGGCAGGGCTCCTACCAGCCAGATGATGCCGATCAGGATTTTAGTGTGGTGGACGGTGCATATTCGTGCATGATGTAGAGGGTAGCAGATTGCCACAAAGCGCTCAATAGCCATGCCGGCCAGGTTTAGTGGCGTGTTCTTGTAGACGTTGCTTACAATGAGGATGAAAATGCAGCAGATAGAAACATTCAAGTTCGGTATTAGGTACACAAACACAAACAAAAGCACAGAACCAGTCAGTGTAATGATGTCATTGATGACCAGATGCATGTAGAGGATATAACGGGGCTCCTGACTGAAGACAGGGTTCTTGAAGAAAGTATAAAGCAGCAAGCTATTGATAAAATTGATAATGACAGCAAGTACAATCACAGTGAGGTTTTTGAAAACAGCTTCCCCAAAAAAATCTTTGCGTTTGTTAAATTCTGAAGTGTTCATTTCACTGTGAAGATTTTTTTTTAAACTTAAATATCCTAGTATTTAAATATAATAGCTATAATATAAAAATGTAATATAATACAAGCTATAATTGGCAAAACATAAAAAATAGGCATTGAAAAATAGACAATAAATGATGCCAAGATGACAGAATCCAAAAGATTGATCTGAGCTGTCTACTCTTAAAATCTGTATGTCAAAGTTATTTGAATGTGAATCTCTATAGTTCCTCTAGATGCCCTTCAGTGAAATCTGGTCTTATATTATTGTTGAAAATGCATTCTAAGGGTTGCCATATTCTCATGTGCTTTACTGGAATTTACTGACATTACGGAATCCCTCAAGTCAGAAAAACAAGGAAGTTGAAGCAAACAACACTCAAGTTAAAAACAAATTAACCTTTTGGTTATTTTTAATCTTAATCAGGGGATTACCTACTGGAGGACCTTCCATTATAAAAAAGGGTCTGTTTGTATATCGTGTGTGTGTGTGTGTGTCATGTGTGAACAAATTGTATTTCTGTTTGATGAGCAATACATCAAAAAATAAATAAAAATGAAAACTGTCTTACTCTGATTCATAAAGGGAATCTTAAAATAATGATTTATAATAGGGATGCACCGAATATTCGGCAACCGAAATTATTCGGCCGAAAATAGCCAAAAAAAGCACTTTCGGCATTCGGCCGAATAAGTAAATAGGCCGAATAATTTTGGCCGAACAATGACGTTTTTAATGACGCGATCAAAAAGTAACCCACGTAGAGTGAGAGCTGCGTGCTTTATGCAGCAAACATGTCAGCAGTGTGGAAGCACTGTTTAGTGCTGAAATTTAGTGCTCATGTCATCGATGAGAAGAGGAACCGACTTTCATGTGAGAAAGCAGAGAAGCTACTTTTCATAAAGAAGAACCTGCCACTTTTCCTGAAGAAGTAGGCTAAGTAGGCTTATGTCTAAGACAGTTATTTATTTGTTGTGGGTTCATCCACATTTTTTGCACTATTCAATGCACATTAGTTGTTGTAGACATACAGAGTTACATTCTTTCAGCAGTCAGTTATAGGCCTAACATAGGCTATTCAAGAAGGGGGGCCTCAAAGATGGCCAAATAAAAATATATTTTTTATTTTACTAATTATTTATTTTAAGTTATGTTGTGCTTAGTTTGTATAATATCTGCTGGAATGTTAAAAAAAATTCAGTGTTAAATAAATATTTTGAAATTGTATTTTTGTTATTTGATTTATTTCTCTGAAAAGCAACACAAAATAGTAAAAAGCAAATTTTTACTATTTAATTATTGTAATGGTAAAAAAAAATTGCCAAATAAATGGAAAAAATGCGAAACACAGCGTTCGGTATTCGGCCTTCGGTCTTCGGCCAAGCATTTCATTATTATTCGGTTTCGGCTTCGGCCAAGAATTTCATTTCGGTGCATCCCTAATTTATAATTTGAGCTGTAGGTTCGGATTTTGCAGGAAATGCCAGTTTCGCATCATTCGTCTATGTGTGGTTACATCACGTCCGTAAACATAGAGAAGATGGTCAAACTGGTGTGGTGGGAGGTAGAGGTGGGTGATATAGCCTCAAAATTATATCATGATATTCCAAGAATATTTGCTATAACGATTTTTATGACGATATAGAAAAAAAATTGAACAAATTTGTATTGGTGATTGCCGCTGGTAAGCAGCAGTATTTATTAGTGCAAACAAAATTAAGGACATTAAACCTTTTTCTATGAGCTACTGTCACTGATGAGACAATATTTATTTCAAAGTGTAAATCTATTGTCATAAGGTGGCAGCAGCAGCTTTATAGTCACACACAAAAGTAGCTTTGGTACAAGTTATTCCACTGGTAATCTTAAGTAAAACTATAACAACATTTTAGTTTAAAGCAGCTGTAGGGAGTTTTTAGAAAACATTGACTAAACCTGAAAATTTGAACAAGCACATCTCACAGGCTGAACGCGCAGGCTAGTAAGCAAGCCGGCCACCGGCGGATAAACAGTTATGGTACATTCACTGGTATGGACGAAACATCAACAATATGATTTAGATTGACTATAGCCTGCCAATACTTTGACTACAAACTTGGCCCTCAAAACATTACGTATTTTGCAATACATGTAATGTAACTGATGTTACACTATTTCTACAAGTAATAAATAGCTAGTACAATAATATAACGGTAACCAACGTTATAGTATGCAAGTGATTAGTCTATCGATATGTAATGCTAAATAAGGTTTACTAGTACATTATTTCAGCAACATGACAAGCCAGTGAATTAGTAGGTTTTAATAGTTGCTTTGCACAGTGCATGACATTTTATCTGTTAAGTGGCTAGAGTTTTGACACTCAATGGAGTCAATGGACTCCGACGAGGAATTCACACCCACAGCAACTTCGAGGATTGAAACAAATCAAGCAGGGATACTTACTTGTCAAGCAGAAATGTGGCTTACTCTGTATCAGTTTTTAATCCATTCAGAACAAGCCTGCAGTCTCCCTCTCATTTACTGAAGCTTTCGCGCCTCGATCGCCCCCCGGTGACCGGTCCCAGTATAGCCGCCCCTCTGTGATTTCTAATGGACGCGAGGCAAACTAAATAAAATTACACTTCAAAAAATTTCCCCCAAAGTTAGTTTATGTCACCGAAGGCAGTTATCATCACGATGATTTCATTTCAGGTGTTCGTTTTAAAAATAAGTTTACTTTGAGTATAAAAACGGGTGGTGTGACGTCATGATTGACAGCTGAGACTGACGGCTTCTCTGAGTGAAGTTGTCACTGAGGCACTAACGGACTTTTTTTGAAATTTTTGGGAGCAGATTAGAGCTTTAGCTTTAATTTCTACATTTCCATAACTGTTTATTTCACACCAACATAATTAATTGTTCTGCATCTGCGAGAGTGTGGGCGGGCTTTTGATATCGCGACTGTACTTCCTGCTCTACTTCCTGCGCTCTACTGCGCAACTCCGGTCCCGAAATCGCTACTGCGCAGACTCGGTCGCAAGATGTCAGCGCCGTGCAAGGCTGCCTGAAAGCTTCAAATATGACAAGCGGAAACGGATGATGTCGAGTCGTCCATATTTTTTTACGGTCTATGATTCAGAACAGGTACGTTAGCTCCCTCCACCTCGGTAAAAGCCATTCCGATATTTACCCTAATTTTATTTAGGGCTCTATCTAATTCTTTCTTTTTGTCTTTTTTATCATCGTCATCAGTCTTTTTCCGTTTACCTTTATATTATGAGCAAGTGCCAGTGGAGGAATTGGCAGTTTGGATTTTGTCCGCCATAAGCAAAGCTGTGGCACACTGGTAATCTTGAATTTGAATTGTACGTGCGCTGTGCATTATCAGCACGCACAAGCTTGATTGACGTATGGGTACAAGCAGAGGGTGTGATTCTGCAGCGTTCCGTCTTCCGAGACGACATGCTTTCCCAGCGCTATCCAGTAGTCACATTGAGTGGATCTTCCAGAACAGCAGTGACTGACCTTCTCTGTAATACCCCTTAAAGGGATATTTCTGCAAGTGGCAATAGGACCACTGGGAGGAGCCAGGGGTCCTTTTTACAGATTATCTGTCTCATATTCTACTGTCAGGACACAATGACAAGTTTAACTAATATGTAAAAATGATTTCAAATAAATACATTTTTATGAAAGTTACCTACTGCAGATTTAACAATAACTTAAGCAATGTTTGCCATGGTCTGTCTAAATATTTGATTCTGATTGGCTGGAAGGTGTGCAATAAAATCGTTTAATGCACAGGTCAGAAGTCAGATGTATCATCGTTCTATATTAATGCAATTTTCATTGTGAAGCTGCCCTGCATACGCGCACACACACACATAGGTCACTCATCATTCGCATACGCTGCAGATTCAGGAGCACAAAAACTTGTCATCAACGCTGCCCCGCTATTTTTAGCAATAAAATAGCTAAGCTACTGGATCACTTCATTATATTTCTCAGCAATTATGGGGTTGCATCGCTATTTTTAAGTAATAAATGCACATATTCATTGTTAAGAGAGACGGTGAACAGACGCAGTACTTGCATGAACTGTCTTTAATTATTTCAAATAAATTATATAATCCATTAATTCAAATAAACATATTACTTTATACACTACTTTAGCTCTGTGTCTGATTCAAAGCAGGCAGAATGCTGCATCTAACAAGCCGTAACTGACGAAATTTACCGTCAATGTTATCCTTTCTGTTTAAATATTGCGCTGCACCAATAACAGCTTTAAGTTGTCAATGTTATGTCAGTTGTCAAGAGGACTGACCTCTTGTGACCAAGTAACTTAGCTCCCTTTTAGGTACTAAATTGCCATCGGAGGCTGACATGCTGCTCTTTGTGTTGCTCTCAGACAGGTGTTGTTGTGCGTGCTAGGGAAAGTAAATGCGCCATGTCATCCCGTCACTATATCATTGATATCGCAGTATGACACTTTTTTATCATGTACAAAGTTATACCGGTATTATCGTGGACGGTATGATATGGCACAGCCCTAGTGGGAGGTTTGTTCATTCTGACAGCTTGTAGCCATAATTAATTACTTTTGAGAGAAGGCGATTCAAACCATTTTAAACCGACACAAATGGCCTTTTCTGGGCATCCATATGTAGCAGTCCCCACAGCGACCCCATATGTGTATTCCTCTATGGTAAAAGCGACCTCGGCTAGACCAGAGTCTCTTATGATGTTCTTTCCCTCCTAGAAATAGGTTGGAACCACCTCGGACTGCCTTATGTTGTACTACCCAGCTTGGTTAGTACTTATGTGTAACTTCCACCTCTCCCTCCTTAGAAGGATAAGGTTCCGCAGCGTTCCATCTTCCAAGTAGACATGCTTTCCCTGCATTATGTAGTAGTCACACTGAGTGGGTCTTGCAGAACAGCAGTGACTGACCTACTCTGTTTGAGCCCTGACTTTCTGCTCCAACCTTGGTGGTGATCCAGGGAGCTCAAGCAGGGCACTGGAAGGGTGTTGCTAAGATCCCCAATTCGTTGATCAGTTCCGACGTACGTCAAACGTGATCGACTAAAAGGAAACGTCTCGTCTCGGTTACGTAAGTCACTAGTTCGCCTCTTCACCTGAAAAGCATTGGCTTGTTTTAAAACACTAGTAGATTTGACCTAGAAAACAATCCCCAATTCATAAATCAGTTCCGACTTTAGGGAACGAGGGTTACATAGGCTAGCCTGGTCTTACCAGACTCTCGTACATTTCATTTGTACATAGAGTCTGGCCACTCTCCATTGACAAGCGTTTACTTCTGTGAAGGCGGGTACTCTATTGAAGATTAATACTATTGGATCTGCCCTGAGCCACTCTGGACCTGCCATAACCAATCGCTAACGTTTGGTCGTGGCGTATGTCTTCGCCTGTTTCACACATGGAAATCCGTCAAAATAAATGTGCACTTGTGCAGGCCACCTCAGTGATAAAACCATAGGATAAAACCTAAAACGTGTGCATTAACGCCACGCCATGGAGAGTTTTGTGATCGGGAACGCGCTGCTCACATGTAGGGCTGTAGCGGTTAGGAAATTTACCTTGCGGTTATTATGGGTCGCTCAATAGGTACGCGGTATGTGGTATTACTTCCATTTTTTATTTTTTTTTAGAAACCTAATTTATCCTGATTTTATTGCATAAAAAACTCTGTTGTTGAGTTATTATATAGCATAAATTGTTGCTTTTTAACTGACAAAGAGACACGTTTTAAAACATTTTTTTAAATTGAAGTTTTATAAACTAATTTCGGGAGAAGCATGCGCAGACAATTAAATCTAATTAAACACAGGTGGAGCAGGCTCAGATAATTAAACCTAAATTGAACACAAGAGGAGCACATTAAACTAATCAGTTAATCAATAATAGGAGGTGTATATAGATGGCCGATTTACCTTCCTGTCATTGATAGTTTCTCAGCACCACCACCACCCCTTCTCTGCACTTACTTAAATCAACTGCTATAAATATTATACTCTGGGTCCGGGCAAAATTTCTGAGCCCGAAGCCCTCCCCGGACAGCACGCCAAATACGCACAATCTTTACTCTATTTAATTGATGTAAGTGTGAATGCGTGAATTGTTAAATGCAAAACAGCAACAAGAACATGCCTTTTTTTCATTTAAAAAAATAAAAGAAATCAAATAATTTCAACGTATCACATGAAAAGAAGAAAATGCATGTTCCATTTTGAAAAACTAAAGAATTAAAACGTGTGAAAACAAAAATGTGAAAATACAGAGAATAAACGAAAATATTACTTAAGCGTAAACGAAAGTGATTTAGACCTGGATCATGTCTTTTTTTGGCGCCATGAAAACTAACATATTGACCTTATGTGGTTTCAGGGAGGATCGCATGGGGGTAATGATATTCCCGCGGCACTGAAAACTCTTTCTGACAGTGTGCTCGTTGCACAAATACACATATATTTGCGCGCAACTTTGGACAGCAGCGGGAATCTATACTGATTATCGGGCCACCAGGACAGTGGATTTGCATTGCCGTCAATGCACTCCTCATGCAGATAGCGCCTGAGCTCATTATCTGCTCGCGCTCTCTTGGGAATGGGCGCTAACGCGGAGGTTGTCCGTGACTTCAGTAGGTCTCCAAGAGTATTTTTCTTTGATGCAGGTGGCACCTCCACTTTCCCTTCGTCTCCAACCACTGACGCACTTACAGAGGTCTCTTCGTCCTCCCCTCCCACCATCTCTTCGATGAGTGGGGATTTTTTCTCTGTGTCAATGATATAACGTCCCTATATCAAGGATCTAAAAAACTGCCTTTGCCAAAAGTTTTTGTAAGGCAGCTGGTTCATACTTCCCCTGTAGAACACTACACATTTCGTGCTATATGTCCGATGTTAAGGTGGTATCCTCACTTGATGGTTTAAGCACATCTTCTGTCAGGAGTTTCAGGACGGGTTTGATAGAAGACACTGTAACGTAGCTTTTGCCAGATAGCAGATCCGTAAACTCAGCCACGGGTTTAAGAGCTGAATTCACAGACTCAAAGACAGTGATGAATTTGACGGTTATGTGGTTGTGTGCCCAGTAATTGATGCAGGGCCGCAAGCCTCTGTCTTTTTTTGCCATAAAGAAGAAGCTTGAAGCAGCAGGGGAAGTTGATGGAAAGATATAGTGCTTCCTTGCTCCAGTGCTTCCTTGATGTACCCCTCCATGGCCTTCTACTCTGGGAGGGATAGAGGGTAGATCTTTCCTTTGGGCACTGGTTCACCGGGCAGCAGATCAATGGCACAGTCCCATGGCCGATGGGGAGTCCTGTTGGGGACAGAAGACGTCGCTGAAGGGGGTGTAACAGGATGGGACATCCACCGAACGTCGCTCTACCGGACTATCGATGGACATGGCGCAGACATGGAGATCTTGGCAACGAGGAAAGGGACGTACTGGTGGAGATGGGAAGCAGTGTGGGAAACAGGTGTTGCTCCACTTCACCGTTTTCCAGGGGATGACTGGGCTGTGCTGCTCTAACCATGGACTCCTCCAGAATCAGCATATGTAATCATTCCATGTGAAGGATATCAACTTGAATGCCAATGGGACCGACGGCGCGACTGACTTGCCTCCGACTGAAAGGTCTTCCAGTTATCGTTTGGATCTGGTAAATAGTTGGAGTGGCGGTCGTGCAGAGTTTGAGCTGGCGGCAGAGGGTCCCCAAGATGAAATTGCCGACTGAGCCGAGGAGGGCGGTAACTGGAAGGGGAACACCAGCAGCAGTAAGGTTGACAGTTGTGGTGAGCGGTTTCATCTTTTGAAGAGAAGGAATGATCACACCATAGGACGTGGAGGACGGACGGGGCATTCGGAGATGTAATGCCCAGGGAGACCGTAATACAAGCAGAGACCCTGGGTCAGCCAACTCTGCCGCTGTCAGTCTCGAGTTATCCAGCTGCATGGCCTCGTTGGCTGGTTCTGGAGAGCTGACACCATCTGGACGGTGGAGATATGGTGATAATGACGGCTGGCCCTGGTGTTCTTCGAAACACGACTGCATACGAGTGGCGAAGAGGATGGAGAGTTGAATGAACCTTTCTAGCCTGATGGAATCCTCGTGCGCAGCGAGATGCAGCCGCACTTGAGGATCCAGACCCTGTCGGTAGGTTGTTATCAGAGATTGTTCATTCCAGCCACTGGCAGCCGCAAGAGTTTGGAACTGTAGGGCAAACTCATTGACAGACTGAGAACCATGTTTTAAGTGATAAAGCTGCTCATCGATCGACAAATCCCTCGACTGTTTCCGAAAGACCTCCTTAAAATGCGTGATGAAACCTGACAGGGTCTGGATCACAGGACTGTCGTTGGATCACAAGGATTCCTCCCCTCGGAGTGCTTTACCTAATAACTGAGAAATGATGAATGCCACTTTGGCACGATCGTGTGTATACAAGTGCAGCTGCATCTCCAAGAACAGCGTGCACTGAAGCAAAAATCTGTTGCAATCCTCTGCCGAAACAGAATAGGGCACCGGTATGGCCATGGGACTGGCGCACTCCATAGACGAAGAAGAGGCGGTGTTGTTTCCAGAAGTGCTCGCTGGTGAAGGTGCTGGTGGTAAGAGCTCGCCGTACAGTGTTGACGAGCTCTTGGAACGGATCTGGGGTGCTCATCCTTGAGTGCAGTGTTGGTCTGGTCTTCTGTTACACAACAGAGAGGACACGGAGAACTGGGAACCATGAAACACAGAGTTAATTGATATGAACCAGGATGAGATCAGCAGATGTGAGTGCAGGCAAGATGAGTCCAAGCAGAGGGATACTGGGGTAATACAATCCGTTTTTGTTACAGGTGAATGGCGGGATGGCAGACTGAGACGCTGGAGCGATGGAGACAAGGAGCCAGGAGACAACACGTGGAAACACTCGGGAGACAAGGAGACACAGGTAAGTATTTGAGTGAGTCCGTAGCAGTAAGCATAGGCAGTAGCGTGTGCAAACGAAACTGGACAGTGACTGAGTGAATGAACAGGGCTTAAGTGCAGATGGTGATTGGAGTGCTGATGATCTGCAGTTGTGTGTGATCAGTACTCTGGTAACTGTGAGCATTAGCTGTCTCATTTCGTTAAATTTCAAAGGCTGCATCCTCCGGAGGACACGTCCTGTGTAGGATGCAGTATACGGAGTGTCCTCAATCAGAATTAAACAAGACGTCCTTTGTAGGACACACAGGCAGGAAGTATCACGTTGCTATGCCAACACGTTCAGCCTCATTGCGCACTTACGCCAGTTTATTTGAATGAAAATTATTCATAACTTGAAAATTACTATGAAATGTTTCTTGTCTTGACAGCAATGTACCATTCTAAACATTTAGAAAGCACTAAAGCGTTGTAATCCTGTTAACCACAACTATCTGTTTGAGGTAATAGAGCTTAAAAAACAAAAACAAGCTTGAACTTACATTTTAAACACCACACCTACGCTTGCATGTATATCTGGCAGTGGTGCAGTTTTTTTCATATACTATAAAAAAAATATATGACGGTTGTTAACAGCGACGCAAAGAATTGTGGGTTATCTCCAGCAGCGAAGGCTACACCTCATGCACACTCCGAAATCCCGTAAAAGAAGGACGCATTCAAAGGTCGCATTTGGAGTGTCCTGCTCACTTTTTTAAAATGAGACGGCCTTATGACGTATGCAGCCTTCAAATGCGACCTCCGGAGGATGCAGCCTTCTGAAATGAGACACAGCTATTGTGTCTTGGAGAGGGTGGAGTCTGGCGTGCTTGTAACAGCAACCTTGGTGTTTGTCAAAAGCAGTAGGTAATTCGGCCAGGGATTTTTACGTGGGTGGTGGGAAATGGACAGCAATTAAATCACCAACAAGCCCCTGTAAAGGATGGCAATACCTTCCGACCCCACAAGGAACAATTACCGTCCAAATAGGGCTTCAGCCAACTCCTTTACCACTAACTGAGTGTAACAAGTTCTTAGGTAAGGAAGGAAGAGGACACGGGGGTCGGCTGGACTGCTGACGTCTCTTTTATTGGATATATAACTCAAATCACAACGTGCACACTTCAGTGTGTGTCTTTCTCTCAACAACTCAATTCACTTCCGGGTTCGCGGCACTTCCGGCTTCCGGCTTCCGGCTTCTCAGTGTCTCTGTGGGGGGAGCGTCAGCAGTCCGTCTCTCTCTCCCCTGCTTCCGTTTCTCCAGGCGTTTTATACTCTCTCCGCGCCCTTTACTGAAACGAGATCCAGGTGTTATCAATCTGCGTCCAACCCACTCACTTACCGCTCGTCCTGCGGCTCTCTCTCCCGCTGCAGACCTCGCTGAACCATGCCCCCCTTGCCACATACCCCCACCGCCCGACTCAGGCTGGGGAGCCGTGACTGGAGCCACTGGAGCGGAGCGTGGTCCGAACAGAGGGTGAACTCCCGTCCCAGGAGGTAGTAGCGGAGGGTGAGGACGGCCCACCTGATGGCCAGACACTCCTTTTCAATGGTGCTGTACTTAGCCTCCCTCTTTGAGAGCTTACGGCTAATGTACAGCACCGGCCGTTCCTCCCCCTCCCCCTCCTGAGACTGCGCCCAGCCCCCTGTCCGATGCGTCGGTCTGCAACAGAAAAGGGAGAGAAAAGTGGGGGAAGGCCTGCTGGCACGGCTCCGTTCACTGGACCGTATCTGGTACCCCCTTTCTAGTCAGGTCAGTCAGAGGGCTGGTGAGGTCCGAATAATTAGGGATGAACCGTCTAAAATATCCCGCCAGCCCCAAGAACTGCCTCACCTCCTTTTTGGTCTTGGGCTGCGGGCAGGTCGCAATCGCGGCAGTCTTATCAATTTGGGGACGCACCTGCCCATGGCCCAAGTGGAAGCTCAGATACCTTACTTCCCCCCACCCAATTGCACACTTCTTCGGGTTGGCCGTGAGCCCCGCTCCCCTCAGCGACCTCAGGACCGCCCTTCCATGTTGCATATGCCGCTGCCAATCATTACTGAATATCACGATATCATCCAGGTAGGCAGCAGCATATGTCGCATGGGGACGCAGAATCCTGTACATTAGTCGCTGTAAAGTAGCGTGAGCCCCGAACAAGCTGAATGGAAGGGTAACAAATTGGTGTAATCCAAACGGCGTTGTGAAAGCTGTCTTTTCTTTGGATAATAGAGACAAGGGGATCTGCCAATAGCCCTTTGTTAAGTCCAATGTCAAGTAAAAAACGAGCCGTGCCTAGCCGATCAAGCAACTCGTCAACCCGCGGCATTGGATACGCATCGAACTTCGACACAGCATTCACCTTGCGATAATCCACGCAAAACCGGACAGACCCGTCGGTTTTCGGAACTAAAACTATCGGGCTCGCCCAGTCACTGCTGGATTCCTCTATTACCCCCATGTCGAGCATAGCCCCTAATTCATCCTGAACCACCTTTTTTTTGTGCTCAGGTAAGCGATATGGCCAGCTGCGAACTACCACGCCTGGCTCGGTCTCGATATGGTGCTGAATCAGATTAGTACGACCCGGTAGGGGCGAGAACACGTCGGCAAACTCAGCCTGTAGTTTTAACAAATCAATGAGTTGGGACGGAGAGAGGTGATCTCCCCCGGGGGCCAGCGCGAAAGATTGCGGTTTGATGTTCGCCTCCGGCCCAAGATCACCCCCCGATCATCGTTGCCAACATCATTCCATTTTTTTAATAGGTTGAGGTGATAAATTTGACGAGCACCGCTCCTATCGGACCGTATTACCTCATAATCGAGATCCCCGACTTGTTGTGCGACCTCAAACGGTTCCTGCCACTTAGCCATCAATTTCGAGCTCGACGTTGGGAGTAATACAAGTACCTTCTCTCCCGGTGTGAATTTGCGCAGCCTAGTTCCCCTGTTATGCAGCCGGCTCTGGCGGTCCTGGGCTTGCAACAAACTCTCCCTTAATAGCCGCCCCAATGTGTGGAGTTTTGTTCGCAAGTCCAGCACATATTGAATTTCGTTTTTAGCCGACGGTCCTTCCTCCCAAGTTTCTCACAGGACATCCAGCACCCCCCGAGGCTGGCGTCCGTAGAGAAGCTCGAAGGGGGAAAATCCCGTGGAGGCTTGCGGGACCTCCCGCACAGCGAATAGCAAGGGATAGTGGGCAAGGGTTCTAGCCACCTGTCGCAATTCTTGGCGTCTTCCTGAACGAACTTACGGATCATGGTTTTAAGAGTGCGATTAAACCGTTCAACCAAGCCGTCCGTTTGTGGGTGATAGACGCTAGTTCGAATCGACTTAATGCCCAACAACCTGTATAGTTTGCGTAGTGTACATGACATAAACACCGTGCCTTGGTCAGTGAGGATTTCCTTCGGAACCCCCACCCGGGAGATAAGTCGAAACAGTGCGTCTGCAACACTTTTCGCAGGAATGTTGCGGAGGGCCACTGCCTCTGGTTATTGTGTTGCGTAATCCACTATGACTAAAGCAAAACGATGCCCACGCGCTGATCGTTCTAATGCCCCGATGAGGTCCATCCCAATTCTTTCGAAGGGGACCTGCATTAACAGAAGAGGGTGCAAAGGCGCTTTTGGGGCAGCCAGTGGGTTCACCAACTGACATTCCGGACAAGACGCGCACCACCTGTGCACTTTGTCATGAATGCCTGGCCAAAAGAATCGGGTCATGAGATGATTTAGTGTTGCCGCTTGTCCCAAATGGCCCGCCATAGGATTGGAATGGGACTCTTTGGAACTAACAACTGAGTTGTATCTACTTTGGTCTGAGTGTCTTGGGTCACTCGATACAACCGATCTTTTAGGATGGCAAAATACGGATAGATGAGGGGAAGGGCAGGTTGGAGAGACTGGCGTCGATGGAGCGGACCTGCCTAAATGCATGTTTTAAGGTCTCATCCTGAGACTGCTCCAGAGGAAAGTCATCACGGTCCGAGAGAATCAGTCTCTCGATCGTGCTCGGTTCCTCTGGAGCCGCCTCCCGCGGTCCCGACTCCGTCTCTCCAAGCTGCACTCACGCCGTCCCTAACCGAGCCTTATTTCCCCAAGAGGCATCCGCACATAATGACCCCAATAAAACCGCAAACGCGGGCCAATTTCACCACATCCCCGTGCACACACCGCACCTTAACCACGCGGCTTGTATCCAATGCCCCCGGTTGAATCAGGCTTTGATGGATAGAGGTTTGGTAACATCCTGAATCCACCAAGGCCGGATACGTACCCACCCTTGATACTCACAGGTATTTGGTACTCTCCAGCCTGATCGGGGGTGGCCTGGGGGACCCGGATCATTGTCCCAATCTCCATCACTGGACACCTGTCCACGAAATGATCCGGGTCCCTGCAACGCCAACAGGCCAGCCCATGCCTACCCGCCACTCCAGTGGCGGGGAGTGGGTTGGAGAACAGGCGCGGAGAGAGCGGAGCCCCGGAAGCACTATCCCCCCCTGTCCCCATAAGCCCCGCCCCCCTGGGCGAGGCCCTCGAATTCCCGAGCTGGCCAGGGCCCATTCCCACCGGCCTCTGGGGGGAACACGAGGAGGGCCCGGTGGGCGGGACCTAGGGAGAGGGACAGGGCAAGAGAGAGAGACAGAGGGGGGAGAAAGAGAGGTAGATGTTAGAGAGGGTTCGCCGACCCCCGGGCATGCCACCATGTGGTCCTCCACCAGGTCGATGGCCGTCTCCAGCGACGTGGGCCAGTGGCACTGGACCCACTCGGCCGTCTTCTTGGGGAGCCGAGTGATGAATTGCTCCAGCACCACCAGATCGATGACTTGGTCCACGTCGCTTCCTCCGGCCAATAGCCACTTGCGGCAGGAGTCCCGGAGCTGCTAGGCCATCTCGAGGGCCGACCGGCCGGCGTCACCCCAGTCCAAGGGACCGGTAGCGCTGTCGATGTTGTTCTGACGACCAACCGACCCGCTGGATGATGGCCCTCTTCAGGTCGTCGTAGACCAGGAGGTTCGCCACCGGTAGCTGTTGTGCGGCCGCCTGGGCCTCGCCGGATAGTAGAGGGATTAAGCGCACCGGCCGCTGTGCACGGGGCAACCCGCAGGCCTGCGCCGACTTTTGGAACAACTCCAGGAAGGCCCCATCTTGTGCAACGGCATGTGAACCGGTGCCCTGGACTGCCCGGCGGCCTCGGTGCGAGCCTCCCGGTCGAGCCAGCTCCGGAAACTCTCGCAGCCCTCCTGCTGGCCTTGGACTATGGCTTGGAAACGCCTTTCCTGGTCGGTCTGAAGGTCCAGCAGGGCTTTGTGTTGCTCGCGGTGTAGGACCACGAGGGATGATATGTCCGCAAGTGGGGTGGAGGACGGATTCTGCATGGCGGCGGCGCGATCCTGCTTCCTTCCCGGGTTTCGGCACCAGTGTAACAAGTTCTTAGGTAAGGAAGGAAGAGGACATGGGGGTCGGCTGGACTGCTGACGTCTCTTTTATTGGATATATAACTCAAATCACAACGTGCACACTTCAGTGTGTGTCTTTCTCTCAACAACTCAATTCACTTCCAGGTTCGCGGCACTTCTGGCTTCCGGTTTCTCAGTGTCTCTGTGGGGGGAGCGTCAGCAGTCCGTCTCTCTCTCCCCTGCTTCCGTTTCTCAAGGCGTTTTATACTCTCTTCGCGCCCTTTACTGAAACGAGATACAGGTGTTATCAATCTGCATCCAACCCACTACCTTACCGCTCATCCCGCGGCTCTCTCTCCCGCTGCAGACCTCGCTGAACCACGCCCCCCTTGCCACACTGAGCGAACTAGAAAATCAAACTTCACCCTGTTGGGGAGAAGGGCCACCAACAAACCCCAGCAAAGATTGTTATTGCTCCAGCTTTAACTTCTAACCATTAGCTTTAACCATACTTGCTTTTTGCCAGAGAACAAACCTCACTGGTTCTTCCAGAAAATCAAACAGCGTTACACATGAGAATGAATCGTTGGTTCCCACTCATCACGAAGCATGCTTGAGCTTCCATTTACCATAACTGATGTGTGTGTTGATTCATTTTTATTTTAATAATATTTTTTCATCATATAAAACTTTCATGTCTCTAGAGCTCATTTGGACTAAATCCCTTAATTCATATGGATTCATTTTACAATCTCTTTGTGAACGTTTTAAAGAGTCATAATGATTGCTGCTTGAACTGTCAGTGGAGGGACCGAAAGCTCTCAGATGTCATTAAAATATCTTAATTTATGTTATGAAGATGGAAGAAATTCGTCCCTGGTTTCTTGAAATGGCCACAGTGTTCATACTTGTAAAGTCCACATGGTCATAGGGTGTCCCATTTGTCATTTTTGGTCAGCCAAAGACAGTATTGCAAAATATACTGTGCCAGCATCAAACAGACTATTAATTGAATAACATATATAAATATATATGTCAAATATAAACATTTTCATTTACTCTTATATATATATATATATATATATATATATATATATATATATATATATATATATATATATATATATATATATATATATATACATACATACATACATACATACATACATACATACATACATACATACATACTGTGGACTGGCATACAGAAGAGGACTGGCTTCTTTGTTTTAGATAGTTTGAGGATCGTTAGGTAGAGCTCACAACATGTGATCGTTCAGAATCACTCAATATTTCTTCATTGGAAGTATTTATTGAATTTAGAACTGCATATATACAGTGAAGAGTGGTTCTGGACAAATAAAGAAATAAAACAAACATAGTAAGTTGAATGCAAATGAATGATTATCATGCAAAAAAAAACTCTATTTGTATGAACTGTATTCTATTCTAATAATATAGCAGAAATAAAATACAATTATATTTTAAAAGGGCCGAAACTGACATTAAAAGAAATAAAAAAGGCTGTGCTGTGAGTCTAAGCAGCTACAACTATAACAATGAGAAAGGATGAACCATTTGCAATACAATGGCTCTCTCTACCGGCCGCGTAAGAACTACACCAGGCCACTCCGAGAGGTGTCACGTGACGACCAGTGTACATGCGGGGGGTGCGTGCTCTGTAACCGATTAACTGGATTGAAGGCGAATATCACCGCAATAGCTTACAAAATATGCACAGAGGGTTCTTAACTAGTATTCTACGATGTGTAAACAAAGAATAGTGCCCGAGTGACTATAAAGAAGCATCACAACACGAGGCCTAACCAGGCAGAAAAATCTGAGTTTACATTCAGCAACACCATACAGACAAAACACTACCAATCTAGCCTTAGCAATGGCAGTAAAAGAACAACAAAATACAGGTTCTTACTTGTAAAGACGCACACAAGATATAGCAGTTGTATCAAGGCGGGTTGTAAGTCAGTGTACACTACTGGCAAAATCTCAGATAGAAAGCTACCAGCGTGCAGCAATACTAATGGCCGTTTCACACCGCAAGCGTGAGCAGAGCGTATTTTTTTCTGCGCCCATGTAGCGTTTTTATCATCGCTTCATTGTTGTCCATAATCTTTCTTCTTGATATGGATATGGATGATATTGTGGTGGCGTCACCCACCTTTGAGCAGCACCTCGCTGACCTAAAAGATGTTCTTACCAGGCTAAAGTATGCAGGACTTTCATTGAGCTTGCAAAGTGCCAGTTCTGCAGGAGTGAACTCCCCTTTCTGGGTTATAGTGTCAACTCAAGAGGGATCCTACCAAATGAGGACAAATTGAAGGCAGTGATTGATTTCAAAACCCAGAGTAACACAAAGCAAGTCAGACAGTTTCTGGGAATGACCAGCTATTATAGATATTTTATCCATGATTATGCCCACCATCCTGAGCCACTCTGTGCGTTGACCAGGATTGATGTTCCTTTTGTGTGGTCAAGTGAGTGTCAGACGGCTATGGATTTTCTCAAAAACAAGCTGACTTCTGCCCCTATTTTGAGGTTCCCAAACTTTTCTCTTCCTTTCTTTATCCATACGGATGTGTGTGACAGTGGACTTGGTGCCGCACTTATGCAAAGGGACGATAATGGCAGGGATGTTGTGGTGGCCTATGCGAGTCGTTCCCTACACAAGTATGAAAGGCCATATTCTACTCCAGAAAAAGAGTGCTTGGCTGTCATCTGGGCCCTTGAACACTTCAGGCTGTATATTGAAGGTGCTTCATGTGACAATCTTTTCAGACCACAGCAGTTTGAGGTGGCTAATGTCTCACCCAAACCTCTCTGGCCAGCTGGCTAGGTGGTCTCTCAGATTGCAAGTGTAATGAACGTTCGTGGGGATGTGAAGGAAGAAGACAGGGTCGGCTTTGACTGGGACTCGCTCTCTTTATTCAGTCTTGTTCAAAAACAAATAACAATCACACGTGTGTGTGTGTGTGTGTGTGTGTGTGTGTGTGTGTGTGTGTGTGTGTGTGTGTGTGTGTGTGTGTGTGTGTGTGTGTGTGTGTGTGTGTGTGTGTGTGTGTGTGTGCAAACTCAGTTTCTCCACGATATGGATCGCTCCTTCTCTATCAGACTTTCTTTCTCAGTTTCTCTCAGTTTCTCTGCTGTGCACGCGAAGTCCCAGTCCAGGTCTCTCTCTCTCTCTCTCTCTCTCTCTCTCTCTCTCTCTCTCTCTCTCTCTCTCTCTCTCTCTCTCTCTCTCTCTCTCTCTCTCTCTCTCTCTCTCTCTCTCTCTCTCTCTCTCTCTCTCTCTCTCTCTCTCTCTCTCTCTCTCTCTCTCTCTCTCTCTCTCTCTCTCTCTCTCTCTCTCTCTCTCTCTCTGTTCTGCTGGAGTTTAAATGCTGTCTCTCCACGGCAATTACTGCAAACAGACACAGGTGTTAGTGATCTGCACTTGACCTACTTACTCACCGCTCGGCTCCGCCTCCTCTCTCCCGCTACAGACCTCGCGAAACCACGCCCCTCCTGCCACAGCAAGACTTTGACATTTTTATAAGCCAGGGACAAGTAATAAAGTACCCGAAGCCCTTTCGCATAACCCTGTTCCATCCTGCAGTGCAACCTTGGGAATCCTCCCTGATTATGCCATAATTGGGGGCCTTGACCTGCGTACTTTGCCCCCAGTAATGTTTTCGGATCGGAAGCACCTTAGGCAGCTTGCAGCTCAATGAACCAGTTACGGGGGAAATTCTGCGGACATTGGAAGGCAAGGAGGAGAGTAATGCTGGAGAGTTGTCTCAGTATGTGATCCAGGATGGACTCCTCTACTTTATAGATGACAAGGTATCTTGTAATCTTCACCCAATGAAGCCCCTTAAACTGTATGCACCTACAGCTGTTAAAATGAGTTTGATGGAATATTACCATGATCACCCGATGGCTGGGAACTTAGGGATGACAAAATGCGGAAATGCGTACATCTTTGTCTTTGTGGACTATTTTTCGAAATGGGTGGAAGTAAGTGCAGTGAGAGAAGCGACTGCCCAATTTGCAGCCATCAAGTTGCTAAGTAAGGTGCATGGTGCGCCTACTCATCTGATTTCAGACAGATAATCCCTATTCATCAGTGAACTCTTTAAGCGTGTACTCACCACCGAACCGGGAAAAAAAAACTGACAGTGGCATGCCACCCCCAAATGAATGCAACGGAGAGGGTGAATCATTCGCTGAAGACCGCCATCCTTGTTTACGTGGACAACAAACACACTGTTTCGGATCATTACCCAAATCTGTTTCGCCTTGAGAACTGCACCACACAAAAGCACTGGCCATAGCCCATCCATGTTGTTGTGCGGACAAGAATTGAATACTCCTCTTGACATTATCACTCAGCCGAACTGTGATGGTACGGATGAACCTGGTATTCCTTACCCAGAATGCCTGGAGTCATTTATTAGAGAAGTGAATGATCATGCTAGGTCCATTTTGAGTGAAATTCATGCCAAAAGAAGAAGTACTATGACAAGCGAAGTCGGTCTGTATCTTACTCAGTAGACGAACTGGTTAGAGTAAAACTCACCCCCGTTCTGATGCTCTGGCAAACTTCCCTGCTATGCTTGCACCTGTATACAGCCCTTTTCGTATTGCACAACAGCTGTCAGAAGTGAAGTACAGACTAGTTGATGTGCATACAGGAGCAGATGCAGGATTTTTTTTTTACCTGGGACCCACTTGTTGAAACCGAGACTGCGCCGGCAGACGGTTCTACTTTTGGAGTGACGGCTGACAGATCTTTGTCGAAGGGGATGCATGGGGTAAAAGTAGTGGTGCTACCGCCACAGACATAACAAACCTGCAAATTGAAGATGAATACAGTCGTCCAGTGACAACCAGTGGTCATGATCTGTCAGGAAGCATAGACAGTGTTGAGTGTTTTCCTGACCTGCGGGTAGACTCTGAAACTCAGAACGATGACTTAACTGTTGATGATAATGATCTTGAAAGACAACCCCTCTATAACTTAAAGCCTCAACGTGCACCTAGAATCACCTCAGACTGGTCAACTAACAGGTGGACGAATGTGTACCACCACACAGACAAACTTGATCTTAAAGGAACACGCCAACTTTTTGGGACTTTGGCTTATTAAGTGTATCCCTCAGAGTAAGATAAGTCCATATATATCATTCTCATCTCCGTGCATCCCATAACTCAGTCTGACACGCACTCCCGCTAGCCTAGCTTAGCACAAAGACTGGAGGTATATGGCTTCAGCTAGCTTATACTGCTCAAAAAGTGACAAAATAATGCCAACATTTTCCTATTTACATGTTGCAATGTGTATAGTCACAGCGCGTACAAAAACAAGGTTAGATGAGACACAGCCATCTTATAAACATATACATACTGTGGACTATATTCTCAGAAGGCGCAGCACTGCTCCACTTCTGCGGAGTGCGGAGTGATTTGCTCGCAGCACCTGAGAAGCCCCGCGGTGTTCCTTCCGTAAAGAAAACCAGCGTGACTGTAGCTAGTGACGAACGTGACTGTTGATCATGGCTGATTTTGAGGAATTGTCAGAGGATTTTTACTTGGCATTAAACCAAAGCCCAGAACCATATCTTTTTGAGCCAGAATACACAGACGAGGAGTTACAAACTTTGGAACCAAATAGACAAAACGCCGATCAGACTGAGGTTGAGGGGAGAATCAGAACGAACACAATATGTGTGGAAATGTCCCTAATACACCCGGCAGTTGTTGATTTTTTTTTCTCCCGTTTGACAAAATCAACTGGAAGAAATGCCCCATACCAAGTGAACCTAATGGACAGCTGTCCACCAAGTAAGTCATTTTTTTTGTATATAATAATAAATTTAAAAAAATGTGTTTTTTTTTAACGAACCCAGACAAAAATTGAACTGCCTGAATTAAAACTGCCAATCCCCCCTCCAATTCATTAGCAAGGTAAATGCTACAGTCCAGAGAATTACCTCTAGCACCGCTCATTTGTTACTGTGACAGAGTGCGTTCATGACAACACAATACTAACATTACAGGGGATACATGGAGCACAGGAAAAAGTCCAATACAGTAGTGACCACCCTATTCATGTAACAGTATCATAAACGTTATTAGATCTAGCTAACGACTCTGTTACAGTAGGCTAACTTACGCATCTAAAAAACATAACGGGACACTTACCGCAGCCCAGGGTGATCTGCTTTGTCCTGTCTATATTATCCATGGGATGGCCGTATCCTTCAGCACACGTTTCATGTTTTTTCTTTCGAAATAGTCATCCTCTGTGAAATGTTCAGAGCAAACCCGATAGCACTTGATGATGGCTACAGGTGTGTTTGGGTCTATATCCAGAGCAAGTAGCCATCGATTCATCAGGTCAGCGTTTTGGGTTGGAATTCTATGGAATATCATTGTATTACCTGGTCTTCCCTGTTTATTGTCACAGGCCTTTACAATACAGCGAACACCCATGATTGTAAACTATCTAGCAATTATTCCAACTCTGAGCGAACTCTCTGCTTCTCACCGCGGGACTTCTCATGTAAATCACTCCGCACTCCGCAGAAGTGGAGCAGTGCTGCGCCTTCTGAGAATATAGTCCACAGTATGTATGTTTATAAGATAGCTGTGTCTCATGTAACCTTGTTATTTGTACACGCTGTGACTATACACATTGCAACATGTAAATAGGAAAATGTTGGCGTTATTTTGTCACTTTTTGAGCAGTATAGGCTAGCTGAAGCCATATACCTCCAGTCGTTGGGGTAAGCTAGGCTAGAAGGAGTGCGCGTCAGACTGAGTTATGGGATGCACGGAGATGAGAATGATATACATGGACTTATCTAACTCTGGGGGATACACTTAATAAGCCAAAGTCCCAAAAAGTTGCAGTGTTCCTTTAAATAGTCCGGTAATTGTTAAAGTGTGGGTTCATATGTTTTTGATGCTGTTAAAATGCAAAAGGGTTACCACCTTCTGTGAAAATGAAAAGGAATTGGAGTAAATGATCAGTCTTTTGACATGTTGTTTGTTATAGTGTTCAACAAAAAGAAAAGGAAAAAAGGAATGTCCCATATTTTGTCTATTGTTGGTTACAGGCTGTTTTCTTTTGTTTGAAATATGCTGCAGCAGGCTATCAGGGATGGAAATTAGCACCCGCCACCAGCCAAATGCGGGTGATTTTGCGTTGTGGCGGGTAAACTCGCTTCACCTACCGGCCACCGTGGCGGGTAAATAAAAATAGCATACTGTTTCCCCCATAGGGTTTCCCCTCTTTATAAACTGTGTTCAGTGAATGCGAGTAAGGCCGCACTATGTATGTCCCATAGACCGTAAAAAATGTATGTATGTCCGAATATGACCAGTCGTTTTCGCCGTCATTACCCGGATGTAGTGCCAGAAGACGCGAATAATAACCATAATAACTCGCGCGCACTGAGAGAAGATCCGTCACTGTCATCCGGAAGCGCGCACCCGTCTCACAGCGCGCAAATATTGAGTTCTCTTTCAAGTCTTGTGCTTAAACGGACAAACTCACACAAAAAGTATGCCAACATGTCCATCTTGATGAGAATTCTAGCAGACATAGTCTGAATATGCCTTAAGTGAACTTTATACAGTCGTGAAAGATGACGCATATCCCTCTATTAGGTCTTAAAGGGGCAGTAGCTTTTACTGCTCTGTTCAATGTCAAACAAAAGGACATCACTCACTGCTCTTGATTGAATAGCTTTTGTAAGTTTAATAAGGAATAATCTTTCATTTAAACAGTTAAATATGCAGTTATTTTACATTTGATTACTTTATTACATTTCTGTAGGCTAGTAGACCTGTACATTATTATTTAATGTACACATGAGTGAGATCAAGTTAAACATTTTACTTTGAATTTTATTTTATACTGTTTGATGTTGCAATGTGCTAAATAAATATTTGCATAATTTGTAATTGATTTATTATTTGAAACTTTAATATTAATTAATGCAATTGCAATGCCTTGATTTTTAGTAAAGTTACTCAGTCATAGCATTAGCCATAAATGCAATGGATCATTGGCATAATTTCTTTTAGTGCTTCGGTTTCAGCCAATAATTTTTATTTCGATGCATCCCTACTGACAATGTTCTGCTCGGTATGTCGTCAACACGCTTCAGAAGATGCCAAAACTAGTAGTTTCATTGTTGGTACTAAAAACCTAAAACTGGAAGCCATAAAAGAATCATCCAAATGCCACATCCAGGTAAAAAAAAAAAGAAAAAAGAGAGAACATAGAGCCCTACTCATTTAATGAAATGTATATCAGTTCATGGTTTGTGTGTGTATAAGAGTGAAAAAATGTCAGTATTTCATTGAGATTTGAGATTAAATAAACAGCTTAAGTATTGTAGAGCTTGTAGTATTAATTTTCACGTGCAGTTACACATTGTCGGTTAAAAACAAGAAAGTGGCTGGTAGAAACATCGAGTGGCTGGTAGATTTTGAAATCCACCAGCCACAGTGGCCGGTGGACAAAAAAGTTAATTTCCATCCCTGCAGGCTATGTTGGTCTATCTCTACTGTCATGTTATGCCTATGTATGCCTTAAAGGACAACTCCGGTGAGAAATGAACCTAGGGGTAATTAACAGATGGTTACCAAGTAGATCGTTCTCTAGGATGCGTTTTCATGAAAATCAAATATAAAGAGTTTTATCTCTAAAAAACAGATTAGCGTATAGAGCTTGTCTAAGGGGCACAGGGTAGTGAAATTGAATCGCTAGTTAATACCACTAACAAGGCTCAAAATAGCCTCACACTTAACACGGCAGCATGATGAGGGTCCCTACATGCAGAACTTTGTAAGAGTACAAACAGTTACTCAGTTACAGAGTACAAGAAAATACATTATAAACAGTGCATTATGCTTTCACAGACAGGCGCCATCTTGAAAAACAGTCTCGACTAATCGATCTACGAGCGCTCTGCTAAGTGAGCTGGTCAATAGGAATTAAGTTTGTGAAATGTAATTACATGGACATTTTTATTTTTATTTTTATTTATTTATTTTCTCTGTCACGTTCAGTGCTTTCTTCCGGAAACAACAGACCATATGAGATTCCAAGTCACAGTTCATCACTTAGCAGATCGCTCGTGGCTCGACGTGTCGAGACTGTTTTCCAAGATGGTGGCTGTCTGTAATGCACTGTCTTTATAAAGTATCTTCTTATTAAACAGTTTGTACACTTACAAAGTTCTCAATGCTTCGGGTTGCATGTAGGGACCCTCATCATGCTGCAGTGTTAGTGTGAGGCTATTTTGAGCCTTGTTAGTGGTATTAACTAGCGATTCAATTTCACTACTCTGTGCCCCAAAGACAAGCGTTATAAACTAATTTGTTTTTAGAGATAAAACTCTTTACATTCGATTTTCATGAAAACGCATCCCAGAGAACGATCTACTCGGTAACCATCTTTTAATTACCCCTAGGGTCATTTCTCACTGGAGTTGTCCTTTAATATGTACTTCTGTATGGTTCTGAAATTCACAACTTTTCATGTGTGGGGTTCATAGTTGGGCACAGCTGAGGCCAGCCTTTACCTTCCTGGGGCGGGGGGGATCTGTAACGGCCACCTAAAGTATGTTGAATACTGTTCATGATGTTAGCGTCTTCTATGGTGCAAGCAGTTCTTATGTGAGCGTGCCCATTTTTTGAGAGAGATGACTGCTCTACGGCTGACTGATGCTTCAGCTCGATAATGTTACTTTTCCCTCTTTGTTTTGTAACGTTTATCATAGGGACGTTTCTCTGTCCCTTTTTCCCCCCTCACTCTTTTACATGTATGGGAAGAGTGTACACTTTTGTCTGAACCCATTGTAAAGACTTATGGGACTACCAGTTCATTTGACCCGTGTCTTTTTTGCCTCCTGTTTTCTTCTGTTTTTCATCTGGGCAGACACGAAGCCCTCTGGTAAATGTTACAAACAACCGATCACATTGCACAAGCAGGTGCTGCGTCCCAGGTGTCTGCTCTATACATGCTTTCAGCAAACTTGAGAAAGAAAAAAATACTACACCCAATCATCATCGAAAAATGCATAACCATATCCCTGCGGTGATTGCTGATGTAGTTATGGCGCCAGAATGGTGATGAAGAACGCAGCCGTATCTTTGATAACATGCCCAGGTAGTCTTCCATGAAAGTGATTGTCTGAATTTGAAAGTGAGATTTGTTCTCCTTAGAAAAGGAACAAGTGTCCGTTGCTGCGATAAATCTATAAATAGTGTCATTAACAGTATTTAGCCACAGTGAAAATGTAGAAAGTGATTGCAATAAATACTAAATATCAAAGCAAATGGCATTTATTTGATATAAGAAAGGCACTACTGTTACTCTTAACAAGCAAAATATTTAATAAAAAATGTTTGTTTAAACTGATAGAACAATATATATATATATATATATATATATATATATATATATATATATATATATATATATATATATATACACTGTTTAAATTTACAACAAAAGGTAATTAAAAACAAAAAAGTATGTGCTCGCAGTCAGCATGATAAAGTACATGTGGTTATCCACTAAAACAACCTTGTTGGTTAAAAGAAAATTTAAAGTGGCAGTTGCAACTGAATATTAAAGTTTCACACAGATCTATTTTATAGATTAAACTCTCATTAGGGTATATATATATATATATATATATATATATATATATATATATATATATATATATATATATATATATATATATATATATATATATTAATGTAAATCAGATGTCTTAGATTTGAATACAATTTTACATTCTGATGATTTGTAGTTTTTATACAAAATAACACTGGAAGAACATTGCTCACTATAATTGACCCCATGTCTAATATGAAATATTTCTATTTTGCTAATCAGACGGATCAATGGCTCTCTTTTCGTGGCCACACATCAGTGAACGCTTCATGTATTTCTTAAACTTTTGATCCCTCATGCCATATATGAGAGGGCTCAGCAGTCGTGGTAAAATGCTGGTGAGAATGTAGCTGCAGAATAATATTACTGACTGATAGTAAGGAAAGAGAGCAGCTAAGGCCCCATCCAGGACTGTTGTGAACAGGGACAATGTACAGAGCAGTAACTGGACTCCATGCAGTAAAATGGTTCTCCTGGCCTTCTGGGCTTGAGCTGGTTCTGAAGCAGCTGCTTTAGCAGAGAACAGCACTTTGAAATAAGTGTAGAAGAGCAACACCCACACTGAGCACATGTAGCCGATGTTAAAAACAGCATAGCTTATTATATGGTACTCAAAATTGAACACATTTTGCTGGTAGCACATGCGGCTAGTGGTAAAGAAGGAGATTGGACTAAGAGCCAAAGCAACAAATAGATCCACTATGCCAGGCAGGCCTCCCACCAGCCAGATGATGCCGATCAGGATTTTAGTGTTGGGGACGGTGCATATTCGTGCATGATGTAGAGGGTAGCAGATTGCCACAAAGCGCTCAATAGCCATGCCGGCCAGGTTTAGTGGCGTGTTCTTGAAGACATTGCTTAAAATGAGGATGAAAATGCAGCAGATAGAAACATTCAAGTTTGGCATTAAGTACGTAAACACAAACAAAATCACAGAACCAGTCAGTGTTATGATGTCATTGATGATCAGATGCATGTAGAGGATATAACGGGGCTCCTGAGCGAAGACAGGGTTCTTGAAGAAAGTATAAAGCAGCAAGCTATTGATACAATTGACAATGACAGCAAGTACAATCACAGTGAGGTTTTTGAAAACTGCTTCCCCCAACAAATCTTTGCGTTTGTTAAATTCTGAAGTGTTCATTTCAAAATCAAGATTTTTTTTTTTTTAAATTACGTAAATATCCTAGTAAATAAATATAATAGCTTTAATATAAAAATGTATTATGATACAAGCTATAATTGGCAAAACATAACAAATAGGCATTGGACACTGCAATAAATGATAACAGGATGACATAAAAGAATCCAAATCTGAGCTACTCTTAAAATCTGCACGTCAAAGTTGTTCGAATGTAAATCTCTCTCTACATGCCCTTCAGTGAAATCTGGTCTTATATTATTGTTGAAAATGCATTCTAAGGGTTGCCATATTCTCATGTGCTTTACTGGAATGACATTACTGAGTCCCTTAAGTCAGAAAAACAGGGAAGTTGAAGCAAACAATACTCAAGTTAAAAACAAATTAACCTTTTGGTTATTTTTAATCTTAATCAGGGGATTACCTACTGGAGGACCTTCCATTATAAAAAAAGGTTCTGTTTATATATTCATTCATTCATTCATTTGACTTTATTGTCCACCTTACACTCTCAGAAAAAAAGGTAAAATTTTGTACCAAAGAAGGTACAAACCCTTGTCCCTGGGATGGTACATTTTAAGGGTACAAAATTGTACCTTAATATGATGGAACAAATTAGTACCATTCCAGTTTGTACCTTAAAGGGCATAATTTGTACCATGGGCAACCAAAATGTACCTTTTGTTTTTAAAACACGCTGGTACAATATTGTACCTTCATCAAAGGTACAAATCTGGTCCCTTAAGGTACCACCCCAGGGACAAGCTCGTTTGTACCCTTACTGTGTCAAACTTGTGCCTTCTAAAAAGGCAATTTTTCTATTGAATAACACACATTCAACAACTGATTGCAAAATACTCAAGTTTAATATCATTAAACAAATACAGTGTTTAAACACACTGTTCCAAAATACAATAAAGTATGTCAATACAAATTTTCAATCAACCAAAAGCTTTTCAAAATTTTGTACAAAACTAAAAAATATATATATATATATCCATTTGCTGCAAAACATTTCATAAACGTTACAAATTTTGATATGCTCACTATAAAATGTACACCTTTCTTTTTTTTCACTACACTTTTGTGAAATGATGTACACATTTTTAAGACATTGGAATCAGATGTGCACAAATGTAATGTTTCGTAGGTGGGTGACTATGCATATCTTGTTCCTAAATACAAAATGTCATAAACCATATAACGGTCAAGTGCCTGGTAGTCCAGTTCTTCTCCTGGCATCATGCAAAAACAATCCTTGTCCTATAAAACAAGGATATTCAAGGTTAAATAGGTCCTCCACCACAACTGCTTGGCAAATTTCAGATCCCTCCATTTTTACAGCGCTGAATACTCTTTTTACCGAAGACACGTGCATTTCCAGTCAGATGCTCCGAAAATCTGTACAATTGGATATGATTGTGGCTGGTTCTTCCTGGACAAAATTAAAAAAACAAAATTAGAAAAGTCATAAGTAAACCTGGATTTAATTTATATTCCTAAAAAATACTTGTAACTTTACAGAATAATTATCTTACTATAGATTATTTGCATACGATACCTGTCCGATTGTGACAGTTGTCCACTTTCTCCCTGAAAATCACTGGAAGTAAAACCAGAGCTGTACAGAAATCCACATCTGAAAGACACTGAGAAGGTATTAGGGATGTAATGGTTTAAATTACAAAAGTTGTTTGTATCATGGTTTTAGAGCACGATTTCAGTACAGTTCATTATGTGAGTGATTCTATTATTGCATGTACATTTTGTGTCCAAAGTCAATATTGTTTTTCTCTTTTTTTTAAATGGTTATTTTTTTTATAATTGTTAGTTACTGTCATGGATCACTAGATGTTACAGGCCATAGCAATATATTTTCTGTAATGTGTCTTATAAAGCTGAAAATCGTGATTTTTGTTTTTCTAATTAGTCAGTCACTTTTGTTACCGTCAAACTCTGTTACCAAGGTAGAGTAAGTATGTTGACAGTCTGAGGTGTGAGAGAGGGAGAGAGTGTTTCTCTGTGAATGACTGTCATAACATAACTGACATTGACCAATCAAGACAATGAGAAATCATGATTTTCAGCTATACACAACACTTTACAGAAAATATTATATTGTTATGGACTATAACATCTAGTGATACATGACGACCATGAGTAACAAGTTAAAATAATTTTAAATGTAACATAAAATAAAAATATATATAATATATATAATTTTAATAAAAGTATAATGACTACCTGAAATTATAGAATCACCCACTTGCTATGTTCAAGAAAAGAAAAAAGACATTCAAAAATATATATACCACACTCAAAGTTAAGTACGAGCAACAGCACATAAATACAACAGAACAAGACACTACTTTTCAGGTATTTCAAGTACAAGATTTGTTATTTATTTTTTAGCTCTGTTAGCTCTGTCTTCCCCACAACCCCCACCCCACCCACAAACTATATTGTAAATGCGTCAAGGGATTAAAGGGTTAGTTGATCCAAAAATGAAACTTGTCATTAATTACTTAACCTAATGTCATTCGACACCCGTAAGACTTCGTTCATCTTCAAAACCCAAATAAAACATTTTAGTTGAAATCTGATGGCTCAGAAAGGCCTTCATTGACACCAATGTCATTTCCTCTCTCAAGACCCATAAAGGCACTAAAGACGTTGTTACAAAGTCCATCACACTACAGTGGCTCTACAATCATTTTATGAAGTGACGAGAATAGTTTTTGTGTTCAAAAAAAACAAACAAACTAAATAACGACTTATATAGTGATGGCTGATTTCAAAACAGCTTCCCAAAGTTTCGAACGGTTATGAATTAGCATATCGATTCATGTTTCGGATCGCGTGTCAAACCACCAAACTGCTGAAATCACATGACTTTGGCGATCTGAATCATGAATCGATTCACTGATTCATAACAATTTGAAGCTTTGGGAAGCTGTTTTGATATCGGCCATCACTACATAAGTTGTTATTTAGGATTTTTTTTGCGCACAAAAACTATTCTCGCATTGTACTTCAATTGTACTTCATACAATTATTGTAGAGCCACTGTAGTGAGATGGGCTTTGTAACCACGTCTTTAGTGCCTTTATGGGTCTTGAGAGAGGAAATGACATTGGTGTCAATGAAGGCCTGTCTGAGCCATCGGATTTCAACAAAAATGTTTTTATTTGGGTTTTGAAGATGAACGGAGGTCTTACGGGTGTCAAACGACATGTATGGAGGACCAAACCTGCATTAATTAAAAATATATAAATTCATGAATGAATAAGTAAATACATTTATAAATATGCAAATATGTAAATTAATAAGCAGATACATAGGTAAATAAGTGTTATAATAGAAAAATAAATAAAATAAACAACTTAATAAAATAAATGATTCATTTTTAATAAAATACAATTTTGTATTATCTTTCCCTTAATTTATTTTCTGCTTTTATACATTTTAAAACATATATTTTTACATTTTATTTATTTGTGAATTTAAATATTTAAATACATTTATTTTTATATTTATGCATTCATTTATTTTTACATTATTATATTATTACATGTATTTATTTTTACATTCATTTATTTATTGATTTATTCATTTTTACTTTTCCGTGTGGAACATGGACATGAGGAGGGCGGTCCTTGTGTAGCTTCAGCACATCATTGGTTGAGAGCTTAAGCACAGAATAGTCAGACCAGCTGAGGAGAGTTATCAGTAAATGACGGCCGAATAGTTCTTACGGTTCTTATAAGCAATCCTTCAAGCAGTTTGACCCATTGAGAGATAAGTTTCAATGGTATTTGTCGGAAGTACGTACGATGGACTTCACGTCCCACCTTAGTGCCATCTGACTCGAAGATTTTGAATGTGCTGGGAAATATTATTTGTAGTGTATTATTAGTTTTGGTATATTCTCGCGGTGTGTGGAGGAGTTAGCATTTGTTTGGTCATTGCCACGTTGTGAGTGAGCGTTTGTTGGGGGCGTGGTCAGCGAGGTATTAAAAGCCTTGTGTGTTTGTAGCATTTGGCTAGAGGTGAAGCATCGATTGACTGATAGACAACTACTCTGTAAGTGTTTGTAACTTTTCTCATTTTATTGTTTGTTCATTTGTTGTTGGATAAGTGTGTCTGTGTAGTGCAGTGGTGTGGTGTGTATTATTAGATTTGGTGTATTCTCGCTGTGTGTGTGTGGAGGAGTTAGCATTTGTTTGGTCATTGCCATGTTGTGAGTGAGCGTTTGTTGGGGGCGTTCCCAGCTGCTTTCAATAACGATACTCAGGTGAGTGTAAAAAGCGTCATAGTCCACGGCAGTGTGAAGACTGACGAGTGTAAAGACTTCAACTCTTCCCTGTGCAACTCCTCCTGAGCAAGGACCCCGACAAGGCACTTGAGTATAATTTTCCTTTGCGGTTTTCTTATTTCTATCTGGCCTTTTCTCTGCTCTGTATTAACCATGTGCTTTCAAATCTCAACTATTACTACTAGCACTCGTAAATCAGGCTCTGTACGTGCAAGATGCCGCAATCCTAATAATTTGCACAGTCTACAAAAATCCTCCTTTACTCTCTATTCCAATTGGTCTCTGGAATTGCCAGTCCGCTGTAAACAAAGCAGACTTTATTTCATCTATTGGGACTCATTCTCAGCTCAGCCTCATGGCCCTAACTGAGACCTGGATCAAACCAGAGAACACTGTCACTCCTGCAGCCCTCTCAACCAATTTAACTTTTTCACACACCCCTCTGCCTATTGGGAGGGGTGGGGGTACTGGTTTGCTTATCTCAAATGATTGGAAATTTAATCCATTACCATCTCTATCGGCCAGTTCATTTGAATCACACTCAATCACTATTGCTCACCCTGTTAAAATCCATGTGGTAGTGGTCTATCGTCCTCCAGGTCACCTTGGTAACTTTGTGGAGGAGTTGGATGTGTTACTTTCTAGCTTCCTTGAGGATGGCACTCCTCTGATTCTGCTTGGTGACTTCAACATCCATCTGGATAAGCACCTAGCTGCAGACTTCAGCACTCTACTGACTTCATTTGACCTTAAGTTAGTATCTACTACGGCTACTCACAAATCAGGTAACCAATTAGACCTCGTCTACACACGCAACTGCTCCACGGACAACACTTTAGTTACTCCATTACACACCTCAGACCACTTTCTCATCACTCTTAATCTCATACTGACTCCTGATACAACACGCACTCCAACACAGATTAGCTTTCGGCGTAATCTACGTTCACTCTCTCCCTCTCCCCTATCCACTATGGTTTCATCTTCACTCCCACCACCTGCTCAGTTCTCAGCACTGGACGCTTACAGTGCTACTGACACTCTTTACTCCACTCTAACATCCTCCTTAGACAGTTGTTGCCCCCTTTCATCCAGACCAGCCCGCCCCACCCCATCTGCCCCCTGGCTGTCTGATGTTCTCCGTGAACATCGCTCTGGACTCAGAGCGGCAGAGAGGAAATGGCGGAAATCTAAAAACTGTACTGACCTTACCTTGTATCAGTCTCTTCTCTCTTCTTTCTCTACAAATGTCTCCACTGCTAAAACAACATACTACCACAACAAAATCAACAATTGCTCTGACTCTCGCACACTCTTTAAAACATTCTCCTCTCTCCTTTGTTCTCCTCCTCCCCCTCCCTCATCAAAACTTTGCATCATTTTTCACAAACAAAACATCTCTCCTCAGTAACCAGTTCTTCTCACCACAAACTGACACGCACATCTCAACAACTAACACGAACACGCTTCCATCCTTCTCTCCACTCTCCGAGGCAGATATTTCTAAACTCATCCTTTCCAATCACCCTACTACCTGTCCACTTGATCCTATACCCACTCACCTCCTTCAGGCCATTTCTTCTTCAATCACTCCTGCACTCACTCACATTGTCAACACTTCTCTTCACACAGGAACCTTTCCCACAGCATTTAAGCAGGCTCGGGTAACCCCACTGCTTAAGAAACCCTCTCTTTATCCAGCACTTTCAGAAAACTACAGACCGTTATCCCTTCTGCCTTTCATTGCAAAGACACTTGAGCGAGTTGTGTTCCATCAACTCTCTGTGTTTCTTGAACAGAACAACCTCCTGGACAACAACCAAAAGCGGCCATTCCACTGAGACTGCCTTGCTCGCAGTAATTGAGGCACTGAGACTGGCAAAAGCAGCTTCCAAATCCTCAGTGCTCATCCTGCTGGATCTGTCTGCTGATTTTGACACAGTTAACCACCAGATCCTCCTGTCAACACTTAAGAAGACGGGGATCTCAGGAACTGCTCTCCAGTGGTTCCGGTCTTACCTCTCTGGTTGGTCCTACAGGGTGTCATGGAGAGGTGAAGTGTCTAAGTCACATCATCTAGCTACTGGGGTTCCCCAGGGCTCAGTGCTTCGACCACTTCTCTTCTCCATCTACATGTCATCATTAGGCTCTGTCATTCAGAAACACGGCTTCTCCTATCACTGCTATGCTGATGACACTCAACTCTACTTCTCATTTCAACCAGATGATCCTACATTCAGTGTTCGTATCGCTGCCTGTCTGACAGACATTTCTGACTGGATGAAGGAGCATCACCTTCAACTCAATCTTGCAAAAACAGAATTACTTGTTTTCTCAACCAACCCAGCACTTCATCAAAATTTCTCCATTCAGCTTGGTTCATCAACCATAACTCCATCCAGGACAGCCAGGAACCTTGGAGTTGTGATTGATGACCAGTTAAACTTCACTGACCACATTACTGCAACAGCCCAGTCCTGAAGATTTGCTTTATACAACATTAGAAAGATCAGACCCTTCCTATCAGAACAGGCTGCAAAACTCCTGGTTCAAGCTCTTGCTCTCTCCAAACTGGACAATTGTAATGCTCTTCTGGCTGGGCTTCCAGCATGCACTATCAAACCCTTGCAGCTGATCCAGAATGCAGCTGCGAGAGTGGTCTTTAATGAGCCGAAGAGAGCTCATAGGCGTAACATGAGCTCTCTTCGGCTCATTAAAGACCACTCTCTTCATCAGACTGCACTGGTTGCCAATGGCTGCTCGCATCAAAATCAAGGCACTAGTTCTTGCCTACAAAACAACCACTGGCTCTGCACCAATATACCTAAACTCGCTTGCTCAGACTTACACACCCTCCAGAAGCTTGCATTCTGCGAGTGAGCGTGGTTCATCCCAAAGAGGCATGAAGTCACTCTCACGGACATTTTCCTAGACCGTTTCCACCTGGTGGAATGAACTGCCGATCTCAATTCGTGCTGCCGAGTCTGTAGCCATTTTTAAAAAACATCTTAAGACACATCTCTTCCAATTGCACCTGACCAATAAAGAATAGCACTTAACTATCCATTAAATTTTGTTTGTTTGTTCCCCCCCCCCCCCCCCAAAAAAAAAATTTGTATACTGTGCTAATTAACTGAGACTTCTTACAGCTCTTACAGGTTGTTGGCCTTGTTTGTTTCGTTGCTTCTATTGCTCTCCCCTTTTTTGTAAGTCGCTTTGGATAAAAGCGTCTGCTAAATGATTAAATGTAAAATGTAAATATTTTGCAGTGCCTTACATTTCAGTCTGTACTTCCACATTCATATCGGAATTATAGCCCCCTTAAAACATAGATATGTACATCTAATCTAAACAACAGTCAATTTTGCTAAGGTGCACAACTCTCTAATGTAAGCTATTTGTGGAACATCCGCCATAGTATACACATGCAAGAACTACAACTTGTTGAGATCAAAATCTGTGAGTCAAATGGCTCTACTATAAGTACCATTGAAACTTATCTCTCAATGGGTCAAACTGCTGGAAACTCTCCTCTATCGCTCTATCAGTTATATGCGTGAGCAACCAATGATGCGCTGAAGTTACACAAGGACCGCCCTCCTCATTTCCATTTTGCACATGGAAAAGTAAAAATAAATGAACCAATAAATAAATAAATGTACAAATAAATACATGTGAGAATAAATAAATGTAAAAATAAATGAATGCATACATATAAAATAAATATATAAATATAAAATATTTAAATTAACTAACCAATAAAAGTAAAACATACATTTTTTTAAATGTATAAGAGCAGAAAATAATAAATTAAGGGAAAGATAATACAACATTTTATTTGGTTAAAAATGAATCATTTATTTTATCAAGTTGTTTATTTTATTTATTTTCCTATTATAACATTTATTTATGTAGCATTTGCTTATTCATTTACATACTTGTATATTTATTAATTAATTTACTTATTCATTCATTCATTCATTCATTTTTAATGTATGCAGGTTTAGTCCTCCATAGACATGAGGGTGAGTAATTAATGACAGAATTTTCACTTTATTTTTACTTTAACCTATGCCATGTCGAAGTAGGGCTGGTTATTTTTTAATTTAAAGGGATAGTTCACCCAAAAATGAAAATGTGATGCTTATCTGCTTACCCCCAGGGCTTCCAAGATGTAGGTGTGTTTGTTTCTTCAGTAGAACACAAAGGAAGATTTTTAACTTCAACCATTGCAGTCTGCCAATCATTATGCATGTGAATGGGTAACAACTCTATGAGAGTAAAAAAAAAAAAAACATGCTTATACAACATGCACAAACCCTGCTGCTTGTGACGACACATTGATGTCTTAAGACACAAACCGATTGGTTTCTGTAAGAAACACAACAGTATTTGTTATTTCTTTTACCTCATATCCAGACAAATCTCATTCCTATCCGCTATTACTTCTGTCTGATAAGGTCAAACTGGCATGATCATATATATATATATATATATATATATATATATATATATATATATATATATATATATATATTCCTCAGTAGTGCCTGCTAGGATCGGCAAAATGAGGCATCTATATAATATATAGCTATGATCGTGCCAGTTTGACCTTTCCAGATGGAAGTACTGACGGATGTGAACACTAGATTTGTAAAAAGGTTAAAAAAAAAAAAAACATAAATACTGTGTGGTTTCTCACAGGAACCGATCGGTTTATGTCTTAAGACATCACTGTGTCATCACGAGCAGCAGGGTTTTTGTGCATGTTGTCTAATGCTGGCAGACTGTAACGGTTGAAATTAAAAAATCTTAATTTGTGTTATACTGAAGAAACAAAGACACCTTATGGAAGCAAATAAGAGACATAAGTCTTTGAAATTTAACAGCCACTGAAACTTGCTTTGAAATATTTTATTTTGAAAAACATTTATCTGAATTTATTTGCTCTGAATTTCTCCCATTTAAATTATTTTACTTTGGAAACCTTTCGAATTTACATCTCAACATGAATTTTGATTAATATTTTTCAATGCTCCCAAATTCAGATACAAAAAATAAATAAAATTAAACTAACAGAATTTCAGATAAAATAGATTCAGAATCAGTCAATCGATTAATGATTTGGATCGCCAGTGTCACATGATTTCAGCAGTTTGGCATGCAATCCAAATCGTTGATTGATTAACTGATTCACAACCGTTTGAATCTTTATTTGAGGTTTCATTCATGATGTTTTCGTAACCATTGAGGATGTTTTTATTCCCTTTCTGGACATGGACAGTATAGTACAATCAGATACGCTCTCAGACTAAATATAAAATATCTTAAACTGTGTTCTGAAGATGAATGGAGGTCTTAGGGGTGTTGAACAACATTAGGGTGAGTCATTAATGACATCAATTTCATGTTTAATATCCTTTGTGCCGATCAACTTCTTGAATCATGACAAACAGGTCATCGTGCTCTGATAGGTGCTCAACTGTTTTTCCTGTCCTGGGTATCCTGGATGTTACCATGTGAATATTTAACTTAATTTTTTATATCTGAATTTGAGCAGTCAAATTAGACTGTCTTCTTTGAATAATACTTGAAATTTGAGATCTGAATTTGAATCAAATTTGATCAACCTGAATCTGTTTGATCTGAAATTCTGTGTTTGTTTGTTTTTGTATTTTTGCATCTGGATTTGTGAGCATTGAAAATATTCATAGATATTACGTTTTGAGAGGTAAATTCAAATAGAAAATAAATTAAAGATAAATGTTTTTCAAAATAAATTTCAAAATATTTCAGTATTTAGTGGCTGTTACATTTCAAATAATTATGCATCTTGTTTGCTTCCATACACCTAACTTACATCTTGGATGCACTGGGGGTAACATAAGCAGATAAACATCACATTTTCATTTTTGGGTGAACTATCTCTTTAACAGAGAACCATTACACCCCTTACAGTTTTATACACATTATAAACAAAATCTCACCTTTGAATTTCCTCTTTTCTTCTTCTGATAGTTCCAGTCCATCTTCTATGAACTTTAACAGTTCTTCTGATGATGAAGAGGCTAAACGCCACTGTGGTAGTGCTGGTCAACTTTTTCCCGCTCTCCGTTCTGTATTCAGTAACGGCTGCAGTGAAAGAATATTGTTGCTATGCCTAAGAGATACCATTTAATATAACTTTGGACAGCTGAGAGCAAAATGTATGTACCACGATAAATGAATATTAAACTCATGCATTGCTTTAAAAATATTAAAAAGTGTAACAACTGGCTCATTGGGTAATTTCACGTTGGGTCACTAGAAACATTTATGTTTTTAGCTACTAAATCCAATGTTAAGCATACATAGTAAAAACTCACCTTTAATTTTCAACTTCTTATATCTTCTTTCGTCTTCTGAAATCAACCCTCCATTAATTTCAACACTTTGTCAAAAACAGCCAAAAAAAATAATGTCCGTGTTGCAGTCGTATCTGCTTCCCGCTCTCCGTGAGGTGAGTCCGTGCTGACGAAAAATTCTAGGCCTATCCACAAATTTCCTACAAGTCTTCGTGGGCGTTGCCATGACATTCGATACTTCCAATTGACGGTATCTCAGTTCCGGTTTAGCGTACTCAACAGTTATGCTGCGTTCACACCAGACGCGAGCGACGCGAATAAATAGCGCTATTCGCGCGAACTTGGACGCGTGAACATTTTGACTCCATTCGCTTCATTCACTACACAACAGACGCGAATTTGCGTCATGGGAGGGGCTTCTGCCAGGCAGCGGTCGTCAGAAGGACGAGCTGAGTTAAGGCTGCTCTCGCTAGGGTTAATGAGCGCTGAGCGCCTGGGTCTCACACCTCCGAAACCTTGCTTCCATAAACCATGCAACATAAACGGACCCGTTTGACATGTTGCCTAGCACCCTATGCACTCCATTCAATGCCCAACGAGCTGCAAATAAACTCAAGAATTGTGATGTAGAAGTAATGTTTATATTTTAATATTTGTAATTGTTGAAATCATGTCAGACATTTTCAGGAGACTTTTTTTTAATCAACATAGATGCATAAACTTCAATTAATTTAAGTGCATTGTAATAAAAATTAACATTTCACCTGTGTTCCCTGATTCCCTTTTGATTTCTTCCCTTTATAAGCTCCTTGTGTTTGTCAGTCTTTGTCGGATCGCTGTGTGTCTTGTCTTCGTCTCCCGGTTCCCTGTGTTGGTATGTCTTCAGTTTATGTATTTTCTAGTTTATGGTTTCCCCCTTGTGGGTTTTGTTTTGTGTTTATGTTTTATTTTGTCATAATAAATTATAATACTTGCACACATGAGTCTTCACCTCAGTTTTCTTTAGTTATAACGTGACAGAACGATCTGACCATGTCAAAGACTCAGCGCAAGAATGCACGTCACCCATCAGTCTCGTGTCCGTATTACGAGCGCATTCTAAGATTCCAGTCTCTAGCTTCCCTCCACCAACAAGGGCCGGATTTAAGGAAGTTTGCGGGGGAGTTCCTGAGGGACTGATATTGAATGAAGGACCTTTAAAGGACTTGTTCTTTTATGCGCTTGACGAGCCCATGGACTGGGTGCTTAGGAGCGCGTACGAGAACGTCTCCTTTGAGTTAATGATGGAGGGCCTCGCTCGCCTGCAGGAACGAGAGGCCAGGGAGAGGAGGACTGTTCCGGTGGACTCTGTTCCGGTGGACTCTGTGGACTCTGAAAATCTATCAATAGTATCTGAGGAATCCAAGGAGTCTCCGCACCTCTCCTACTGTCTGGGGACTGCTACTCTTGAGTGCCATCACTGCTTCAAGATCATGAGGATCTATTCTCACTCCTTTAGCCGACACCAGGAGACCCACATACCGGACTTCTTGGCGAAAGAGTTCACACTTCTTAGGCCTAAGTTTTACTCCATAGCGCCTAAGGGTTAGAAGAACTTTTTGGATTACTCCTACATGTTCCTCGAATGTCCGAGCATTACTGAGCACATAATTAAGATATGGGGCACAGCACTCATCTCGAAGGTCATCCAGCATTTCCTCCATGCTGCGCTGGAACGCCGCAGGTGTATTGGACAGGCCAAATGGAATCCTCACCCACTCATATAGCCCCCACGGAGTGATAAAGGTGGTCATGTGTCTGGATCCCTCGGCTATGAAGTCCTGGTGGTAAGCTTTTCCCTGGTCGAGGATGCTAAACCAAGAATACCCTCCCAGGGTGTCAATCAAGTCCTGAATCCTCGGCAAGGGGTGCCTGTCTGGTACAGTCTTCCGATTGAGGAGACGATAGTCCACACACAAGTGCAGTGAGCCATCCTTTTTACAAACACAGACTACTGGGGCAGAGTAAAGGGATTTGATTTTACAATCCACCCTTTTGCCAGAAGGTCTTGGATGTAGTCTTTGACCTCCCTGAACAATGGCTTGTGTTTGGAGGAATAGGCACGTTGTACTGAAATGTCATCTTTAAGATTGATGGACATTTGGAGACCCGGGATGCAGCCAACATCATTTCCATCCCGGTCCAAGGATGCAGCAGACTCCTTGTACAGCATTTGCCTAACCACAGCTTGCTGATCCTCATCCAGATGATTGATACTGACAGGTGGGTGCCACAAGGTTGGGCTTTCATCCATCACTGCCACAGATGCATCATGAACCTTCCAACTGGCCGTTGCTTTCCTTTCCAGCACCGTCTCAACAGGATGGACAACACTAGGACTGTGTTGCGTGGCAGGGTAATGTTGCATGTAGAGTGATTGCTGATAGGGACTGTTTTGTATGAGCTCTTGAATTCTAAAAGTCCTTCACTTATATCCAACTGCCTCAAATGCATATTGTCCTCATCTGGCTCAAATAGGGCAATTTTGCAAGACTGCTCCATTTTGGGGGGTACCCTGCACTTTACACATTCTACCTGACCTGCCGGTATCAAAACACTGTCTCGGTTTACTCTCAACCGTCCCCACTGTCCGCTGTGCTCGGGAGTCTGCACAAAACTAACCAGGGTCTGGGCTTTCTCACTTGATACTGCTATTGTGCTGGAGAGCAACGAAAATAAGGTAGGAACTAAACGCTCCGGTTGACCCTGAATTAGTTCTTCCACTACATTAAAGCCGAGCAACAGCCTCTCGATTGGGATGGGGCTTACCAGAAAAGGAACATTATTTGAAAGGTTGGGGTTGTTGTTTACTTGCAAGTTGACGGTAATGACAGCCCACCCATCAAAGGGTATTAGATCTCCATTGATGGCATAAACTTCTAACTTTTCTGTCATTCCCATTAGCTCCACAAGAGGCCTTACTTCTACAGTGGGTAAGTTTTTGTCTTTCCAGACTCGATCAATCATGCTTACTTGAGCCCCAGTATCAAGTATAGCAGTCACCGCGAGGCCATTGAGATCACACTGGGCACGTGCTTTCTTCCCTATCAATTTAACAAAAGTTTCTTTTTTTGTTCCGGGCAGCGGGCTGTTAAATTGCTGATACATTCCTGTGTCACTGAGAGTCTGTTTTTTACAGCACGGAGATGCTCTTGTGGATTTATATTTTACGGAATCAGATTTGACCGCCGAAATGGAATCCTCAGAGGTTTGGGACACAGGAAACTCGGTCACTGGTCGTCCCTTGACAGTGGCTGTTTTCCGTTTCCCTGTGGTCTTTGCCTCCAGAGACATCCTCGAGCCCGGTGCCCCTCTACGCCACAGAGAAAACAATGAGTGCAGTTCTGATGTCCGGCTTCAACACAGTTGGGGCAACCCTGGAGTTTTGCTCCTTGTTGTGGAGGGTGACCTCTCACGAAACATTGACAGGTATGTTCAGGTTGTGGCCTTAGTGTTGACTGCCGCATGGAATCTACCACACCGGTAAGTGTGTGGATGCGAGCAGTGAGTTGAATTATTGGGTCGTTTTTAATTTTCTGACTAGGCACCTCTTTTACTCCTCTGTCAGGTTCCCTTTCAAGTTGGGCAGCGCTTGCATTGGTTTGCTTGGGACGAGTTACTGGACCCAACTTTGTCGCTCGCTCATTTTCATCATTAGTGATTTTCATCACATTTCCCACGATTGCTTCATTTGTGATACTGCGGTCAGCCAGCAGAGGTTTAGGCTCACTCCTGACATCTTTACACTTGTGCCCCAGGCCCTGATATACAGTATGAAGGAACACGTCTTGGATTGTGGCTGGGCTGTACCTCACATCTCTGTTAGACTGTTTGATAGCAAAGAGTATTTTCTGCTTAAGGCCTATTACCCTGTACAGAAACTGTTGAGGAGTTTTAGTCTCCATCTGTTTTGCGCACATAAGTTCTCTGTGCTGCTTTTGTCCCCTAGATGTGACTGAAGCTCTCTTAAGCTCTTCCACTGTCATTTCTTCCTTATTCATAACCATTTCTTTAAAGTTACCTGGTTTTATGGCACGTAATATTCCCCTGACTTGTTCAGCTTCACTGAAATTCTCTTTAACTCCGGCATCCATCTGTCGACACACATTAGTGTATGTGATATCAGATGCATTGTCACCAATTTGCCCCCCTTGTATCCTAAATTTACGACATTGCAGGCAGAAGAGGTCTCGTAACGAGACTAATTTTTCAGTGGTTCCCTGTGAGGTACGTTCCACATTATTACTATTCAATGGCGGGTCACTGTTGTGTACATGGGTGGACTAGTGGCAGAGTACTGTGTATGTGGTGTAAGGTATTGAATGAGTTTTCTGCTAAGCTCTTCGAAATCTGAATGTCTATCAGTAAGACTGATGCTGTGATCTGTATCTAACCCTCTAGCTTTTCCCAAGTCAGATGCAGTTTTAAGTGATTCTACATGTACAGTGTCTGTAGTGATCATGTGATTGATGTATTCAAGACAGCCCTCTTGGTCTTCAGCATCAAGTTCGGAGAAGTCCAGTTCTGGTATTGAACCGATGCTTTTGGCGACTTGGAACAGTTCAACAGCGGACAGGTTGAGTAGCCTTTTCCTGATGTCCAAGACCAGGCCTTTGCGAACTCCATCAGCCAGGATGACCTTTTCCACAGTCCCTCGAGCCACTCGCGCATCACCAGCTTTATGGACCCCTCTCCTCACTGACGTCCTCGCCTAATGGGCCACTGCATCAGCGTCCACGCTCTGTTGGTCTTCAGGATCAGTTTTTATGGATCGACTTCCGTTGGCATCTGGAGCCGATCCTGGATGAGCCCCCACAAATCTGTTACAGGCCCGTGCTGAGGGTCGTGTTTGCAGATTAGAAAAATCCTGTGAAAACGGAAAGAGAAATGAGGAGACAGGAGCGAATGAGTGTGTGTCGCGCACAATCCCCAGCAAATGGGAGGGCGACGGCACACAATTCTCCTCTGCGAATCCTCCGTTCACTTTCAAAATAAGAGTCCCAATCTCACTTAGCCAAAAAAGCAATGATTTATACTGGACATTTTACATATAAAATATGAGCAAAAATGTAAAATAGTGTATATGGAAAATAAACGTTTTCTTTCAAAATCACAATACCCAAAATGTGTACATACTTTAGGGTGTCACATCTGCCTACACTTGGATACGCTCTCAGACTAAATATAAAATATCTAAAACTGTGTTTCGAAGATAAACGGAGGTCTTACCCTAATGTCGTTACACACCCGTGAGTCATTAATGACATTTTTTTATTTTTTGTGAACTAACCCTTTAAACACAAGTAAAAACGTCTCGGTTACGTATGGTAACCCTTGTTCCCCGAAGGAGGGAAAGAGACGTACGTCATGACCGACGAATTGGGATCACTTCTGGGAGCCCCTATCAGCTTCGAGATATAGAAAACGGGCCAATGAACATTGGCGTGCGTGCTTTGAATATCGCACCCAGCCCCGCTGCGTGGGTATAAAGTGGAAGCGATCGCCATGCACCGTTGTTTTTCACTGAGGAGCCGAACTAGTGGCTCACCCTGCATTGATGGTATAGCAACAATGGTACGACTCCGTTCCCTCCTTCAGGGAACGAGGGTTACCATACATAACTGAGACATTCCCTTTCAGTCAGTCACTATGACGTACGTTGTGACCGACGCATTGGGATCCCTATGGAAAACACCACAGTTACTACCACTTCAAGCGCCCTGCCGGAGTCCCTCGGACCCCGTTTAAACGGGCGGGGAATTTCCTGCAGGGAGAGTCACACTGCCATCCCACAAGACCCAAACAGTGGACTATTGGATAACGCTCGGAAAGCGTGCCCCTGGTGGCCGCTGCGGAAGCCACACTACCCCGAAGGGGGATGTCATGTGGAAATTACATGTATGGACTGGCCGTGGGCAGTACAACATACGGAAGTCCCAGGGGTGGCCCCGGCCCACTTGGGCGGGGGACAGTCGACGCACTGAGACGGCAGAGCGGGCTCTGTCGAGGGAAAGACACGGGCTCGCCATAGGGAGCCTTACCGTGGAGAATACTCATATGGGACCGCTGTGGGGGTCACAACATATGAAACCCAGCCTAACACAAGTTCCCCCAATGCATACCAGTGTTAGACCAGGCGTCAGATGCTCTGCCACGTCTGAGTGCCGCGGGTTGCGGAGGACTCGACAGGGTTCGCCATTCTGGGGAACTCAACTGGAGCACATAAGCACACGTATCCGTTCCAAGAGGAAGGGAGTGGCGCAGCAAGCCGACACTAGAACGGGCACTCCGGTGCTACTGACTATGGGAAGTGAGTACACAGGAAGATACCGGCTCTACACGTAGGCTATAGAATCAAGCGAATGTGTTGGGTGTCACCCAGCCCGCAGCTCTACAAGTATCGGTCAGCGAGGTGCCACGAGCCAGCGCATAGGACAAGGCTACACCCCTGGTGGAGTGGGCTTTAATCCCGAGCGGGCAGGGCACGTCTTGGGATTCATACGCCAAGACAATGGCATCCACTATCCAGTGGGCCATCCTCTGCTTGGAGACAGCCTTTCCCTTCTGCTGGCCTCCGTAATAGACAAAGAGTTGCTCTGAGGTCCTAAAGCTTTGCGTTCTGTCCATGTTAGTCTGAAGAGCTCGGACAGGACAGAGAAAAGCCAGGGGTTGGTCTGCCTCCTCCCAAGACAGCGCTTGCAGGCTCACCACCTGGTCCCGGAAGGGAGTGGTGGGAACTTTAACTTAGTTCCTTAAACGCTGAGTTTGTGGATAGCTCGCGTTCTCACTGCTCGGCACTTAGGTCGAGACTCACCTACCTTCGGGAGTACACGCAGTGTACCCACAGTGAGAACACGAGCTATCCACAAACTCAGCATGCTCTAAGCCCAGGCACGTGATACAGCGCTTATGACCGTCGGCGGGCAACAGGGAACGACCGCATCCAGAAATGCACGGGTGGAAAGACATCCTGAAAAGGACTGCACGTGTAGCTCTTTTTGTGAGGAAATCGGCTCTTTTAGTGCTGCAGCACCCAGCGATCGACCGCGGCAGAATAACAGGTTTTGTGTGCAGCCTGTTTCTGCTCTCATCAGAAAAAGGAACACGCCCACCGAACCAACTGTGTGTCGTGTGTGTGTGTGTAAGTGTAGTGCAATTTGCTCAGTTTCTCAGGTTTGCTGTTTAAACAGCAGCTCTCTCAGCAGCAGTGAGATCAAGGTCTCAGACGCTTTCGCTCTCTCGTTCGCTAGATAGAAAGCAGTCAGATGCTTCATCAACACCGTTCGGCTCCAAAGGGAATGACAACAGTGCGTGGCGATCGCTTCCGCTTTATATGCAAAGCACGCACACCAATGTTCATTGGCCCGTTTTCTATATCTTGAAGCTGATAGGGGCTCCCAGAAGTGATCCCAATTCGTCGGTCACGACGTACGTCGTAGTGACCGACTGAAAGGGAACAGGGATTTTTTTATTAAAGATTTATAATTTATAATCACTGTTCTCTATATATATTGTGTGTTTAGGATGCATTTCATATAATATGATGTTGAAATCCTTGTGGGGAATTTCAGTAGCCCAGTAGCCTGTTAAAGTATCATGTAATGGACAACAAGTAAAAGTGAAGAACAAATGAATAAGTGTTCATATTGCAGTGCTTAATAATAGTTGACAAATGTTTATAATACATTATAATTTGGTACATTTTAAATGTTAATTTTTTTTAATATCTTTTCAAAACATTAAAATGATAATATTTACAATAACAATATTTAATATATTGTATTATATAAGTATTATATATTGCATAAATATATTGCATATATAAATACACTAAAACGTCACTAAAAGTATGCTTGTGTTAAGCATATTTCTAAAAAGTGTTGTTAGGCATATATTCATTACCAAAGTATTTCTAGTATACTTTTTAGAAATATATTAAAAGTTTTCTTGAGTTTAGCATATTTCTTAAAAGTATATTTAAGCATATATTTTATTACCTACCTTTTAATACACTTTTTAGAAATATATTAAAATGCAATTCAAAATATTTGTAATGCACTTCAAATAAGCATGTTGGAAATACAAAGGTATTAGAAGCATACTATTTGAATTTCAAGTATATTTTTAATAGACTTTTTCACCTGGGATATTATATTTTATGGAGGAATCCAAATACCTTTTGGATTAATCATTATAGGTACATAGATAAATCTAGAAATAGTGTCATTAAAAGTTTTTAGCCACAGTTAAAATGTAGAAAGTGGTTGCAATAAATACTAAATATCAAAGCAAATGGCATTTATTTGATATAAGAAAGGCATTACAGTTACTCTTTCCATGCAAAACATTTAATAAAAAATAAGTTTGTTTTAACTGATAGAGCAATATATATACTTTTTAAGTTTACAACAAACTGTAATTGAAAACAAAGGACATCCTCACAGTAAGCATGATGAAGTACATCTGTTCATCTACTAAAACCACCTTGTTGGTAAAAAGAAAATTTTAAGTGGCAACTGAATATTAAAGTTACACACAGATCTATTTTATAGATGAAACTCACATTAGGATAATCATGTTAAACTACTGTGTATATATATTCAGTCTTCTTACATTTGAATACAATTTAACATTTTGATGATTTGTGGATTTAACACTGGTTGGACATTGCTCAATATAAATCGATCTATGTCTACAATGGAATATTACTATTTTACTAATCAGACGGATTAATGGCTCTCTTTTCGTTGCCACACATCAGTGAACGCTTCATGTATTTCTTAAACTTTTGATCCCTCATGCCATATATAAGAGGGCTCAGCAGACGTGGTAAAATGCTGGTGAGAATGTAGTTGCAGAAGTAAATTACTGACTGATAGTAAGGAAAGAGAGTCACTAAGGCCCCATCCAGGACATTTGTGAACAGGGACAATGTACAGAGCAGTAACTGGACTCCATGCAGTAAAATGGTTCTCCTGGCCTTCTGGGCTTGAGCTGGTTCTGAAGCAGCTGCTTTAGCAGAGAACAGCACTTTGAAGTAAGTGTAGAAGAGCAGCACCCACACTGAACACATGTAGCCAATGTTAAAAAGAGAATAGCTTATTATATGGTACTCAAAATTGAACACCTGCGGGAAGCACATGCGGCTAGTGGTAAAGTAGGAGATTGGACTAAGAGCCAAACCAACAAACAAGTCCGCTATGCCAGGCAGGCCTCCCACCAGCCAGATGATGCCGATCAGGATTTTTGTGTTGGGGACGGTACATATTTGTGCATGATGTAGAGGGTAGCAGATTGCCACAAAGCGCTCAATAGCCATGCCGGCCAGGTTTAGTGGTGTGTTCTTGAAGACGTTGCTTAAAATGAGGATGAAAATGCAGCAGATAGCAACATTCAAGTTAGGTATTAAGTACGTAAACACAAACAAAAGCACAGAACCAGACAGTATAATGATGTCATTGATGACCAGATGCATGTAGAGGATATAACGGGGCTCCTGACTGAAGACAGGATTCTTGAAGAAAGTATAAAGCAGCAAGCTGTTGATAAAATTGATCATGACAGCAAGTACAATCACTGTGAGGTTTTTGAAAACAGCTTCCCCCAACAAATCTTTGCGTTTGCTAAATTCTGAAGTGTTCATTTCACTGTCAATTTTTTGTATTTTTTTTTTTACTTAAATATCCTAGTAATTAAATATAATAACTATAATATAATAATTTAATATGATACAAGCTATAATTTGCAAAATATTTTTAAAAAAATTAGGCCTTGCACACTGCAATAAATGATACCAAGATGACATAAAAGAATCCAAAAGATTGATCTGAGCTGTCTACTCTTAAAATCTGACCATCAAAGTTATTTGAATGTGAATCTCTCTCTAGATGCCCTTCAGTGAAATCTGGTCTTATATTATTGTTGAAAATGCATTCTAAGGGTTGCCATATTCTCATGTGCTTTACTGGAATGACATTACTGAGTCCCTTAAGTCAGAAAAACAAGGAAGTTGAAGCAAACGATACTCAAGTTAAAAACAAATTAACCTTTTGGTTATTTTTAATCTTAATCAGGGGATTACCTACTGGAGGACCTTCCATGATAAAAAAAAAAAAAAGGTTCTGTTTGTATATTGCATGGTGTGTGGAAAAAAAATATTTTTTTATTAGCAATACATCAAAAAATAAATAAAAATGAAAACTTTGTCTTATTCTGATTCATAAAGGGAATCTTAAAATAATGATTTAAAATTTGAGCCGTAGGTTCGGATTTTGCAGGAAATGTCAGTTTCGCATCATTCATCAATGTGTGCTTACATCACGTCCGTAAACATAGAGAAGATGGTCAAACTGGTGTGGTGGGAGGTTTGTTCATTCTGACAGCTTGTAGCCATAATTAATTTGTTAATTATGGCCTTTTCTGGGTATCCATATGTAGCAGTCAGTCCCTACGGCGACCCCACATGTGTATTCCTCGACGGTACAAACGACCCTACTCGGCTAGGCCCGAGTCTCTTATGATGTTCTTTCCCACCAAGAAATAGGTTGGAACCTCCTCAGACTGTTTTATGTATAGATATGTTTTACTAATCTGCTTGGTTAGTACTTATGTGTAACTTCCACCTCTCCTTCCTTAGAAGGATGTGGTTCGGCAGCAATAAATTCAAAAAAAATTCTTACAAAAACCCATCAGTTAGCTTCAGAAGGCCTTTGGGCTGCCAGTATAATGTTTGGGAGAGCCAGGACATATTTTAAAGGGATGGTTGCATGCAATTTCACTTTTTTTTACTTTAGTTAGTGTGTAATGTTGCTGCCTGAGCATAAACAGTATCTGTAAAGTTACAGCACTAAAAGTTCAATGCAAACAGAGATATTGTCTTTTAAAGTTATGGCAGTTTATTGCCTACAAAAACGATTGGTTTGGACTACAACGAATTCTTCCTGGGTTGGTGACATCATAAACCCTTGCTAGTCAGTGCAGATGTGACTTCTGCCCGTAATGGTAAGGGGCGTGACGTTTCCGGACAACCTGTGCTTGGCACTTCAGCCAATAAAAATACATCAAACTACATTTGGCCATATAACCAATCTAAAACATTGCGTTTTTCGAGGGATGGGCTTCATAGAAGCAGGAAGCAAATGAGCCGTTCAAAGGACAGTAGAGACAACAGTGTGGAGTAAAGTTAAAATATAAGAAAAATACAGTATTTAAAAAACAAAAAGAAGTATTAAGACATGTTATACTGCGCCACACAACCAAGCCTAGAAAAAACTACGGAACCACCCCTTTATTATAACGTTGATTGTATTCGCTTGAAAAAAGATTGCCATATACAGTGTGCCTAGGATGGTTTGAGGATGAGTAAATCATGAAATAATTTCCATTTTGGGGTGAACTATTCCTTTTAAAGGTTTAAGGTTAATTTATATTTATGCATCTGACCTGCAGCGTAACCTCTACGATTTTCATTTATACTTCTGCAGCGGGAGCTTGTGTACCCCTGAGGGAGGGATTCTGGCAGACAAATCACAACGCTTGCAGTCCATGTAGAATTGTTGTTTTAGATTTTTGGAGAGGTGCACGTCAGGGTACGTTGTAGGCTATGCGTGCAACACAGCCTCTGAAGTGCCTATGGCATACACTTGATGCAGAAGTATAAATTGGGCTGTAGTTCACACAAAATAAAATTGTTCATCAATTACTCACTCTCATATTGTTCCAAACCTTAAAGATCTTAGGAACACAAATTAAGGTATTTACAATAAATCTGAGAGACTTGATCACTTTTGATAAACAGATTGAATTTAGGCTTTTATTTACATATACAGTCCCTGACAAAAGTCTTGTCGCTTGTGTACAAATTGACCTAAAGTGCCGCTAAAATATATTTCTAATCAAGATTTTTTTACAAGAAATGGCTCATTGTGATCCCACCTGCTTTTGTGATAATGGTTCAGTGAAAAACTAAACTTTCAAAAAGTATTCTAATATTCACAGCTTGGTAAAGCCCATTGAATCAATTTTTGCAAAGACATAAGTGTTGTCACCTTGTCATATGAGCTTCACCTGTGACTAATAATGGATCAATTAGGTCTCAAGTGTGTATAAAAAGAACCCCAGTACGCTAGACCCTCACATCAACTGCAACTAGACCTTTGCAAACATGCCTAAGATTCACCCTGAGACTAAAGTTTTGATTATTAAGAGGCTGAAGACCAGATCCACTGCTGATGTGGCAGACACCTTCAATGTGTCTCAGCGTCAAGTACAGAGGATAAAAAAAAGATTTGAAGAGAAGAGACGTTTTTGACAAGCCCAGACCCTACAAAACAACTGCTCGAGAGGACCGTTTGTTGGCTTGAAAATCCAAGGCCAGCCCATTTTCCACTGCAGCAGAGCTCCACGAGAGCTGGTCACCTGAAGCCCCTGTGTCAACCAGAACAGTTTGTCGGATTCTGTCTCGAAATGGCCTCCATGGTCGAATCAGTGCCCAGAAGCCAGCACTAAACAAAAGACAATTGAAAAACCGTGTGGCATTTGCCAAGGCCCACAGCCTGCTAAAAGCATGGACGCTGGAAAAGTGGCAGAAGGTGGATTTTTCAGATGAATCTTCTGTTGAATTACACCACAGTCGCCGCAAATATTGCAGGAGACCTACTGGAGCCAGAACGGATCCGAGATTCACCCAGAAAACAATGAAGTTTGGTAGCGGAAAAATCATGGTCTGGGGTTACATCCAGTACGGGGGTGTGCGAGAGATCTGCAGGGTGGAAGGCAACATCAATAGTCTAAAATACCAAGAAATCTTAGCTACCTCTTATATTCCCAACCATAAAAGAGGCCAAATTCTGCAGCAGGACGGTGCTCCATCGCATACTTCCATCTCCACATCAAAGTTCCTCAAGGCGAAGAAGATCAAGATGCTCCAGGATTGGCCAGCCCAGTCACCAGACATGAACATCATTGAGCATATGTGGGGTAGGATGAAAGAGGATGCATGGAAGACGAAACCAAAGAATATTGATGAACTCTGGGAGGCATGCAAGACTGCTTTCTTAGCTATTCCTGATGACTTCATCAATAAATTGTATGAATCCTTGCCAAACCGCATGGATGCAGTCCTTCAAGCTCATGGAAGTCATACAAGATATTACATTTGAATCTCACAGCACCACAACTTAATTTGCTGACATATTTTTGTATTTGCAGTAAATTTGTTCAATTTCTGTATAGGTGACAAAACTTTTGTCTTGCCAAAATTTGACCTCTCTGTCTTGATTAAATGATAAATATTTTTTCTGTGAAAATTCTTTATTTCAGTGCATTAAACATCATTTGGCAGGGTTTTAGCTTTTCATATGAGCTATTTCTAACACCAATTAATTAATTAAAAGTCAGGTTAATATCAGGTATTTCTATAAAATAGATAAGCGACAAGACTTTTGTCAGGGACTGTAATCCTTGTTCAGCAGATGCTCAACCATACTTGCTTTTTGCAAGAAAACAAACCTCATTGGTTCTTGCGGAAGATCAAACAGCATTACACATGAGAATGAACATATGAACATGGTTCCTGCACGTCAAGAAAGCATGCTTGAGCTTCCGTTTGCCATAACTGATGTGTGTGTTGATGAATGTTTTGTAAGGGTTTAATGACCCAAGACCATTAGTGAAAAATGATGACCAAGAGTCAGGAGTGCAGTTCTTTTTTTGTTTTATTGAAGAATAGTTTCATCAGCAGAAGCCAGCTTCAGGTCTCACAAGGAGTTCATAGGCCGCACTCTCTCTTTCCCCATCTCGTCACCCCGCCCCTCCGTACATGCAATTGTCACCAGTAGTTATACTGTTTTCAAGGTCTAACCACGTCATTGATGCAAGGTGGATGATTCTGTTTGGCTCAGAGAAAATGCAGTCATGGTAAATTCCCACACATTTTCAGTTATTCTGATGCACTTCTCCATAGACTTGTTGATGCTTTTACCCCAGAATTAGGCCCATAGTGACCTTCCAGGTCTGGAGCAGGCACTAGCTTACCCAGAACAACAAGTTCACCTATCTCTTAGGATGTCCATTGTACACCACCTCACCACTGATTTGTAACACAGAATATTGTGCACATACACAGATACACAGTCTCTCCAAGGAGCTGATTGAGCTCCAGTTCTAACCAAAACATACTGATAATGTGCTTTCTCTCAGTGAGAGGGGCAGGCAGTAGTACAGGCAATATTCATCTTGACTCTTAATAAATTATATAAAAGACAAATCCATATTTCATATCTGGAAGCCGGGCTAAGTGAGCAAACACTGTTACTGCACTCCTGGCATGTTAGGGGTGTGTAATACCTCCAAAATCCAAACACACAACAACATGTAGCTAAAAAGTGTTTAGTGACCCATCACACATCCCTAGGCCAGACCCTCAGTCACTCATCAGAGACCAAATACACACTTTAGAAAACAAGAAACAATCAGTGGTTCTCTAAAGCAAAATCACAACTGGAAAGAATCATTATATATAGGAAGATAAATGTTGATTAAGGATTTGATTATAAATTTAATTATATATATAGATTATATAGGTTATAACGTTTAGGGTTAAAAACATTTAAGCACAAAACTGGTTATTAGAGTCCTGCTTCTTGTAAGTAACATGTAACATGTATAACATGTTTTACAGTCTTATGTTGAATTAATCTTTTGCTGGCCCTTTAAGGAAACGTGACATTGGCTGTCTGGAAGTGCCGCTAGAGTTGTATAAGAGCAGTGCTATTCAATGCAGTTTTAGATGGTGGGCATGCGGTCAGGGATTAGTGCTAAAAATGCTCACTAAATGAACAATAATGAGAAATATACACTTTATGAGTTAGACAGTTTCTCAGGGTTTTGTTGTCTTAAATGGCTGTGTAATTTGCTGGTTGACACTGTTGGGATGCATCGTGTTGTATAAAAACAACATCGTCTTTCAAAGAAGCGTAAGTGTTGATATACAGTTCCCTTATGAGGGAACTGCAACAGAGGGACAAATTTGGGGACACTCCCTTAGCAACAGCATATCTGAAGTCTGAATGAATCTGTTCCATTCCTGATTGATGTTGCGTCATGATGTAGATGTGGTGACATACCCGGAAGCTACATAAGGGGGTAGCATAGTAATGGCAGTTATCGCTCTTCAGCATAGCACTCTGTGTCGATTGTTTGTATATTTATTGTTGTCTGTTAAAAAAGAAAATATATTGTGTGAGAATGGTGACTGAGAGAGAGCAGTTAAAGCAATGTGTCCCCGTTTCATGTGGTGCTTGGACACACATTTGCTTTGTGTGGAGTGCCTTTGTGTTCAGCATGCTAGGGCAGGTCTCTAGGGAGCCACCTGTGAGCATTTTGATAAGCTGACACTCAGAGTGCTTCGCTCTCGGCTGGCCGTGTTCAATGAGGCCGGCCAGCACCGTGAGCCCTGTGGTTCTGGACCCACGGTCACTGAGGCGACTCGGTGTTGCAGATCATGGTGCTCACAAATGGACTTGTCAGCAAGGATTGGGACTGCTGAGGCACTTTCCCAATCCTCGTCTGACAGTTCAAAGAGTTTCACACTCTCCGGTTCCAAGGAGCCGGATGAGTTTGACATCGAGGTGGGTGGTGAAGCACAAGGTGTGTTGCCAGCCACTTCATCCACCCACTCAAGAGGAGCTGGTAGAGGTACTGACCTGTGTGGTGGCCATTTCAACAGACACCTCCCTCACTTGTTGGGGCACGGTCATGGAAGGCCGTCATGATGGCGGTCTACAAAGCTCTGAAGACTTTTTTCCCGGACCTCAGCGGTCACCATGTCCTGGTACATACAGACAACAAAGCAGTCATGTCGTACCTGAATCGCCAGGGGGGTCTGAGGTCGCATCCTCTTTACAGACTGGCGCATCACATCCACCTGTGGTCCCAAGGGAAACCGTTGTCCCTCAGGACAATGTATGTCCCGGGGGTCCAAAATCATGGAGCACACGTCCTGTCAAGGAAGGCCTGAGGCCCGGGGAGTGGTGGCTCCACCTAGAGATGGTGGAGGCCATGTGCAAGAGGTTCGCCCCAGTGGAAGTTGATCTGTTTGCATCTCAAGAGACGTCCCACTGCCCACTTTGGTTTTCTCTAACGCATCCAGCCCCGCTGGGGTTGGATGCCATGGTGCAAACATGGCCGTGGCCGTGGCTGTGTCTGTACGCTTTTCCCCCGATCACTCCTGGGAGTCCTGGAGAGGGTCCGCCAACAAGGGGTCAGCCAGCTTCTTGTGGCACCTTGTTGGCTGACTCAAGTTTGGTTCTCAGACATCACAGCTCTGCTGGCGGTTCCCCAGTGGCAGGTCCCTCTTAGGAGGAATCTCCTGTCTCAGGTGGGGGGCATAATATTTCACTCCCGGCCAGAAATTTTGAACCTTTGGGTCTGGCCCCTAAGGGGGCTACGTACCTAGAGGCCAGCCTGCCAACAGATGTGATTGAGACCTTGCTCAGTTCCAGGGCTCCGTCTCAAGGAGACTACACAGCCTTAAGTGGAATGTTTTTTTTTACACTTGGTGTAGAGAGCGTGAGGTGGACCCAGTTAACTGCCTTGTGGCTTCAGTGCTGGAGTTCCTCCAAAATGGCTTCTCTGTGGGTCTTACCCCATCCACACTCAAGGTGTACGTGGCTGCCATTGGGGCTTTCCACTCTCCTGTGAGTGATGAGCCTTTGGGTAGGCACCATCTGGTTGTACGATTTCTCCGTGGGGCCCGGAGGATGAGTCCTGCGGCTCAGTCCAGAGTTCCGTCCTGGGATCTGTCAGTGGTACTTGAAGGATTGGCTTAGGCCCCCTTTGAGCCACTGGAGTTGGCTGAGGCAAAGAATCTGACCCTTGAGGTGGCCTTTCTCATTGATATCTCTTCTCTGAGGAGAGTGAGGGACCTCCAGGCCTTGGTGGTGACGCCGACCTGCCTGGAATTTGCCCCTGGCAGAGTTAAGGCCATTTTACATCCTAGGCCAGGCTATGTGCCTAAGGTGCCATCTATTGTGGCCAGGTCACTGGTTCATCAGGCTTTCCATCCTCCACCTCACGTGACGGCGGAAGAGGGGAGACTTTACCTGCTCTGCCCGGTCAGGGCCCTAAGAATATACTTGGAAATGTCTGCGCAGTGGAGGAAGTCAGAACAGCTTTTAGTGTTCTTTGGTTCACCCAAGAAGGGGCAGCCTGCTTCTACTCAGACAATCAGCAACTGGATTGTCCAGGGTATAGCCATGGCTTATTAGGTACGCAATTTGCCTTCACAGATGGCCATGAGGGCTCATTCCACCAGGGGCATGGCCTCCTCGGTGGCCCTCCTTTCAGGAGTCCCAATGCAGGATATATGTGGGGCGGCTGGGTGAGCTACCCCACACACTTTTATAAGGTTTTACAGCTTACATCTCCCTATGAGCGCTAGGGTTTTCCAGTCCTAGCTGTGCCTGAAGTCCAGCTTCACACTAGGCTTCGGTGTGGCCAACCTAAAAAACCTACCTAAAAAAATGTGTCATTCCGACGCAGTGCGAAGTTCCCTCATAAGGAAAGGGCTCGGGTTATGTCTATAACCCTTCTTCCCTGTGAAGGGAATGAGCACTGTGTCTCATCGCCACACCTTGTCACACCTGGAGTGCTTGCTTCATTGCGATAATTGCCCTTACTATGCGCCAGCCCCCCTTTATGTAGCTTCCAGGTATGCTGTCACATCTATGTAATGACGCAACACCAATCTGTATTGGAATAGTTTCATTCAGACCTCAGATACGCTGTTGCCAAGGGAGCATCTCCAAAATTTGTCGTTCCAGGTTATAGATATTGAAGCGGCAGTGGATTTCAGAATCCCCCTTTCAGTTTAAATGTGAATAATAGCCTAAATTAAATTTGTTTGTCATATAAATCAGTCATGTCTCTCTAGAAAAATTGGACTAAACCGCTTCATATGGATTTGTTTACGATCTCTTTGTGAAAGTTTTGAAGAGTCAAAGTGATAGCTACTTGGACTGTCAATAGAGAGACAGAAAGCTCTCAGATATCATTAAAATATCTTCATTTATGTTACGAAGATGAACGAAAGTTATGACACTTGGTTTCTTGAGATGGCCACATGGTCATAGGGTGTCCCATTTGTCATTTTAGGTCAGCCAAAGACAGAATTGTGAAATTCACTCACCTAAAGGATTATTAGTAACACCTGTTCAATTTCTCATTAATGCAATTATCTAATCAACCAATCACATGGCAGTTGCTTCAATGCAATTAGGGATGTGGTCCTGGTCAAGACAATCTCCTGAACTCCCAACTGAATGTCAGAATGGAAAAGAAAGGTGATTTAAGCTATTTTAATGGTTGTGCATGGTTGTTGGTGTCAGATGGGATGGTCTGAGTATTTCACATTCTGCTCAGTTACTGGGATTTTCATGCACAACCATTTCTAGGGTTTACAAAGAATAGTGTGAAATGGGAAAATCATCCAGTATGCTGCAGTCATTTGGGCGAAAATGCCTTGTTGATGCTATAGGTCAGAGGAGAATGGGCCGACTGATTCAAGCTGATAGAAGAGCAACTTTGACTGAAATAACCATATGTTACAACCAAGGTATGCAGCAAAGCCTTTTTGAAGCCACAACACGCACAACCTTGAGGCAGATGGGCTACAACAGCAGAAGACCCCACTGGGTACCACTCATCTCCAGTACAAATAAGAAAAAGAGGCTACAATTTGCACAAGCTCACCAAAATTGGATAGCTGAAGACTGGAAAAATGTTGCCTAGTCTGATGAGTCTCGATTACTGTTGAGACATTCAGATGGTAGAGTCCGAATTTGACGTAAACAGAATAAGAAGATGGATCCATCATGCCTTGTTACCACTGTGCAGGCTGCTGGTGGTGGTGGTGTAATGGTGTGGGGGATGTTTTCTTGGGACACTTTAGGCCCCTTAGTGCCAATTGGGCATCGTTTAAATGCCACAGCCTACCTGAGCATTGTTTCTGACCATGTCCATCCCTTTATGATCACCTTGTACCCATCCTCTGATGGCTACTTCCAGCAGGATAATGCACCATGTCACGAGGCTCGAATCATTTCAAATTGGTTTCTTGAACATGACAATGAGTTCACTGTACTAAAATGGTCCCCACAGTCTCCAGATCTCAACCCAACAGAGCATCTTTGGGATGTGGTGGAACGGGAGCTTCGTGCCCTGGATGTGCATTTCACAAATCTTCATCAACTTCAAGGTCCTATCCTATCAATATGGGCCAACATTTCTAAAGAATGCTTTTAGCACCTTGTTGAATCAATGCCACGTAAAATTAAGGCAGTTCTGAAGGCGAAAGGTTGTAAAACACAGTATTAGTATGGTGTTCCTATTAATCAATACTCTCCATTGACTTTGTATTGCATGAAGAAATTGATCAATTTTGGGATTCTGACACTCAGTATGTCTGCAAGTGCAGTAAAGTTTTATATATTATATTTCCTGTCGCTAATTACATTCCCCTCTTATGTGTGTAGTTCTTTGTGTAATATAGCATGTTGAGCTCTGTCTCAATTGCCTGTATCCACTTTTGTGTCCTTAAACACTCACTAACTTTTTTGGTTATGGGTTTATAGCTTGTTTTCTGTAAAATGTTTGTTTATTGTTACAAGTCAGAAAGGACAACAAGGCTGCTTCACACTATACAAAGTCAATGGAGACTCAGATTGGAATCTTTGGAACCAGGATTTCAGATTATTTAGTCTTTATTGCTTAGAAGTCAAAGCAGAAAGTGCTTGCAAAAAAAAAAAAGAAAGAAAGTGAAGCAAAAAAAATCATAATTAGCTTTGAATACAGTATTCCACTTGTTTTTCTGTTTAAATTTGCCAAAAGTAATGAAAGCCTCTGCTGGGAGGCAGAACCTATACTTGTGCCTATAGTGGTAAAGAAAGGTGGCACCATGGTGGCATCAAAATACCTTTTGGATTTATCTTAATAGCTACATAGATAAATCTATAAATACTGTCATTAAAAGTATTTAGCCATAGTTAAAATGTTGATGGTGATTAAAATAAATACTAAATATCAAAGCAAATGGCATTTATTTGATACAAGAAAGTCACTACAGTTACTCTTTCCAAGCAAAAAATTAAATAAAAAAGAAGTTTGTTTTAACTGATAGAACAATAGATAGACTCTTTAAATTTACAACAAACTGTAATTGAAAACAAAAAAAGTACATGCTCACAGTCAGCATGATAAAGTACATGTGTTCATCCACTAAAACAGCCTTGTTACCTTGTTGAAAATAAATGTTGTTGAAAATTTAAAGTGGCAGTTGCAACTGAATATTGAAGTTACACACAGATCTATTTTATAGATTAAACTCACATTAGGAAGATTAAATGAAACTTTGTCTTACATTTTAATACAATATTTCATTTTGATGATTTGTGGATTTAACACTGGTTGGACATTGCTCACTATAATCAACCCCATGTCTATGCTGAAATATTATTAATTTGCTAATCAGACGGATCAATGGCTCTCTTTTCGTGGCCACACATCAGTGAACGCTTCATGTATTTCTTAAACTTTTGATCCCTCATGCCATATATGAGAGGGCTCAGCAGTCGTGGTAAAATGCTGGTGAGAATGTAGCTGCAGAAGTAAATTACTGACTGATAGTAAGGAAAGAGAGCCGTTAAGGCCCCATCCAGGACTGTTGTGAACAGGGACAATGTACAGAGCAGTAACTGGACTCCATGCAGTAAAATGGTTCTCCTGGCCTTCTGGGCTTGAGCTGGTTCTGAAGCAGCTGCTTTAGCAGAGAACAGCACTTTGAAGTAAGTGTAGAAGAGCAGCACCCACACTGAGCACATGTAGCCGATGTTAAAAACAGCATAGCTTATTATATGGTACTCAAAATTGAACACATTTTGCTGGTAGCACATGCGGCTAGTGGTAAAGTAGGAGATTGGACTAAGAGCCAAACCAACAAACAGGTCTGCTATGCCAGGCAGGCCTCCCACCAGCCAGATGATGCCGATCAGGATTTTTGTGTTGGGGACGGTGCATATTCGTGCATGATGTAGAGGGTAGCAGATTGCCACAAAGCGCTCAATAGCCATGCCGGCCAGGTTTAGTGGTGTGTTCTTGAAGACGTTGCTTCCAATGAGGAGGAAAATGCAGCAGATAGAAACATTCAAGTTTGGCACAAAGTACGCAAACACAAACAAAATCACAGAAACAGTCAGTGTTATGATGTCATTGATGATCAGATGCATGTAGAGGATATAACGGGGCTCCTGAGCAAAGACAGGACTCTTGAAGAAAGTATAAAGCAGCAAGCTATTGATACAATTGATAATGACAGCAAGTACAACCACAGTGAGGTTTTTGAAAACTGCTTCGGCAAAAAAATCTTTGCGTTTGTTAAATTCTGAAGTGTTCATTTCACTTCAATAGCTATGATATAATAATTTTATATTATACAAGCTATAATTGGCAAAACATTAAAAATAGGCCTTGCACAGTGCAATAAATGATACCAAGATAACATAAAAGAATCCAAAAGGTTGATCTGAGCTGTCTACTCTTAAAATCTGTACGTCAAAGATATTTGAATGTGAATCTCTCTATAGTTCCTCTAGATGCCCTTCAGTGAAATGTGGTCTTATATTATTGTTGAAAATGCATTCTAAGTGTTGCCATATTCTCATGTGCTTTACTGGAATGACATTACTGAGTCCCTTAAGTCAGGAAAAAAAAAAAAAGGAAGTTGAAACAAACAATACTCAAGTTAAAAACAAATTAACCTTTTGGTTATTTTTAATCTTAATCAAGTGATTATCTATATACTGTAGGACCTTCCAGGATAAATTAAAAAAAGAAGTTTATCTTTGTATATCTAATGGGGTGTTTTAACCTGAGGAGCAACTGTAAGATATTGGAACAGTCATGTGTGAACAAATTGTTAAAGATGACAATTGTTTTGCTCCGATTCATAAAGGGAATCTTAAAATAATGATTTATATTTTGATCTGTAAGTTCATATTTTGCAGGGAATGTCAGTTTACCATCATTCATCAATGCGTGGTTACATCACGTCCATAAACATAAAGAAGATGGTCAAACTGGTGTGGTGGGAGGTTTGTTCATTTTGACAGCTTGTAGCCCATTAATTAATTCATTTTGAGAGAAGGCGATTCAAACCATTTTAAACCAACACGAATGGCTTCTTCTCACATTTAGCGGTTAAGATATCTAGCAATTGTTTTGTCGAATATCACTGCTGCCTAATTTTTGCAGCATTATTGTTGCAACACAACAGTACTCGCTCGAAAGACATTGTTTTTGGGTGTGTGTGTATATATATATATATATATATATATATATATATATATATTTTTTTTTTTTTTTTTTTTTTTTTTTACATTTTCAAACATTTATTCAGCCATTAATTGTTATAATCCATTCCAGTGAGATTTGTGTATGCAGAAGGAATCTGACAACAGCTGTTGGAGATCTAATCTCACCATCATCATCATCATTATCCGTCTGGGATAACATGAAGAAACTGAAAAAACTGAGACAAAATCCACAAGAACTGCGACATCTCCAAGACGCTTGAAGAAACCCTGCTAAGCTCCCTGAAAAACTATGAGCAAGTAAACCAGGACAAAAGCTGTTTAACGCAAAGGGTGGTCACACCAAACACTGACTTGATTTAGTTATTAGGAGTTATTGATAAACAAAATCTATTTATGACATTATTTTTGAAAGCATTCTCACTTTACAGAATTTTTACACAAGTGTCTAAAACTGTTCACAGTACTGTAGCTTTGCAGGAGGGTTTCTTTGAGTGTCTTTAGCCACGTTTCGACCGCAGGACTTTTACTTTCCGGGTAAATATTTCCCCCTCCAAACGGCCCTGCTCGCGAGGTAGTACTTTTTCAAAGTTCAGGAACTTTCAAGGGCGGGACTTGGGCGCTGAACATGCTGATTGGCACATTTTTGGTGCGGCAGACAAACTGCATGTCACAAATTTCAAACGTGATTGCGATTGAAAGTCATCACATGTAAAGACCAGATCGGTTTAGATAACGTCTCATGTAAACAGTCCACTAAATCTTTCAATCGGTACACGCAAAAATGATTACTGTCTGTCACTGACTTGGAGGAGCAGTCGCGCGCAGTCAAGACAAAAACAATGGGAAAGAAAGGTGATTTAAGCAATTTTGAGTATGGCATGGTTGTTGGTGCCAGACGGGCCAGTCTTGAGTATTTCACTATCTGCTCAATTACTGGGATTTTCACGCACAACCATTTCTAGAGTTTACAAAGAATGGTGTGAAAAGGGAAAAACATCCAGTATGCAGCAGTCCTGTGGGCGAAAATGCCTTGTTGATGCTATAGGTCAGAGGAAAATGGGCCGACTGATTCAAGCTGATAGAAGAGCAAATTTGACTGAAATAACCACTCGTGTATGCAGCAAAGCATTTGTGATGCCACCACACACACAAACTTGAGACGGATGGGCTACAACAGCAGAAGACCCCACTGGGTACCACTCATCTCCAGTACAAATAGTAAAAAGAGGCTACAATTTGCACAAGCTCACCAAAATTGGACAGTTGAAGACTGGAAAAATGTTGCCTGGTCTCGATTTCTGTTGAGACATTCAGATGGTAGAGTCAGAATTTGGCGTAAACAGAATAAGAACATGGATCCATAATGCCTTGTTACCACTGTGCAGGCTGGTGGTGGTGTAATGGTGTGGGGGATGTTTTCTTGGGACACTTTAGGCCCTTAGTGCCAATTGGGCATCATTTAAATGCCACAGCCTACCTGAGCATTGTTTCTGAGCATGTCCATCCCTTTATGACCACCATGTACCCATCCTCTGGTGGCTACTTCCAGCAGGATATTGCACCATGTCACAAAGCTTGAATCATTTCAAATTCGTTTCTTGGACTCTTGACAATGAGGTCACTGTACTAAAATGGCCCCCACAGTCACCAGATCTCAACCCAATAGAGCATCTTTGGTATGTGGTGGAATGGGAACTTTGTGCCCTGGATGTGCATTCCACAAATCTCCATCACCTGCAAGATGCTATCCTATCAATATGGGCAATTTTTTTAAAGAATGCTTTTAGCACCTTGTTGAATCAATGCCACGTAGAATTAAGGCCGTTCTGACGGTAAAAGGTGGTCAAACAGTATTAGTATGGTGTTCCTAATAATCCTTTAGGTGAGTGTATTAGAGAGTCAGAATTACCTTTTTGTTTCTTAGGCACAAGCGAATGTATTTAAGGAGAATGTATTTTGAACATAATTTGCACTCCGCTTGAAAGCTAAACAAACATGTACCAACACGTATTTATATTCAACGACATTCATTTATTTTAGTTGTGTATGTATGAGCTCTGCAAATTGTTTTTGGTCAAATTTGATGTTTAGTAATGGCGGACAGCAGTTTTCTTGTCATACACAGATTTTCAGTAATATCAATACATCTCACTTACTTTAAATGTTGACTTCAAATCAAATTCAATAGGTTTACAGGGACTTGAACTGAATGTTTGGGTGAAGTAACTCTCTTTGGAGTGACTGCTCAGAGACCCCAGTACAACACTTAACTGAATGTTCGTGTTCTGCCAGATTATGTTGACATTTCATCAGCTCCTTTGGGCAACGTGAGACAAACTCATCTCCAGTAATTAATGTTAACACTGTCCTCGTGGAGTCAGCTCCCTTCAGCTCTCACTGAAGGTCAAGGCTGTTTATTAAACCTAATGAATATGACTGGGATTACCACATTCTCAAGGGGAAATGTTAAAGGTCATCTAATTAAGGATGGCACAACAAATTCCCAAGCAACAGGGCATCACCATAAACAAAGATTTACTTTGACAAGACAAGGTTAATACAATACATTCCTCTTCTTTATTTTAAAAAGTCCCTATTGTTTATTTATCATGGATTTTATTCTTATTAGATAAATGACAATGGCAGTGATGCAAGCTTTGACATGGTTGTAGTGTAAATAAACTGCTGTGGATCCAGATGGTCTGTAAAGAGCTTCTCAAGGTCTTCTAAGGAATTGAACTTCTAGTTTTTTAACTTGCCTCAGTTTTCATGCATTTATGTTTTGGTCTTCTTCATTAACTTCTCAAATTATGATGCATTTTTTTGTTCCACTGCCAAAAATCATGACATATAATCACAAAGCAAAGACCCAAAGTTTCCCAATTAACACCATTATTTGTACCATGCATTTACTAAAAGATACGCACTGATAACTATTAAATATATTTAAAAAATAATAAAATAATCATATGTCTTGCACCCAGTAGCCACACTGACTTCATGCATCTACCCAGCTAAAAAGCTAAAAAAAATTATGCTCTAAGAAAGTTTTGCTAATGTTGCCATTAAAGGATTAGTTCACCCAAAAATTTCAAACCAAAGCATCGAAACGTTTTGAATCACTGTATCGATTCATGAATCAGTTTGACACACATGATCTGAATCCTGAATCAATATGCTGATTCATAATGGTTTGAATCTTTGTTTTGAAATCGGCCCATCACCATATAACACGTTATTTGGGGGGGGGGGGGGGGGGTTGTTTTTTTTTTTTTGTTCTGAAGATGAACAGAGGTCTTATGGGTGTCGACCGACATAAGGATGAGTAAATAAATGGTTAGTTCACCCAAAAAGGAAATTTCGTTCATTAATGACTCACCCCAATGTCGTTCCACACCCGTAACACCTCTGTTCATCCTCGTAACACAGTTTAAGATATTTTAGATTTAGTCCAAGGCCTTTCTGTCCTTTGAATGTAAGTGTATGCCCACTTGCTGACCACGTCCAGAAGGTAATGAAAACATCACCAAAGTAGTCCATATGTGACATCAGTTGGTTAGTTAGACTCTTTTGAAGCGTCGACAATACATTTTAGTCCAAAAAAAAAAAAAAAAAAAATTATTCAGCATTGTCTTCTCTTCCCCATTTGTTTTTTGAAACCTCAAATAAAGAATCAAACGGTCGCGAATCAGCAGATTGATTCGTGATTCATATCGCCAATGTAACGTGATTTCAGCAGTTTGCCAGTCTGACACGCGATTCGAATCTTGAATCATGACCGTTTGATTCTTTATTTGAGGAACGCGGAAGAGGAGACAATGTTGAATAAATTCGTATTTTTTGTTATTTTTGGACCAGAATGTATTGTCAATGCTTCAAAAGAGTCTAACTAACCAACTGATGTCACATATGGACTACTTTGGTGATGTTTTCATTACCTTCTGGACGTGGACAACAAGTGGGTATACACTTACATTCAAAGGACAGAAAGGCCTCGGACTAAATCTAAAATATCTTAAACGGTTTTCCGAAGATGAACGGAGGTCTTACGGGTGTGGAACGACATTGGGGTGAGTCATTAATGACAGAATTTTTGGGTGAACTAACCCTTTAAACTATAAAAACGTTATTTCTGAAAGTTCTCTAAACGGTCCGTTTTCTTAATTTAGTTATGCGAACAGTTATGGGCACATTCCATTTTATCATTTTGCAAACATTCCGGGAATGTTACTTTTGAATGTTCTTTTTGAATGGACAAAAGAAAAGCATTAGTCAAACATGCAACTAAAAGAAGTAACGTTCCACGAGCAATGCATAAATATTTTTTTTGTGCTAATATTTTGAGAACATTATAAAATGGATAACAAAAAAACAATTTTTGCTCATAACTTTGAGAGAAAGTTATGAGCCAGGGCCAGGTTTCCCAATAACGATGTATCTTAGCTATAAAGAGCGCGTTCTACGAGTGAAGTTACGATCACTCGCAGCAATTCCACGTGCGTTTCCCAAAAATGTACTTAACATGAACGTGCGAGAATGTGCTACTTAAGAGTCGCTGTCCATTTGCGAAGTTCTGAAATATAACCTTATATGGAATCGATTCCTCTGAACGGTTCACCTAATAATTATAAGCAACATTTATATATATTAAAAGCAAATAAGCAACTACCTACAGGCTGAGGCAATGACAAAATGGCTGAACAAAAAAAAGGAAAAAAAGGAAAAGATACCTTTCAAAAAGATGAAATCAATATCCTTCTAGAGGAGGTGGAGCAGGAAAAGATATTATTTTCAAACGATTTAAAGGGCATCGTACAAACAAAGAGAAACAAAACATCTGAGAGGACATTGCTACCAAATTAAAAGTTAAAAGTTAAATTATTAGTTCAAAGATCGAGTAAAGAGGTCTGCAAGAAATGGCAGGATTTTGCAAGCCTGACAAAAAGGAAGAGGGCACTGCAGAGGAATGTCCAATACATGGCTGGTTTTCGTGCACCTCAGCAACTCATTTAAGTTTATCTCTATTTTTCCCAGTTTAGTATATTTTCTACATTACTTATTTTATTCTGTTTCCATTTTTTCTGTCATTTAATTCAGATGTGTATTTGTATTTTTTTGTTTGTTACCTGTCCTCATTAAAAAAAAAAAAAAAAAAAAAAAAACTTATAGTATTATCACGGTGCACTTGAGTAAAGTTAAAGGTGTAATCTGCCGGTTGTCCTGTAGGTGACCTCATAACTCTCTCTTCTATGCAGCCCGATCACACATAAATGCGTATAAATAGTACAAGTGCAATGTCGTGGAATGTATACGCCAAAACTCATTTTGGCGCGCATATGATACGCTGGTTTTTCGCGTGCATATGATACGCACTTTATGGCGTATATATGACACACTCTTGGGTAGGTTTAGGGTAGTGGTGCGTATATATGACACGCTCTTGGGTAGGTTTAGGGTGGTGTGGTGGGGGGTTCGTATGTATAATACGCCATAAACTGCATATCATATGCACGCGAAAAACAGCGTGGCATAGACACGCCAAAATGAGTTTTGGCGTATATATTCCACGACATTGCACACTCGTACTATTTATACGCATTTTCGTGAGAATAGCCTGTCTTACGATACACTTAGAGCTTTACTCCAGAGCACTCGTAGATCTACGATCATTTTCAAGTTCTACTTAAGTTACGATGCTTTTGGGAAACAGACCTTAATATTAAGGTCACTCGTACGATTGTTTTTACGATCAACGTAGGCTTACGATGCTTTTGGGAAACGCAGCCCAGAACGTTAGTTACATTTCTCAGAGCATTTCCTGTTAGCTGGATAATCATTAGATTTTACTGCATGTCCATCACACCCACATTTAACATTCCTGTCCTTATTGATTCAGAAGTGAAATGGATGTGACCAGAAATTCACATTAAAAAGGCTTGTACACACCTAAATATATTCATGATTTTATAATGTTATAATGGTTATCCTAACATTTTCTGTTGATTATTGTTAGGCTAATTTCTTTATTAAAACGCCCCAAAATCTCATGACTATGGATAATACATGATGAATGAACTCATGTGTTGTCAACGGTCATGACAAGAGGTTACTATGGATGACTTGTTGCCTGGCCTACAGGTCGATGTTGGTTGCCAGACGCAGACAGAGTGCAGCTTCATATGGTATGTCTTGGGCGCTGATTTCATTGGCCTCCAGTCGCAGTACACGCAGATTGGAGTAATTGTTCGTGTCCACAACCCTGCAAAAACTGCTCACTGAAAATTCTGGGAAATGTAGGGAAAGTAGTAAGTTATTGTCTTATCCAAGCACAGAGCCTAAATAGGAACATGAATGATTTGCATTAGAATAACCATGACAAACACTACAATGTAAGTAAAAACTGTCAGAACTGTCACGATAGGTTTTCATGGAATGTGTGAAACTCTTTTTGGCAACACCTCACTCCCAACTCGTCACATATTGACGCTTGGTCAGGACCCCTCTGTGTCAATTTTCAACGTACGGGGTACCCCTTTAGCAGCATGCTTTTTTATTGCACAGGGTACTCCACTGATTTCATAGTTGCTCAATGCATCAGATCAAGACAAATTTAATTTTTTGAATTATTAAAGTTGACATGATTTTATAAATATTTGTAGGCTATTTTTATATTTTGGAGCAACTAACCCACTCCAACCCAAAACCTACCCAACAATATAAAATATGTAACGTTAACAGGCAAATAAAAGTACAGTCATGGGTGTTTATTGCAAAAAATAACCAGAAACATTATGAAAGTATTAACTCATGTTGCATTCCAAATCTTCTGAAGATATCGTTAAGTAAAGAACAGAGTTTATATTAACATACTTTTAATCGCTGAAATGATGAACACACCGCTCTGTGAACACACACTCTCATTCATATCTCATTCAAAAGATACACCCGACTCTTTATCATGATGACGCGATTGGTCACGAGACACGAGAGCCAATGCAATTTCACTATTAAATCTGACATAAAGCTTCTTCGGGTGCTATTTTTTGAATGTGTGCATGATCTTCGGCAAATGGAGACGGTGAACGCTTTTAGGGATTTTCTTTTCTTTAAATCAATCGTCAAAACATATTTTTGAATAAATTGTGCCTGTAGTCGTATCTGCCTGTTTTACCCTGTGTTTTGTATCATATAATACACAAATGGGTAGGTTAAGAGATTGGATTGGGTTACATGTTCAAATGTGTCTAAATAACTAAAATAAAATAAAAATTATGTAAATAAAATTATGCTGGCTAATTAAATAAAGAGTCACACTCCAACATGTCATAATGGTCAAATCATAACCCAATATCATTTCATGATAATGAAAGCCCAATGATTAAAGAAAATGATCTGTACTAGACATTTTGTATTTTATACAAAATAATTTAAATCTAAAAATGCTTTAAAATTAAAGTCTAACCAAATTGTGTTCAAAATTATAGAAGTTGGTATCACAAAAATGTAAGTTCCCATGAGATTTATTTTAGGCTCTTTTTGTCTTTTTTTGATGCGTTCTCCTGTCACCAAATATGGAACCTTAGGTCCCAGACCTTTCCAATGCACTGTAAAAAATATATTGGTCAATAAGTTATAATAAGATATGTTTTACATTGCTTTATTTCACCAAAATAACTTAAGCACATTTCTTTCTTTTTTATAAGTTATAAGATTCGACTCATTTTTAAGGTATAATTTAATTTGAGTTGAAATTACTTAAACATCTATTTATTTTTTTAAGATTAGAAAATGTTTGATTATAAAATAGTGCTGTGCCCCTGTTAGTGGGCTCATCCCCTAAGTGGCCGGCACTTAGGGGATGAGCCCACTAAAAGGAATTTAAATACCGTTTCATGGTTACGCAATGTCTGATTTCAAAAAGGTTTTGGTATTTTAATTTATGATGATTCATAAAATATGTGATAAGGAAAAAGGCAAATATAAAAAAGATAGCCAAGTGTCCCTCTAATGGGGCAGTGAATTGAAATTCTGGCTTCTGTAAAATTAAATATCATTAATTGTCCTTTTTATATGTTAGAACATAAGCAATATACATATCTAATTATTGGCTGTTTGGAAGCATGCCATTAGGACAGGCTCATACTTTCAGAAGATGATTTATAAATAAGCCTCTGGCATGCATTATGGTCTTATGTATACCATTTTCAGGTATTCTTTCTGTACCTTTGATCTTGTTGCCCTGGAGATACAGATTCTCTAGACTTGTGCTGATAGTGGGGATCCTCTCCAGCTTGTTGAAGGACAAATCGAGTTCCACAAGTGTGCTGACATTGAAAGCGTTGGCTGGGATGCCCCCATTGGTGAGGTGATTGTGGGACAGCCGTATGAAGCACAGCTCAGGCCGTTGGCTCAGGAAGTCAGCAGGAATGCTGGAAATACGGTTGTACTCAAGGTAGAGTTGGCTCAGCTTTGGCGGCAGACTTTCTGGAATCTTCTTCAGTCGGTTTCCTCGCAAGTCTAACAGGGTCAAGGACAGCAGACCCTCAAGTGCATTACCGAGGTCTTCAATGGCGTTCATTTGGAGATGCAGGGCCGTCAGGTTGCTCATCCCACGGAAGGAGTTGACCGGGACTACCGAAATATTGTTGTGATTCATGTGTAGATCTTGTAGGGAGCGCGGTAAGCCCTGTGGAACACGGCTCAGGTTGTTGTTGTGTAAAAAGAGGCGCTCGAGGTTCGGTAGTTTGGCGAAGACTTTGTCAGCAATCTTGTCAGAGCTCAGTTTATTTGAGTGCATGCAGATCCAGGCTAAATTTGGAGCATTATCAAAGACGGCGTTTGCGATGCCAGTGATCTGGTTATTTTGCAAGTATACATACTTAATGTGAGACGGTACGAATGGCACGTGCTGTAGCCTGCGGTTGTTGCAGTACATTGCCTCGGGGTAGGTAGGATGACAGTCGCATTCCAAAGGGCAGTCCAGCACAGAAGGCTCATCCTCTGTTCTTAGAGAGGCGAGATTGTGACTGCGGCCATGACCATGACTGTAGGCTCGGTTGCGGAGATAACTTAGCCAGGTCAGAGAGTTGGTCTGTTGTGTCATGGAAAAATCGACAAGCCTTGCCAGCAAAAGCATAAAAATCCAGCCTCTCATTGTCACTGCGTTTTGCCTGTCTGGACACAGATACACATGTTCATATCCTTTCTGAGACCACTTGGGAAAAACACTACATTTTCACATTTGACAGTTTTTCATTTAGAATTAAATTACTAAATTGCATTAGAAATTATTCATGATCAATTCATTTTTTTCAATACAAATTCTTTACATTATTATGAAATTATCAATTAACATTATTATTATTCTGTTTTACAATTAATTACATATTTATTCATTAAAAATATTTAATAATTGTTCATTAATAAATTAATATTATAATTATATATATATATATATATATATATTGTTATTATTATCTTTTACTTTTTTATAATTAAATTAATTTATAATAAATTAATAGTTGTTCATTAGAAATTATTATTGTTATCTCGTTCTCCAGTATGATTTGAGAATGATCCTAAGAGCACCTTTTACTTCAATGAAGAAAGAACATTTGACTGTCTGCACAATCACATGATGACTCCGATCCTTTGATTAGTCCTATTTAATAATTGTTTTATCGATGTGTCATCCTCAATAAACCCGTCTCTTGGTGTGACACCTCGAACTTTTGAATATTACGATCTAATATAATATCTAACCTGTAAGGTTGCCTGAATAATAATCATACACTGTTTGTTAATTAGCCAGAGGAGAACTTAGTCTGGTTTCTCCCAAGGTTTGTTTTTCTCCATCATGCCCTGCTGGAGTTTTGGTTTCTTGCCACTGTCACCTTTTGCTTGGCTTGCTCAGTAGGGGACACTAAAATCTAACTAAATATACAAATAAATGTAATTACTAAACTAAATTAACTATATCAATTATACAGATCCACCCACATTGTCGCTATATGAAAACTAAAGTGAGCTGATGACATCACTGTTTTCTCTGAAACAGCCGAATCAAATTATTTTGCATTATTTTCTTGTTAACACTGTGAGGCTGCTTTGAAACAATCGGCATTGGAAAAACACTATATCAATAAAGTTGACATGACTTGATGATCAGTAACACAATTGATTTACTTATTTGATTAGTGATCCTGAAATTTATTTTTTATTTCACGTCTTAAAATGTATTCTTAAATGTTCATAAGTATAAAATATCCTATATTTCCAAAGCGGAAAAGTACGGCAAGTATAGGCACATAACATTTCCTTGTGCTTCATATGAACAGTTTCAAAGAACATAGTAGGCCAAGCAACCAGACACAGAAATGCATATATATTATATCCTCCTGACAATTTTTTCCATATATAAACTATAATTACAAGACATTGTCATTATTATTTGCATATGTTATATCTGTCAGAGCAGAGTCCTGGTTAAAACTGACAACACAAAAATTCTCTCAGGTCTGGGCAAGTATGCCACTTGTGATCTCATTTTTCCTTTTGTAAGAAAACAAAGTTTGTTTCTGGGGAGAGGGAGTTTTGCCTAAGGGATGCTTCTGTACTGTTTGCAGACATGATGATTGATAAATCCAGCTCTTTGTTGTTGGTGGCAGCTTCGCCTCTTGGAGCAATATTCAAACACTACACTGATTTACAGTAATACATCTGCTTACATTGTTGTTTGGACATGTATTGCGTTATGCATTTGGTTTAATGGGGGGTGTTGTCTTCATAGATGAAGCATGTTTATGGATGTGTCTAATTGACTAACTTGTCAGACAAATTGATCACACTTTATATTAGGTATCTTTAATTATATACATCAAAAAATAATTGTTAGGTACTATGTTGTACTGCAAAACACTTAGTGTTACGATAGTTTAGGGACTTGGTTTGATAGTATGGGTGGGTTAAAGCTACACTGTGTTACTTTTTTAGTTTATTCTTAGCTAAAAACACTTAGTTCTTTCAAAAATATATGTGCTCATTAATGTATATTTACTTCTTTCAAGTCATAAAGTATTCTCGTAAGTTTATAATATGCCATTGAAAATACATACGGGTGAGGAGCTTGAATGCCGGTCGCCATGTTTCCCCTCCATCTTGAAATTACATTAGCCAAAGAGGGACATACCCATAAATTCAAGCTTCGCTTTTCGCATTTTAACACTCGATGGCAGTCATGAATGAGGTTGAACTGGAAGCCATGTTAATCTTGGACTAAATCGGCCACGGTAGGAGTTAAAGCGAAATCGGAATTGAGAGGAACAGAAACTAATATTCACTGGATTGTCATATACCTTTACACTGCTAGATGGGGAAAAGTTCACCCAAAAATGAAATTGATGTCATTAATGACTCACCCTAATGTCGTTCCACACCCGTAAGACCTCCATTTATCTCCAGAACACAGTTTAAGATATTTTATATTTAGTCTGAGAGCTTTTCTGTTCCTTCAATATAAGTGTATACACATTATACTGTCCATGTCCAGAAAGATAATAAAAATATAATCAAAGTAGTCCATATTCTCCAAAAGTCCAAAAATAAGTCCAAAATGAGTTGCATTTTGTTTAACTTATTTAAAAAAAACAAAAACAAAAAAACATTTCTTAACTTATTTTGATGAGTTAAAACAAAACACGTCATAACTTATTGAACATACACATTTTTAATCTTTAATCTTTATTTGAGGATTGAAAACAAACCCGGAAAAGAAGACCATGCTGAATAGAGTTGTAGTTTTTGTTATTTTTGGACCAAAATGAATTTCTGATGCTGATTTTTGATGAACTGATGTCACATGAACTACTTTAAAGGGGGGGTGAAATGCTGTTTCATGCATAGTGATCTTTTTACACTGTTAAAGACTTGGAATCCCATACTAAACATAGACAAAGTTTCAAAAGTTAAGGTGGACGTTTGATGGGAGTATTTTTTTGTCAAAAATACTACTTCCGGTTAGTCATAAGTTTCGGCAAGTTTTTTGCGATCATGCGTCCCCTTTGACGTTAATGGGGGCGGAATTTCCTTGTATGGGCCTTACGGACAATTCTACCGGAAGCGCGTGAGAGAGAGAGGGAGAGAGCGAAAGTAACAGGCTACGCCCATCAAAGCGCTGGCTCGTAGGCTGTGCTGGACAGGTGATGTGCACATAACAATGTCACCAAAAAAGTGCGTTTTTGGTTGCCAGACCAAGACAGTCCTGCACAGATTCCCCAAAAACCCCGCGTTAAGGCAACAGTGGATGGAATTTGCTTTTCCGGATCAGCAACTGAGTTGCGCGAATGTTTATATCTGTTCGCTGCATTTCGGTGCCGACTGTTTCATAAACAAGGCCCAGCTCGACGCCGGATTTTCCAATCGCCTAATGCTGAAGGATGGAGCAGTCCCAACGATAAAGGTCCCAACGTTAGAACCGCAGGCTGTGAGTAAGACTGCTTCAAATGTCTGTGTTTTTGCCTATGCTCATCAAGTAGCCCAAACATGATCACGTATAGTTAGTTGATCAATGGAGCATGCGATGTGTAGTGCGTGTACATTTGTTTAGCTGGCCACTATATGTGTAACTTTATGTTTGTGTATTGTAAAAGCACTCCAAACAACAATACACAAAGAGGGGGGAAATATGTTGAACTAAATAAGCGCGCTTCTTCATTCAAATGCACTACTATTCCATGTCTTTCTATGTAAACACTAACTTAGCCTTCCGCTTACTGTCTACACAAACCACGCGTAAACACACAAACACACGTGCACAACTGCACTTCCCACATGTACACCTTCAAAGACAAAAATACGACGATATAATTCAAGTATAAATATGTAAATAACACAAGCCGCTAAGCATATTATATAGTTAGTATATAACTTGTACCACATACAGACGTCCTGCTCTAGTCGTTTTTGCTGCTGCTCCTGTTCAACTGCAGCCTCTGGGTCTGATTCCGGATCATAGATGTATGGCTGTATCTGATTAAAAGCCATATTTTTATTTTGAATAAAGTTTTTTTCCCGCTGTTAGGGATGAGACAGCTTTACGACGCACTCAACACAATAGCAGCAGCGAGCACACGTCATTATTTAGCTCCGCTCACACGACACGCCCCCACCCGCTCGGCTTTTTTCGGAAAGACTCGGAACAGCGCATCTTTCTTATATAATTATAAAAAAAATAAAGACTTTTCGGAGATATGCAGGATGCAATGCTACTCTATAGGTACTCAAGATTGACATGACACTGACTGGAACTGAGTGTTTCACCCCCCCTTTAATGATGTTTTTATCACCTTTCTGGACATGGACAGTATAGTGTGCATACACTTACATTGAAGGAACAGAAAAGCTCTCGGACTAAATATAAAATATCTTAAACTGTGTCTGAAAATGAACTGAGGTCTTACGGGTGTGGAACGACATTAGGGTGAGTCATTAATGACATCAATTTCATTTTTGGGTTAACTAACCCTTTAAGGGTAGGTGAAGGGTCGACGGTGTAATTATTGATGCAATTACAGAAATGAATTTAGGTATTTTAGGTATAGATTTAGGTATTTTTTGGTTACACTTTATTTAAAGGTGTCATTGTTACAGTGTACTTATATATTTAAAGAAACACGCCACTATTTTTGGATATAGGCTCATAAAAATAAAGGTTTTGGTGAGGTGTATGGTTCCATGAAGAACCTTTAATATCCAAAGAACCTTCTCATTACACAAAAGGTAGTGTAGAAAGGTTATTTAGACTATAAAAAGGTTAGACAAAAATCGTTCTTTAAAGAACCTTTCACAAAACAGTTCTTCAGGGAACCAAAAATGGTTCTTCTATGGCATCACCATGAAAATCCCTTTTTAGTTCTTCCTGGCACCTTTATTTTTAGGGGTGTAGAGTTAAACAGTTGAGTTTTACTTGTTCCAAATCCATTCAGCCGATCTCCAGATCTGGAGGTAAGCACTTTTAGCATAGCTTGGCGTAGATTATTGAATCTGATTAGACCGCTAGCATCACGCTCAAATAAATGACCAAAGAGTTTTGTGTTTCGATATTTTCATATTTAAAACTTGACTGTTCTGTAGTTACATCGTGTACTAAGATCAACAGCCTGAAAATAGTATCCAGCTGGTTTGTGTAGTTGCAGTGTTGCAGCCGGCAAATTAGGTAGTGGATTTACCTGTGTGATTAACCATGGTTCTGTAAATAAAATATCACAATAAATATCGTCTGAATCGTCTCTAACAAATGTCTCCATGGTTATAAGGCATGCTCTCTGCAAGCAGGTTGTCACATTGGTTATGATGACTATTTTCAGGCGCTGCGTAAAATCAGTGCTCGTAATATCAAGTTCCTGGATTATTACGCAGGAATGAGAGTATAGTTGCTATCGGCCTAGAAAATCACAACTTTTCATTTTCCGTCAGTCTTAGTACATGATGTAACTACAGAAGAGTCAAGTTTTAAACAGGAAAAATATCGAAACCTTTGGTCATTTTTTGAGAGAGATGCTAACAATCTAATCAGATGTATGCTAAGCTATGCTAAAATTGCTACTGCCAGACCCGGAGATCACCTGAATGGATTCCGAAACGGTAAAGCACAGTAGAGGAGTTTTTCAAAAAAAGTATTATGTTCTTTTAAGTACTGAGTAATATTAATTAACAACATTGATACTTACTATAAGGAAAGGGTAAGATTAAGATTTGATTGAGGGTTAGTTGCATGTATTTATGCATAATTTACAGTTATTACTATGGTAAGTGCATATGTAACAAGGACACTGTAGTTAAAAGTGTTACCTTTAAAAAAATATGAGAAGCATGAAAAAAAATTATGTACACAGTGTGTGCATTATATCAAATGATTGGTTACACTTTATTTTAAGGTGTCATTGTTACAGTGTAATTATATATTTTAATACTGAGTGATATTTTATTAACAACATGTATACTAACTGTAGCGATATGGTACGATTAGAGTTCGGTTGAGAGTTAGTTGCATGTAATTATGCATACTATTACTTTGGTTTTCAATATAGAGTGGGACTGATTTATGTCTGTCTTTAAAACCCATGAATAATATCAAAGTCATAAAGACATTGGTGTGAGAGAACAATGTATAATTTCTGATCCAATTTTGTTTAAAGATTTTAATAAAAACATATTATTTTTACAAATCCCCCTTAAGGTTCAGGTTTTTGGCTTAAAATGTAATCACCAATAAAGAAGTAACAAAAATGTAACATTATTACCCTTAAGTTTAACTAGAGCAGACTATATTTACTTAATTAAAACAAGATACATGTCATAAAGGGAGAAATAATAAAATAACTTTAAAGTCAATTATGTAAACTGCATGGACAAACAACAATGCAATTCTTTAATTGATCATAATGCATTGGCTTTAATCCAACATGTCTGCTAAAATAAAGATTAAACACATACCTATGTTTGTAGCCTCTGTGATTTTCTGTGTCTTTTGGTCTTTTGTGTGTGCTTCAGTCGCTTTGGAATGAGAAAAGTGTAGAAAAGAGGTGGAGAGAGAGTAAACAAAAAAAACGATGCGGCATGAAAACTTCACAATAATGAAAATGTTGTTCTAGGACATTATGAATGTTAGCATTACACACACACACACACACACACACATAATCCTCTAATTGTGAATGAAATAAAATTCTACACATGCAGAAGAAAAAACATGAACTGTACCTTGTATAATGTAACTCGTAGAGCTGCTTTAATTTATACAGTAGATCACATTCCAATAAGCGGACACAGTTGCACAGCCCAGAGCCTTCAGTGTAAAGTCTATACAGTGAACCTTTGTCTAATGCCTCACTAACATGTTATGCTGTACTTTGTGCCTGAGGCTTTGTGAATATGAGTGCCATGTGTGAGAAGGCAAAACATCTGCATTTTTACAGCCTGGCTTCATTCTGTCAGGACGGGACCCCTGCCTTATCATTATCTGTATACAGGATGAGCCTTTGTGTGCATGCATTTCTGGGGCATTTGACTTAGTACGATCGGGCATGTTTTATCTTGGGTTTTAAATTCTACAGGGTTGTTTAACATTAGACTATACTGTGAACCGTACTCAAACACCTTGTGTAGTTAAGACATGACGACATGGATATCCTGAAGATAACTACAGGCTGGCAATAGTAAAAGCTAAAACGTTATTATATTACATAAACAAATCAGGCGAGCCATATATATCAAAAGTTCAAATTGAAGAACCCAGGACCATTGAAAGCGTTTTAAAGGCTCTTAATGATTTGAAGGTATTCTTAAGTGCAAATAATATTCATCAAATTAGGAAAGGGCCAGAATACTTGGAAATGGTTATATAATCATATTTATGAGTTATTGTTTATTTTTATGAAAGACCATGGTGCATTCAATGATGTCATTTTGGCTAACAAACATAATGGGGAAAATGCTCATATGAAGTCAATTAGTAATTTGTTCATTTGTCACAAGGGAATGTTTAAAGCAGCCATTTATTGAGCTGAATGCAAGATATTTCAGTTTATAACTTTTCTAAATATGGATCATTTTCTTACACAAACCCTTCAGAAGGCCTTTATTAAGCCTCTGGAGCCATGTGGAACACTCTTATGATGGATATATGCACTTTTATGGACACCCCCCCCCCCCCCCCCAAAAAAAAAAAAAACCTAGCCATTCGCTGACAAATCTTGGTGATTCAGTGATTCGTCAGCGGTTCTTCACCATTTTTTTGGGATGACTGAGGTGCTATACTGTATATAGCACCTTTACCATATACAGAACCTGTTAAGCCCCTTCAACATTTTTTTAGTGGTTATTTTGGGTGGTAAAGGTGCTATATAGTAGGGTTGTCAACAATAATCGATTCGGCGATGCATCGCGATGCGGGGCATGAACGATTCAGCATCGATGCGGCAAAGTGCCATAATCAATTATGTCACTGTTTATTTTCGGGGGGACGATAAAGTTGTGAAGTTTCAAATACTTCTGGTTCCGGGAGAATAACAACAACAACAAGGAAGATGGCTAAGGCGGAGGGAGATGACCGCGATAGACGGGTTATTAATAACACGCTAACGATCTGAGGTGTGTAGGATTGTACGTATATATTTTTTGCACAATAATAAATTAATCTATAATGAAGAAATACGGCGCAATTCACCTTTATTCCACAAGGTGGCAATGTCTGATACCCAATGATGAAGTGACGTTTCACTCATAGTTACCTCTGACAGAAAACGAAACAATAATTATAATCTGCAAAACTTGAAATGACTCCGTGATTTACTTCAGAGAGCAAGTACTAAACACAATCATATGTTAGTGTCAATTTCTCTTGATGATGGATGTGATCAAGAAGCTGTCAGTGATCAAAATATTGATTTTGAAGACATTGAAAATGAGTTTGAAGAATATGCTGGAGATCGCGAATATGAGGCAGATGCTGAATATACTGGTAAACGAGCTCTGACGAGGTCATATGATGATGGTATTAAACATCTGCTCAAACTAAATCCTTCCAAGCTCCAAAAGGTAACGAAATAGGTTTTATTTTATTCTTCTGTAGCTGTTACTCTAAAATCAGGAGTTTTATATATCATCACGACAGGTAGAGGTCTATCCATGTTAAATATAGATCTGGGTCGCTAACGACCTGAATATGTAAGAATGTTTGGTGAAACAGTCATGCATTTAAGGGTTAATTGCATTTTATTTAATTTTATTTAATTACATTTTATTTTATTTAATAACTTTTATGTCAAAGATACAGGAGACACATAGCAGCCAATACAATCTGTTGTTTAATATCTGCTTGTATTGCCTCATGACTGATGAAAAATTTGCTTTGTGTGCAGTAGAATTTTGATGCATCACAATGCATCGTAGAATCGAATTGAATCGAATCGTTACCTGGTGAAACGTAATCGAATCGAATCGTGAAGGCAGTGCCAATGCACACCCCTACTATATAGCACCACTGCCGTGCAAAGAAGCTTTCAAGCCCATTTAAAGGTTCTCAACCCTGTTGGTGCCTTTTAGCATCTTTATTGAGGAAGAAATAAAATGCGATATGGCACCTCTCATGGTTTCTGCATAGCACCATTTGACAGAGGTGCTGTAGAGCACCTTTAAAGATATGGTGCTATTTGGCACCAAAAGTGGTCCCCCTATAATTACAAGCCAAGAACCACTTTTAGTGCCAAATAGCACCAATATCTTTTAGAGTGTATGTTCAGTTTATTTAGTCATTAAGGACCTTTAGTTGACTAGCTTTCTATCTCTTTTGTTCATTGTACGCTCCTCTTTTGTTTCTATGACAACATCATTGTGAGTTCATTCTTGCAGCTGTGTTTGGTTAATTACTTGTTTAGGCTTGTTCTGTCTAATATTTAAGTTGTTCCTTCACCATCATTTAATGTTCCGACTCCGGTCGTCACGATTAGGTGCATTTCTCTACCCGTTTGTATTCTTAGATGTTTTTGATTCATTGTTATTAAACTTCATGTTGTAACTTATTCTTCATGTTCGTGCCTTCTTCTGCAACAAACATTTACATTTACATTTAATCATTTAGCAGACGCTTTTATCCAAAGCGACTTACAAAAGAGGAGAGCGATAGAAGCAACTAAGCAAACAAGGGCAACAGCAGGCAAGTGCTGTAAGGACGCCTCAGTTAATCAAACAGTACACAAACTTTTTTTAATAAACAAACAAACAAACAGACAGACAGACAATTGAATTGGATAGTTAAGTGCTATTCTTTATTGGTCAGATGCAGCTGGAAAAGATCTGTCTTAAGATGTTTTTTGAAAATGGCTACAGAATCAGCTGCTCGAACTGAGATCATGTCATTCCACCAGGTGGGAACGGTCCAAAAAAAGGTCTGTGAGAGTGATTTCATGCCTCTTTGGGATAGCACCGTAAGGCGTCGTTCACTTGCATAACGCAAGCTTCTGGAGGGTGTGTAAGTCTGAACAAGCGAATTTTGGTATATTGGTGCAGTTGGTATATTGGTTGAGTATTTTGGAGCACACCGTGTAACAATATACCGTATAATCAGGTATATTGGTGCACACCCTGACATTAAGGCCGCTGTTTATTAATTGATCTGTTCGCTTTTTTGCAGATCTCCTAGAAGTGGTGAACTCCTCACTTCTCTATGCGACTTTTCCAAACTCCCTTAAAACCGCAGTAGTTAAACCTCTTCTGAAAAAGAAAAATCTGGATAACTCCATGTTGAGCAACTACAGACCAATCTCAAATCTCCCCCTTCATAGGCAAGATCACTGAAAAAGTTGTTATTAATCAGCTGAACAAATTCTTAAACTCAGATCCTTTGACAATTTTTTTATCTTGTTTCCGACTGCATCACAGCACAGAAACAGTGCTCATAAAGATCATAAATTATATTAAATACTGATACAGACAAAACAACTAATTCTGGTACAACTTGACCTCAGTGCTGCATTCGACACTGTTGACCACAACATACTTCTAGACAGGCTGGAAAACTGGGTCAGGCTTTCTGGGATGGTCCTCAATTGGTTTTTGAAGATTGGTACTTAGAAGGGAGAGGTTATTATGTGAGTCTAGGTGACCATATGTCTGAGTCCGTGAGATTCGGAGTCCCACAAGGGTCAATTATTGCACCACTCCTGTTCAACCTGTATTTGCTGACACTGAGCCAATAATGAAAAAGAACAAAATTGCTTACCACAGCTATGCTGACAACACTCAGATCTACTTCTACTTCACTATCACCTAATGACTATGGCCCCATCGACTGCAAATGCATTGATGAAGTTAACAACTGGATGTGCCAAAACTATCTTCAGTTAAACAAAGACAAAACTGTTATCCCTACATTTGGAAACATTCTTAGGAAACATTGTTAGGACCCCCCTTGAAAACGAGGTGATGCATCTCAAGGGGTTTATCCTTAAAGAATAAAATTTGTTACAAAAAAGATGACATTCTCAAGGTGAACGGATATCTTGAGGCTAAAGTTCTAACAAAAAATTAAGTCAGGATCTTGGTTTGATTTTGGAGTCAGACCTGAGTTTCAGTAGTCATGTCTAAGCAATAACTAAATCAGCATATTTTCATTTGAAAATATTGCAAGAATTAGATGCTTTGTTTCCAGGCAAGACTTGGAAAAAACTCCAGAAAATATGACCGTATCACAGTCCTCAGGACTTTACACTGGATTCCAGTTATATTTAGGATTGATTTTAAAGTACTATTCGTTTATAAATCACTCAATGACCTAGGACCTCAATACATCGCAGATATGCTGATTATATACAAAGCCAACAGATCACTCAGATCCTCAGGGTCAAGTCAGTTAGAAATACCAAGAGTTCACTCAAAGCAAGGAGAGTCTGCTTTTAGCTGTGCCAGCTATTATGCCAGCTTCATGATCAGATCAGATGTGCTCCAACAGTAGCCACATTCAAATCCAGACTCAAAGCACATCTGTTCAGCTGTGCATTTACTGAATGAGCTCTGTGCCACTGTACGGCCGACTGATTGCACCTTAGCTTATCTATGCATCATCCTTTTATTCTTTAAATAACAGTTTTAGTTTACCTTTGTTCTTATCTTTGGTTCATCATTTTATTCTTTTGAATTCTCTTTACAACTGTACATTGCTATTTCTTATACATCTGTTGATTAGGGCTGTCTGACTAGAAGCGATTGGAAAAGGAGAGCAGTTTGCTTCACTTCATTCTGCTTGTGTAGCAGACAGTGTAAAGAAGGGAACTCTTTAAGGGGAAGTAAGGGGAGGCCCTGTGGAGCAAATCTAACGTCCCCTACAGGACCCGTCTTGGACCGACTTTCTACGGTCCAGGAGACTTTGCGAACCTGCTCCATCTCTTCCATATCAGATGGTGGTACCCAAATTTAGAGGCAGATAGGGATCTATTCATCACTATTTCACTATTCAACTGTTTTTTGAATGATTCTTGTTTTTATTTTTAATTCTTACACATGCTATTCTTATTTTTTTTCTATTCTCCCTTTTAATTAATTGTGTATATAATGTGCTATATAAAAAAAACCTTGCCTTGCCTTTTTAACAGGATGCTAAAGTAACGATCTCCCCTGAATTATCAAACACAGCAAACATTAATGCATGGTTAAAAAAGTGAATGATAAACTGGATACTATTTTCAAACAACATTCACCAAAAAATGATTACAAATAAACTTGTCTTGCTACAGCTACAATTTAAAAGGAAATACTTAGCTGACTTTCTGTAACACTGAATATGAATGAAATTAATGTCCAATAAAGTTTGGTTTAAAGCACTTGATTAATTACATTTTCCATGATCTAAAGGGGGGACTATTTACTGTTAACAAAGTTGTTAAGCATAAAATTATGTGTGTTATATTATATGTGTGCTAATTAGACACTAACACTTTAAGTACAGTGATGATGAATGAAGAACTAATTTTGTGTCTATAGTCTAATGTATTAACTACAGCTTATAAAATATTAATTGACTTAACGAATAGTTTGCAAATGAAGTGCTTTGTTACTGTATACTTATTATAAAGCCTTACCAAAAGTCAGCAACATTAATTTGATCAAATGTGAGAAATACATTTATAATGTTATAAAATATTTATATTACAAATAAATTATGTTCTTTTGAAATGTCTATTCATCAAAGAATCCTGGGAAAAAATACAGTTTTTCAACTGTTTTCAACATTGATAATAATAAGAAATGTTTCTTGAGCACCAAATCTTGAGCACCAAACCTTGAGCATTTCTGAAGGATCATGTGACACTGAGGACTGGAGTTATAATGTTGAAAATACAGATTTGCCATCACAGGAATAAATTACATTTTGGAATATATTAAAATAGAAAACCATTGGAAATTGTAATAATATATTTTTTACTCAATTTTATCGTATTGTCAACACCTCAAACTCATTGTTGTGCTCCTCAAACCATTCCTTACAAACATTAACAGAGATATTATTCAGTCTGTAACTGCAAACATTGAATGATAAATGAATGTAAATGCCATGAAAGGGTCCTTTTTCTTTTCTCATTCTCCTATAAATAAGTAAAGTGATCTTTCCTATTAAAGACCTACTTGAGTCCACATGTGCATTTGTTTGTCATAGTCCTGGTACTTCTTTCATTGCAGCTGCCATTTTCTTTCTTCTCTTCAGAAGAAGAGGATTGGACGCATCCTCGATTGCTTTGATCTTTATTTGTTCATAGTCCACTCTTATTGTAGCTAAGGCGTTAGTCATCTCTTCCTGTGTATTTTACACACACACACACACACAAACACACACACACACACACACACACACACACACACACACACACACAAACAGTAGACTTTCAAAAATTACTTACAAGAATGTATGGATTCTGATACAGTTCAATACTTTGGGGTTGGTAAAATTTTGTAATGTTTTAAGAGATGTTAATAATTCTTAGGTTCAGCAATGCTGTATTTACAGTATAATACAGTTATATTGTAAAATATTATTACAAATTAAAATAACCAAACTTTTGAACAGTAGTCTACATTTCATTAAATTTTGGATTTTTTCATAAATGAATATAAGATACAGAAAACAAACCTTGACTTTATCCCAGACATCACTCTCTTCTTTAAGAACCCGACTCGTGTGCAGATGTGTCGGAGGAACCTTCATTGACTTCTGCATGGATCCAGAGAGAGACGCACAAATGAAATATTCTTACTAAACTTTAAGTTTAGAAATGCTGAAATGAAATGAAATGAAATGCATACTGAGCTGTTAAAGACTTGGATTCCCATCCTAAACCTGGACAAAGTTTCAAAAACTAAGTTGGACGTTTGATGGAGTATTTCTGTGTCAAAAATACTCCTTCCGGTTTCTCACAAGTTTCGGAGAGTTTTTTCAAGTATGGGTGGCTTGACGTCAACAGGGCGGAATGTCCTTGTATGGGCCGTACGGGCTCTTCTCCCAGAAGGGTGCGCGCGCACGTGACCAGAGTGAGAGACAGAAGTGTGAGCTGCTCTCACTGCTGTCACAGGACTTCATGAAATCAACAGTTAACAAAGAAGTGTGTTTTTTATGGAGCGGTCCCAACGATAAAGGTTCACGGTCCTGCTTTGGAAGCAGGCGTGAGTAAAACTGCTTCAAATGTCTGTGTTATTGGCTATCGTCGCATAAGTAAACATCAGTAAACAACACGATCATAGTTAATTTATCAATGGAACATGCGATGTATGGTGTGTGTTTAAATACATTTGTTTAGCTGACCAATATAGGTTGTTGATTGAACCACCCCAAACATAAAGCTAGGGGACATTCACACAAAGCGTGATTCGTCATTCAAATGCGCTAACGGTTACACATTGTTGTTCTATGTATAACGTTACATTAGTCTTGCTGCTAAGGTTTAGTCGCATACAATAGTCCATAAACCAAATAATTTCCTAATAAACTGCGAGTAAACACACACAAATGTTGACAGGCCACTAAATACAGTAACGTTACATACCACAGAGACGGACGTCCTGCTGCTGCTGCTTCTCCTGTTCAATTTATTTTACCCTCCGGATCTGATTCTGGATCATATATGTATTAGTTGAATCTGATTGATCGCCATGGTTTATTTAGGGTAACGTTTTCTTTTCCGTGCTTGTGGATGTCACAGCTTTAAGACGCTCTCATGCAACAGCTGCTCGCGCTCGTCATTCTTTAGCTCCGCCCACACGATACGCCTCCAGCCGCTCGTTTTTTTTTCCGGAAAGACTCGGTACAGCCTATATTTCTTTTATAAATATAATAAAACTAGGAGATATGAAGGATGCAATACTACTCTATAAGTACTCAAGATTGACATGAGATTGACTGTTTCACCCCCCCCCCCCCCCCCCCCAAAAAAAATACATAAGAGCAAAATGTTATGATATACCACCACTGTCCCCATAATTTATAATTCATCAATCAGCATGCAAACGTGTTCTCAAAAAACACTGCCTTAATTGCCATTTACTTAAATGTGCTCATGATTTGCAATACCTTTCACTCAAGATTAAATATCAAACGCTTATACTCACATTGATCCAAGAATGGTTCATGAATTCTATGATAGTCATTCTCTCTGTAGGATCTGTTTTCAGCAGTTGGCAAATGAGCTGCTTTGCTGTAAAGTGAAGAAGAAAAAATGTATCGCATAATGTATGTTTGTGATTTTGAACAAATTGCACCATAAGTCGTATTACCTTCCTCTGACACCTGTGACCATTCATTGTTTGGAAATTCATACTGGCCATTCCGTATCCGTTTTCTCATTCCTGGTGAGAGTTGTAAGCCATGGTTTGAGTAGAATGGTGGATATCCACACAGCCTAAGAGCATAGATGTTTGGATTGGGAATTAAAGCACAGTAACATACACTCCATTAAAAAAAAGGTTCTTCAGCGATTCTTTGGGGTGGTTAAAGTGTTACATAGCACAACTGCCATATAGAGAACCTGTTAAGCCCTGTAGGTTTTTAATATTTCTCTAACTCTCTCGCTCAGTCTTTAGTTGGGGAAAGGATTAAAACAACATTAAAATACAGCATTTTTTCTGAAGATAACATCTCAACCTTTTTGCCCCCAAGGCCATCATATAAGGAAATATTCCAGGGCCACCAATTAAGAGTTTTTAACCTCAGAAAAGCATAAAAGTAATTCAAAACAGCTTTTGCCATGCTTGTAAATTCCCATTCATAGCAAACATATGAGAGTGGAGTAACATATCTAAAATCTAAGGAGGAGAAGGGGGTGGTGGTGGGATGCAACAAGACAGTTTGGATACTGAGAGCTGTAAGTTGCAGTTTAAAGGTCCTGTTCTTCGCGATTCCATCTTTCAAACTTTAGTTAGTGTGTAATGTTGCTGTTAGAGCATAAATAATACCTGTAAAATTATAAAGCTCAAAGTTCAATGCCAAGCAAGATATTTTATTTAACTGAAGTTCCTTTTTCAAAGCCTACAGCAAATGGCCGGTTTGGACTACAGCAGGAAGTGCAGGGATGTAATGACGTCACTAGAACCGTTTGTTGACTATCCCTCCGCCCACAAGAACACGCAAAAAAGGGGGCGTGGTCTTGTTGCTCTCCCACGTGGAGAAGAGCGCCCATTCAGCGCTTGCATCTCCCCGTTATGGTAAGAGGCGGGACCTTTCCGGACAACATGCGCTAAGCTGCTGTCCAATCACAACACGGGAAGCCCTGGCCCAATCAGAACTCGTTACGTGTTTCTGAAGGAGGGACTTCATAGAACAAGGAAATCATCAGGCCGTTTTTAGGACAGAGGAAACAGCGCTGTACAGATAAGTCAATTGTGTGACTAATACTGTGTTTTTTTACACGCGAAACATGAACTCATGTTATATTGCACACTGTAAACATAATCAAAGCTTCGAAAACACGCGAAGAACGGGACCTTTAAATTAAGTGGAAGGAGGAATACAATTGGAGGATGATAGAATGATAAGACTTATGCTTCCGAAATCAAGTACTATGCAAGTGGGTACTACATTTGAATTTGAACAAACTTTGTGACCGTTAAAAAAGGATGTTCTTTATAGTATGAATGAGTGTAGTATGAATGTAATCAGGACGTACTTCATCCGCAATGTTGTCGATATTATGTTCACCTTCACCATTCCTTCACTTCCATTCATAAATCCTCTCCCATGGCCTCATGAGATAGTAAAGTGTCCATTGTACGCACACTTCTCACCGGAAGTAGGTAATCCGGGTACATTTCGCCTACTGTTTTTCGAATACTATGAATTTGGACATAGTACTTTGTTGGTGTACTGTTTTTCGCATACTATATAGTAGAGAAGTAATCGATTTCGGACGCAGCTGTGGTGATTGACAGTAGTCTTTGAATTAATTTACCTATTAAGGTTCTACATAGCACCATTTGAGAAAGGTTCTGTATAGCCCCTTTAAAAAATTAAGTGAACCACTATTTAACACATAGTGCTAAATAGCTCCATTTTTATTTAGAGTGCATGACAATGCTAAAATGTTTGTCTTGGCAGGATAGATGTGCTATGCTGCTGCTGTTATTGCTGCTGCTACAATATAGCATACATGAATTACCATAGCAGATCAATACAGGTGGAGCTGAGGGAGGTGGACGGTTCCTGAAAGTGCGCTGCACTGCTACAAACGAACACTGGCCAAGTATTTGAAAGGTGAGAAGCAAGCCCATTGGCTGCTGATGCAAGAGTAACCAATCAGTCCCTGTAGAGAATGATGCTAGCAAATTAAGTTAAGGACCTATCAGCCTGCGCCATCTACAGTTTTGTGACAAAACCATGAATTTGGCTACCCCAAAGAACCTTTTAGTGAACAATTCTTGAAATAACCTCTTTTTTTTCTTCTTCTTTAAGTGAAGAACCTATAATCTAAAGAACCTGTTTTCTACTATAAAGAACCTTTTGTGGAATGTTAAAGGGTCTTCATGGAACCATAAATGGAAATAAAGAGCCTTTACTTTTAAGAGTGTATAAAGCACTGATGTGATATTTTATAGCCATCTGAATGTTTCCACTCACAGGATGTACATGATGACTCCTAATGACCACATGTCACATGACTTGTCATATTTCTCTGGGCCTAGAACCTCTGGGGCTGAAAGAGAAGGATTCACTTTAGCTTCATTGTATTAGGATACCAAATTAAACTCAAGACTGACTCTTCTGCTTACCCACATAATAAGGTGTATAGCACGGGGTGGTCAAGGAGTTGTTGGAGGTGGTCTCTTTGGCGAATCCAAAGTCTGTAAGCTTGAGCTGGGCATCCGGCTGTGTTGATGTGTATAGTAAATTCTCCGGCTGTCAATTAGGAGAAGATTGAAAAACAAAATACAAACATGTTTGAGATATATATGCATTTAGCTTTATGATGTGTGTTGTAAAAGTAAGCCCTACGTTGGTAACTATATAGGTTCTAGAAGCAAGAAGCTCATTTTTTTAAAGGGGTGGTTGCATCCGATTTCACTTTTTTAACTTTACGTTAGTGTGTAATGTTGCTGCTTGAGCATAAACAGTATCTGCAAAGTTACAGCGCTGAAAGTTCAATGCAAACAGAGATATTGTTTTTTAAAGTTTTGGCAGTTTATTGCCTACAAAAACGTCCGGTTTGGGCTACAACGAGCTTCTTCCTGGGTTGGTGACATCATAAACCCTTGCTAGTCACCGCAGATGTGACTTCTGCCCGTAATGGGCGAAGTCAGTATCCATGATGGCCGAAGGGGTGTGGCGTTTCCGGATAACCTGTGCTTGGCACTTCAGCCAATAAAAATACATGAATCTACATTTGGCCATCTAAACAATCTAAGACATTGCGTTTTTCGGAGGGATGGGCTTCATAGAAGCAGGAAGCAAATGAGCCGTTCAAAGGACAGTGGAGACAGCGGAGTGGAATAAAGGTAAAATATAAGAAAAATACAGTATTTAAAAAACAAAAAATATAAAGACATGTTATACTGCACCCCATAAACCTTTAAGGATTTTATTTGAAGCTTTAAGACTATAGGACTCAAGTAATAAATGTGGAAAATCTTCGGGAGGGGTTTTAAACAGTCTTAAATACTGTTCCACTCGCTTGCAGCATAATATTGCAGAATGACTGTTCTTCCATAAATCTGCTGTAAAATGTATCTTTAGTAGCATTATTTGCAAGGCTTAATGTAATAATCAAATTGCCATGTTTAAGTCAAAGAAATCTAACTGACTACATTTTAAATTTGAATCCACTACAGGATCCAAGAATTACATAACACATATAATAGACCAAAATGTCTACAGGTATACAATCAAATTTACAAAGTGGGTATAATAAAGTTATGCCTTAATTATACTTCAACATAGTGAACCGCCGCCAGAGTTTAAACACTAACCATTCAGAAATGTTTGTGTGTTCTGTCCTTTATCAAAACGGTTACGTTTTAGATTGAAAAATAATTTGGGTAAACCAGATAAACTGTACTGTTTTGATCAAACTTGACCTAAATCGGTAAAAACGGTAATATTGTGAAATATTATTATTTTAAATAACTGTTTTCTATTTGAATATATTTTTGTTGAAACAATAGCACATTAACATTAGTAACATTATAAATATTTACTGTCACCTTTGATTACTATATTGTGTCCTTGTTAAATAAATGGGACCCACTTTATATTAGGTGGCCTTAACTACTATGTACTAACCAGGGGCGTAGCCATCTTTTCAGAAGTGAGGGGGACAGAAATGTCGTAATACCCCCCCCCCCCCCCCCTTTTTTTTGGACCAATATAATTTATCACATCTCTTGCTTTTAATTGGGCAAGATATCAAATACACTGCTGAACAATAACCACTAATTAATATCTATAATATTATTCTCCTATTTTTTATGCCAATTTTACTGCTACAAACAATTGTGCATTAAGATTCCATAGATTTTATGCAATGTAAAAAAATATAGATATATTCTGATGTAAACCATGCTGTTCTCCATGTGAAGATATAGTAAAGTGTAATTTATTCCTGTGATCAAAGCTGAATTTATCGTCATTACTCCAGTCTTCAGTGTCACATGATCCTTCTAACATTTAAATGAATAATTTGAAAGAATGCACTTATTGTGCACGTGCACATGTTTTACATTGTACTAACATTTTAAAAATTACCTGCATGTAATTTTAATTTTTAACCCTACACTTAAACTTACCCATCCCACCACACCTGTCCCTAAGTTTACCTGTATCCCACCTCATTATCAGCTAAAGTGTTTTGGAATACAATAGAAACACAACATTGTACTTATTTTTGAAATGTGCATAGTTAAGACCACCTACTATAAAGTGGGACCAATAGATTTTTTTTATCATTTTGCGGTCTGTAATGTAACAGTACTGTAACAACATAGTGTATAATATAATATAATGCTGTCTGCATAATAATATATATTTAGCTCACCTTGAGGTCTCTGTGAGCAATGTTATTACCATGCAGAAACTCGACAGCTTCTCCTATGCTTCTCATAATTTCCGAGGCTTCTACTCATTGAAGTGAAAGGGGGAAAAGGAAAAACAGAAAATAGAGAATGGAGAATTAATAATTGTGATGTGTTCACTGTTTTCTCATCAATGAAGTTGAATGTGTGTATACGTTTGATGAAAGGATCTGTACCTCTTTCAGTGAAAGCTTGATCACGACGTTGCTGAATGTGGCGAAAGAGTTCTCCCCCCTCCATACTGTTTAAGGAACACATTGAAATGCAGTCATGACTCATTAATCTCACTTGTTTTTGTTATAGACTTAGAAATGGATGTACTTAGTTTATATAGTGTAAAGGCTTAAAATTAAATACAACACCCCACAGTGACAATTAATAACAATTAATGTCTTATTATATATTTTGTTTTGCAAATTTGAGAGAAAGTAAAAAACAATAATAATCTAAACATCTTTGAAAAAAAAACATTTCTGAAGACATTTTAACAAAGCTTATTATAAATAATATTTTGGTATTATAACATTTCAATTTAATTGTTAAAAGAAGTGTATGTAAGATTGTGGCCAAAACTGGTACTGCAATCACTATCCCCTCTCCTCATCCTCCCTGACTCGAGGTTGCCAGATAGGCCGCAGGATCCAGCTGAAACATTTGTAGATCTGCAGCTGTGGTAACTAGAGCAGATCTGGCAACCCGGGTACCGAAACACTACTGACTTCGTGATTGGATGATAGGTGGAGGGCGGAGCTTCAGGCCAAAATACAAAATGTCAACATCAGTTGAGGGCTGTTGCTGTAGTCAGTGATATAAGTATTTGAAATGAACATGATTTCTTAATGTCTAGTGACATATCAGGGACATTTTATGATTAATTGAAACACATTTCTTACACACAGTTCCTTTAATTATAACGTTCATGCTGCCTTTACCTGTTAACGGATTTATCGTAATTACGAATTTCCTAAAAGTAGCACACGAATGCCCTCTGATGTCGTGTTTCCACAATCATTTTGATACCCAAATTCTTGAGACGGGCATGCCATAAACTTTAACATGGTGGCGGGTGAACTACTAATTTTATTTTTTTTCCCAAAAGAGCTATAGATATTCTTATCTTGTCAATAATGTAGTGCATATTTACATTGTAAAATAATAAAATACACAAGTAATTATTTGAAGCGTATTGTATGTTTTATACACAGTGAAAATAGCCTCCATTAGACCAAAATGACAGAATCTGCAGATGAAGAATGTTCCTGAAGCATGGATAGCATTGAAAATGTTTATATAGTTGTCAGTGCATGTGACCTACATACAATGTTGGTTTTTAATAAGATTTTCCCAACATGAATAAACCTGATGTCCTCCATGATTCCTGTCCTTTCTGACAACAAAACACTTGATCAAGCTTCACGATTTCTGAAGTGGGAATTATGACATTTCTGATAGCACGTAAAGGCAGCAATAGACTTGCATTAGAAATGGATAAACAAAATAAACCTTAAACACAATATATAATATAATGACAATAATAATTACTGTCCAATAATACAATTTCAGTTGTTTGTTTGTTTTTTTGAGAGAGAGAGAGAGAGAGAGAGAGAGAGAGAGAGAGAGAGAGAGAGATTTGATTTTAATAAAAAACTTTATTCAATCATCACAGCATAAATATTAAACACATCAAATCCAAACCAGATCAAAAATTAATTCTTCCTCCAATACTGTGCAAAAAATTGAATTGTAACACCACTGTAGTTTAAAAGATTCTGTATCATTCATTGCTTTATAATACTTAAATTCTACAACAATTCTTGACTTGACATAAGCCTTAAATAAAGATGTAATCTCTTGACCACACCTATTTTCAATTCTGTTCTTCCTTGTTTTGTAAATTGCCATCTTTGCCTGTCCAAAGAGAAAATTAATCGATTGCCATTTTATCTTTTGTTTCTGATTATACCCAGCCCCAAAAATGAAAACCTCTGAAGTAAAATGTTGCCCCCATTTACCACACAATAACTTCAACAAGTCAAAAAGTGCACAGAGCCTTTTACACTCTAAGAAACAATGAAAAATGGTTTCCCTCAATCCACAAAATACACATTTATCATCAACATTGGGATTAATGAATGATATAAAAGCGTTAACCGCTATAGCCCCATGTAAAATCCTCCATTGTAAATCACCAGATCGTTTTGTCAATGGTGGTTTGTACAGCACCCTCCACACTGGACAAATTTCTTTTTTCAACCCAAGTTTCTCTCTCCAAACTGTATCATTCCTCCCATTTAATGTTGCTTTATTTAAAACCTTAACAAAGCATTTATACATCACTTTCCCTCCTACTTCCTTCAGTACCAGATCTTGTAGTCCATTAAGGTCCAACAAAGGACCAGATAATTCTTTAAGGTCTGGTGTCATCCCAAGCTTTGGAAAAGGGTCTCTTACATCAAATGTTGCTCTTCCATTTTTAAACTCCTTAATCAAAGACAATTCCTCGTTTGTTAACCTTGTTTTCCACATCTCTACTACAGTTGACGTGTGGCGAATTGATTTCTGACCCAACAAACTGGCCACCGCATTTATATCATTCAGTTCGGGTCCAGCCACATCAATTATGTGCTTAAATGTCACCGCTTTGGTAGCACACAGTCTCTGCACAAGTCCTGGGACATTCCCACCCGAAATGTCCATACGAGCTCCTTTAATAAGAGGTTCCTGTAACAGCCAGTACAAAGATTTGGTATCCTCCATCCTGCACACATTGAAAAGTCCCCATACTTTGAAAAGTCCACAGTAGAATTGAGACAGTCCGGCCAGTCGTAATTGCTTCACATCCATTAAAAAGAGAGCAGCATCCAGTCCGAGTCCATCCACTGTGTGTAGGATTATTCCTGCCACTTTCCGCCACACCAGATCCACAGGCCCAGTCAGAAATTTCTGGATGAACTGCAGACGAAAAGTAGCAAGTCTGCTTGGTAAATGGACTAGTCCTTGTCCTCCCTCCTCTTTAGGAAGAAAAAGCACACTTTGGGGAACCCAGTGGAAACTGTCCCAAAAAAAGTTCACTAAAATTGTCTGTAATCGGGACAACAGTCCAACAGGCGGATCCACACAAGATAATTTATGCCACAGTGTTGAGGCAACCAAGTTATTGACAATTAAAACTCTCCCTCTAAAAGACAATTGTGAATGAAGCCATTTCCACTTCTTTAATTTTCCTTCTATTTTTTCAAAAACTCCTTCCCAATTCTTTTGTTGGGTATTTGAATCACCAAGATACACACCAAGATACTTAAATCCTTCTCTTTTCCAAACCATCCCACTGGGTAATTTCGGAAGTCCTCCCTCCCATTTCCCAACAGCCAATGCTTCACTCTTCTCCCAGTTAACTTTGGCAGCTGAAATAACTCCAAATTCATTAATGACAGAAACCAATTTATTAATGTCTTCTTGCCCGTTTACCATTACCATGACATCATCAGCATAAGCAGAAATTTGATGTTGAATATCATGATGCAGTACTAAACCATTAATCACTGTTCTTAATCTATTCAGCATTGGTTCAATAGCTAATGAGTAGAGCATGCCGGACAGTGCACAGCCCTGTCTGATCCCCCTAGTGACTTTAAAAGGGGCGCTCAAACCACCATTGATCTTCAGCAAACTTTCGGTGTCCTGGTACAGCACTTTTATCATTCCAATAAAGTCAGAACTAAAACCAAATGCTTCTAAGGTGTCCCATAAATACTGGTGCTCCACTCTATCAAATGCTTTCTGTTGGTCAATAGAGATAAAACCCAAATTAACCCCTAAAAGACTTGAAACATTTAAAACATCTCGTATGAGACTAACATTATCAATAATTGATCTGCCTGGCACGCAGTACGTCTGGTCAACATGAATGACCTGCCCCATCACCTTTCTTAGTCTATTTGCTAAGGTCTTAGAAAGAATTTTAAGATCAGAGCAAAGCAAACTCACAGGTCTCCAGTTCTTAATCTCCTGTAAGTCACCTTTTTTTGGTATCAGTGTAATTACTGCCCTCCTACAGCTCAAGGGCAAAGAGCCAACAGACAAACTTTCATTTAGGACGGCCAGCAGGTCCTCGCCCAGCACAGCCCAAAGCTCCTTATAAAACTCAGCTGGGAGTCCATCCATCCCAGGAGCTTTTCCGCTCTCCATGCCCTTCAGAGCATTCAGAAGTTCCTCTGCAGAGAAAGGCCTCTCCAGCTCTGCCTTTGAGTCCTCCAGGACACCTGGCAGACCTTCATAGAAGCTAGCAGATAACTGCTTGTCCTCTCTGTATTCACTGCTGTACAAATTGCCATAGAACTGTACAGCTCGTTTTCTGATATCAGATGTCTGTCTAACAGACACAATCTTTCCATGTCTACATAATTCATTAACTAGGAGCTCATCTTTAATGAAAGGTGGGACATTAGACAGCGTTACCCTTTTTGCCGGCTGAACGAGCGGCATTACCGGTGTAAAAGTGTCCTGAATGACAACTCCGCTCTGAACTACACTGTTTACTTTCTCAATAGAATCCAGGAAAATGACCACAGCACTGTTCATTCGTGAAGCCGACATAATACTGTCGAAACCCACAGCTTCACCAACAGCCAGGCTACAATCTTCCACAGAGCAGTTCATCACAGGCGCGAGTTTTATCCCATGCCTACGAGAAAGCTGCTCAAACTTTGTTTGGCGTGGACCCGCCATTGCCGACCAGCAAACGCTGGCTGACAGCGCTCCACAACCCCAAACCCTCCTTAAGCTTTCCTAACTTAATTCCCAAGTAAACTTATAAACAGGAAACCAGAGAACAGTAAAAGAAACAATAAAGAAAGAAAAAAGAAAGAGCACACTCACTCACTGCAGCAACCTCGCTCACACGCAAACTCCGCCCACTCACTCACAGCATCCGCTCAGAGAGAGAGAGAGAGAGAGAGAGAGAGAGAGAGAGAGAGAGAGAGAGAGAGAGAGAGAGAGAGAGAGAGAGAGAGAGAGAGAGAGAGAGAGAGAGAGAGAGAGAGAGAGAGAGAGAGAGAGAGAGAGAGAGAGAGAGAGAGAGAATAAATAAAATAAAAAGCTCTTTGAAAAAAATATTCTGAAAGCATTTTCATCTGGCCTGTTATAATATCAATACTGTTTATAACCATTCGATTTAAGTGTGTTAGCCCTACCACTCCATGATGAGAAGCAAACACTTTTTGCCTTGGTAGTAATTCTCAAAGACATCTTCAATCCCTACGATATGGGGGCAGCTGGATGCCTTGCAGTGAAGCTCCACTTCCCGTCGAGCTTTAGGGGTGTCCCGCAACATCTGAAAGTGAGTTTAAGAGCATCAGGAACAGCAGAATGGTCTAAATTAATAATGTCATGATTTGTGCTCATTGCCTCCGTTGATTTCATTGCAGCATCACTGACCCCCTATTATTGTAGGTATTGTAGTCACTATACCATTTTGTCGGTGGAAAATATTTTGTGTAAGAATATTTTGAGTGAGAATATTGTATCAAAACACAGTTGGCAAGTTTCGATCTCTTTTGTTCACTTTTGACCACTTCTGTCCTGCTTTCCTTGAGGGGAGGGTCTATGGGCTGGTAAATCTGGGCTTGTTTAGATCTTTCGATCTAATGGATGACGGAAAACCACACGGAGAGCAGAAGCTTTAATTTCTGCTCTGACAGCTGCAAAACCACGGCGAATATGTGGTGATGAGTGTGTTCGAAATCAGGAATGGCGAGAGAACATTGTGCTTGGTACGATTTGACCACATGAGCATATGCATTTTCGGCTACCTCTGGAAGTGAAGTGGAAAAACTCAAAATGTTTTTGACCCTGTTCACACGTCTTTAGCGCCATCCGCTTGTAAGCCGATCGACCAAAACACATCTTAATACCAGGTGTAAACAGGGCCTAACACTCTTAGAAATAAAACTTCTCTATTTGCATTGTGGTTCCATGAAGAATATTAATGTAACCTTTTCATTGCACATAGGTTCTTTATAGTGGTAAAAGGACCAATAGATTATAAATATCTCTACATGACGAAAATAATAGTTATTTTCCTTTCACTGAAAGTTTTTTTTGTGTGTGTGTGTGTTTTAGGTACTTCTGTGGCATTGTTGGCTTTATTCTTAAGAGTGTACTTTAGAAATTGTGAGGGATGGCTTAAAAAAGAGAAGTATAACGAGTCCATTAATTGGGTTCCTCAAATTACACATTGGCAGAGCCTCTGGAGAATATCTGCATTTTCTGAGGAATTTACAAAGTCCATAGCTTAAGTGCTTAATGGATCCCATAAGTTCCTGGCAGAACTGAATAGACTGTTAATAGCTCATCCAGTAACCCTATAATGGAAAACATTTTAAAGCACCTGAAATATTCAACATTTTTTGAGTAGCCTACATAAGATTTGTGAGGACCTTTAGTTTTTATGTGGAAATGTATTTTTCAGAAATACCAAATCCCATTAACGAAAGTCCTTTGATGTAAACAAAAGTTACATGAAGACTATACATCATCACTGATGATTAGAATCATTAACACTTTTTACCTTCCCTTCAAGTGATTCAAAATGTATAAAATTAGTTCAGGCATGAAACTGTCAAATAATAAACATGAACAAAATAGATACCTTTAAGGCATAGTGTTTGCCGTTTTTCTTCTGGAAAATTTCCCAGACCTTGCCATTAATGCCTATCCCAAGCACTTGTCCTGAAAGCTTATACTCCTCAGTTATTACTTTCTTCTTTATCTTCAGTGTGGATTTCAGTCCAAGCACAGTGCCAATCCGATGCTGACTCTCTTGCTGCTCACTGGAAAGCACTGAATCATTTTTATTCTCTGTATTCTCTAACATAGTGTTAGAGTAGGCTAGACTGTGCTCATCTCTGTCTGTGCAGGAGTGAAGACTTCTTTAGACCAGCTTAAAGGATTTTAAAAGGATCCAATTAACAGGGCTGGTTTGAATATCCTGAATGTAAAGAGTCTTCGCACAGACAATATATAGTATATTTATAAAATACCTTTAAAAAAAAACATATATTTAAAGGTATTTTTTTTATCTCACAGTTCTGCCTTTTTTCTTGCAAATGCGAATTTATATCCCACAGTTCAGATTTTTCCCTTAAGAATTGTGAGATAAAAACTCACAATTACGAGTTAGGTATAAAATCCGAATAGAGAGAGAACGCGCATTTGAACATTTTGTTATGCTACGGAAAAAGAGATTTGGAAAGACATGATGGTGGTTTCTTATGTTCTTTTCCTCTTTTTTTATACAAAAATACATAATCAAAATTTACTTATCACATTGCGTTACTATTTTCTTTAAAAATATATATACCAAAAAGCTTTTAAAAACTTGAAGGATATTACCCTTCCTCGTATTTTTTTACGGTCTATGATATTACCTCCCGAAGTATTCTGGCGGCCACTTTAACAGACAGTGATTTCCAGTCGGACGTGTTTCGGCGCTGCACGCGCATGCTGCTCCGTGCTCAGAGCACAGCAGATGTTTGAAATACTCTAATAATCTCGTTTTTATAATGTGGGGAATTAGAGAACTGTAGTTCGTTGGGTGATTTTAAGGGGCTTCTTGCAAATACTGCATCAGAATACCGAGATGTTTGCAAAAGCGTTTCGTGTGAAATCAAACACCGTTATCAAGGGTTCTGACAGGTATTCAACCAGTTCAATTCGTAACGTTAAAGATAAGTTGAAAGAAATAACGTTAGACTTGCTAACGTTTAGGAAATCATCATCTGCCCGGACAAATGCAGTTGTATTAAACTCTTCTTTGTGCATGTTGTATTTTCAGGAATTAATGTCAGGTTTAATATTGATTAATACGTGTCTTATATGCCGTGATTGTTATATAATATAGTATATTGTGTGTATGCCTTCTTTTAAGTAATTCAGGATCATCTACTGTATATTACATAAAATGTACCTTACAAAAATGTCCTTTTAAAGTAGGATATTGTGTTACTCTTGATACTGTTTACTTTCTTTACGTCATAAAAACATCTTGGTAAAACCCGTGACTGTTTTCTCTTTTGAAATGTCTATTAATAAATAGAAATACTAAGATTTTCTAAACTCAAGATAAATTTGTGTAGTTATTAAAAGAGACAATGCAAAATAAGGTCAATAAAGATTATAAAGTAGTATTTCTCCCATGATTTTTATATAATTGTTAAATGTGCAAATAGCAGTTCCCTTCTGATTTTTCAGAATCTTAGAATGTAAGAATTTTTTTACTTACTGCATTTATTCTGATGCCCTGTGGTCTTTTTCTGCCCATAGGAGGAAGCTGAGAACCGATATCTCTGCTGCTTTCCCTTCTCTGTCAGTGGAGCAACTAAATGAGCTCATCCCAAATAAAGAAGAGCTGAATATTGTTAAGATTTATGCACATAAAGGAGATGCAGTCACTCTGTATGTCCTCCATAAAAATCCCATATTCTTTCAGCTGGAGAAACAGCTGTTCCCAACAGGTGAGTCCACACCGCAGGTCACCATCAGTCTTTGTTGAGAATGTTGATGAAGATTATGAATTTTTTTTTCCTGTTCTCAGTGTACACGCTGTGGCGATGTCCCACCATGCTGCCGGCATTCGCCACGTGGCCTCCTGTCCTGGAAAAGTTATCTGGTGGAGCAGGTCAGCACCTGTTTGCTAGTGTTCATCTGTGTATCTCAGAGAACACGTCTGACTGATTTCTCTCCTGCAGATCTCATGTTGCCGGGTGTAGTGGTATCCGCTAGTGGTCTTCCTGAGGTAGATCGAGGCGATTACTGTGCCGTCACTCTTGTGATGAACAGGTAATGCTTCCCGCCACATTTCCCTCTTACAGAGGATTCATATTGAACATAAAATCTTGTGAAAGATCCTTTTCACAAGTTATAGCGATTATTGTAAACTGGATTTGGCAAATCAGGGCTCCAGACTGCCACCAAATGGTTGCATTTTGCTACCAAAATTTGAGTGTGCACCTGAATTTTACATCCAGTTGCACATGTGTGACCAGTAAATGTGGGTGTGTTTATTCAATAGATCACTTCAATTACATGCTCTCTAGAATGTTATATTTGCTGACACATGAGATCTATTCAATTAACCAATACTGTCACTTTTATTTTTATTTTATTTTTTTACAGTTTTTATAGAAGTACATGATTCAAACGCAATTAAGTAATTTTATTTAAAAGAAGAACCCTGTTCAAACATACATAATACAAACACAAAACCTGTGCTTATGCTCTGTAAAGTAATAATTTAACCACCAGCCTGCGTTATTACACTGTTTTCATTACAATGGTAAAGTGTGCATTCCTTTCTTTGCTGCAAATATGCCAAACTACACGAACTAAGCTCTACCTGTTCGCTGTCAGTATCATTCAACGACTGGTTCATTATGTTAACTTTACGAATGACATGCACCAGTTCGTTCAATATGTTCATGAACTAGATCTCTCGTTCAGACTCAAATGTATCTTGGTCAGGAAAGGGCATATTCGTTCACTGAATTCAACAAATCACATGCTCTGTCACATCTCATACTCGAAACGCTATTGGCTCGAGATTTTGTCATTCTTTGAGTATTTATTAGTAATGCAGTGAAAATTAGCATGTTGATTTACATGTGCTTCCCTACATTTTCTGGTTGTGCCCCTAAAATTGTCAGTTGGGGGCCACTGTGCTCCTAGTGGAAAACGCATTTTGAGTTTGAGATGATGTGGGGCCTTCATTTTTAATAATGCTAGTAAATAATGTTCTCTTATGGTAGCATGCATGAACACATGGTTATTTTGTGGCTTTTTGGTGTTAAAGGGCACCGGTGGCTGTTGGGACAGCAGCTGTGTCGAGCGCTGAGATGAGGAACAGTGGAATGAAGGGGAAAGGAGTGAATGTTTTACACACATACATGGACCAGCTGTGGTGAGCTTTGTGTTACAGGATTTTTCTGTCTTTACGTTAATTTAGACTTCCATTTCCAACCACTTTGTCAAGTCAAATGTTTTTGTCAAGCACTGTTCTCAATACACATCATTTCAAATTTCAAAGCAGCTTTATAGAAAATCATGACATTAATTTTTTATCCTAATATTCGACATTTTGCAGATTAGAGCTGGGCTGTAATATAGTTTGTGTTCTGCAACAATATAAACTAGGCCTGCACGATATTGGAAAAAAATTACATTGCGATATTTTTTTCCCTAACGATATATATTGCCATATTGAGAGCCATCAATCCAGGCTAAAGTCAATAATTACCATTCCGTGATATTAATAATTGCACTAATAAGCAAGCTTCATTACAAGTGACAAAAAGAAATGTTGGAAAGTATGTGCAAACATGAAACTAAACCTCCAGTAGGTGGCAGCAGGTGACCGTCTTAATGAGTGAGTCACTGAGTCGTTCATTCAAACGATTCATTCGAACGCTGAATCGTTCACACTTGTTGCTGTGAGTGAGACGTGTTAAGGGTCTGTTATGAACGATTTTCACTGCTGAAATAGAACAACAACACTAAATACTGCATCTAAAATGTAAGTGACTAAGTGAATGTTAATTTTTTATGGAACTGTCATATGAAATCAGTGTCATTTTCAGTCGTGATGGTATTCAGGGAAACGCTCTAGTGTTGTGATTTCTCCTTGAGAAAGCGCACGAGCGTGAACAGCGCGACCATATTATCATCAGTTCATTATATATTATCCACAATCGATCGCCAATTATACTAAATAAATGCACAAACATTCTTGCATTTGGTGATTCGCTAGTTATTTTTTGTTTTAATCAGGCTCTTGTCCGTCAGTCAAGTAAAATTATCTTTCACTTGTCCCTTCAAAACACCCACATGTCCCGGACAAGCGTTAATGTCGAGCCCTGCTTTGTATTCGTCGTAAAGAGCTTTGTGGTGCCGTTTTAAGTGATCCGACAAATTGGAGGTGTTTTCTTGTTTTGTGGCCACAAGACACTCCATGCAAAGTGCCTCTTTTTGTTCAACATCCTCCTTTATGTACCCAAAATAGTCCCAAAAAGATGATTTCTGGTACGAACCTTTTTTTTACCTCTTCAGATCCTCTTCGGTGCAGAGTATGTGAGTGGAGTGGAGTGGCAGCAATATCCCCTCCACGCTCTTTGCATTCAAGACTCACTCCGCTCCAGCTCCGCTCCGGGTTCACAATTTCCAGCTCCCCACTCCACTCCTCCCTCACTGATATCAGAAACACTGCTCCGTCTTCGCTCCGGGGAAATTTGCGGATAACCGCTAAAGTATTTAAGTAAGCTCTGAAATATTACTATAAAGTTCGGTATATAACCTGCATTAAATTTAAAAAATAATAAAAAATAAACAATAGGTGATTAGAGGCCTTATTTCAACGTGGTTTATTGGAACATTAGTGTGCATTTCTGTGTCACGATTAGTCTACTATTTGTTTATTATTTATTAAATACACGCAACTGGCCGAAGAAACCTTTATTAAAATTAAGAAACAATTTGTACAAAACGAAAGAAAGGCTTTTTACAAAAAGAAAACTTCATATTAAGCTAAATATAACCACCAAAATCATTTCTGACCCACTAGCATCTTTGCACTGATATCATAATCAGATGAAATGTAAAAATAATATTATAATATTTAAACATAAATATGAAAAAAAAACATTGTTTAATGGCTACAACAAGTAGCCTATAGTAAGCTACAGATTTATGTCATGTCTAAGCTGGATTTGAACGAACATCCTTTTACCGTGAGCGGTTCATGAGCGCGCGTCTGCGGATTATTGAGCTGAGTCACACCGGCTTCACTCCGCTCATTAGTGAGGTCAGGCTATACCTCGCCCACGTATTAAAAATGGTCGGGTTTAAAACGGGCTCATAATTACAGTTAATGTGTCGGACAGGGCCGGTCTCTCGGGTGCACGGGCTTGGGTAGGGTCGGGCTTGATTTTTTGAGTCGATCTAAGCTCTAGTTCTGGCTAAAAATGTAGTTATTATGTGCTGGCCGGTTTGCATGAATTGTACTCATGATGGAGCGGTAGTGGAGCGCTCTCGGAGCGAGTGAAAACCACAACGCTCCGACTTTTAAAAAATCCGCTCCTCACTCCATTCAAAATCTTGCCGCTCCACTCCTCCCTCCACTCCCACTCCACTCCGCTCACATACTCTGCTTCGGTGCGCATTTTAGCAGTGAATGTTTGGCCGTGAGCGGTGAGCAGCGGCACAGCGAACCAATCACTGTGCAGGCATGAGGAACGTGCATGTCAATCCAGCAACAAACTCGCGTTTACTGTGTGCTTCCTTAATACACCATGGGCTACTACCATAGACCATAAAAAAATACTACTACCCTTTACATCGCATGTTCCGGCGATGTGACTATCGCACACGTGCACATCGCGATGTCGATGTTAAAACAGAATATCGTTCAGCCCTAATATAAACAATCAAGCATTAGAGATATTCAATGCATTATTATATCGCCTTATGTGAATTTACTATATGTATGCAGATAAAGTTGGACATTTATGTATCCAACTTACTACAAAGAGCTGGGTGATATAGTTTGCATTTTGCGACAAAGTCAGTCATGTAGCTGAGATTTGCTATATAGTGCATATCGTTTTATGTAATAGTACTGCATGCATGTGGATAAAACTGAGATGATATAGTTTACATTGAGATGATCTAAACAATCACGCAGATGAGATTTTGCTATGTACTACTGTACTAGTAAATTGTTTTATGTGAGTATACTGTACGTATGTGAGTAAAGTAGGATACACTATATCCAACTTTTAAAGGGATAGTTCACCCAAAAATACTAAAAATATGTTTATCTGCTTAACCCCAGGGAATCCAAGATCTAGGTGTGTTTGTTTCTTCAGTAGAACACAAATGAAGATTTTTAACTCCAACCGTTGCTCGTATAATGCATGTCAATGGGGTGTTTTTTTTATGAGAGTCACTATGAGAGTAAAAAACAAACACACGAATCCATAAACCCTGTGGCTCGTGGCGACACATTGATGTCTTAAGACATGAAGCGATCGGTTTCTATCAGACAAATCTTATCTAGTATTCCCAATGCCTTTACTTTCGCCGGACAAGGTCAAAATGACGGCATGATCATAGATATCTGCATTGATTTCTATGGCAATGACGTTGAGTTGGTAGGTATTTCCAACAACATAACCTTGTTTCTGCATCGACTTTCAGCATGTTTCCTATAACAATGGCTGACGTTTACATTTTACTTGGCTTGAGAAGGTCACAAAACACGAAAAATCTGATCAGAACGGTCAGACTGAAATAGATTTCCAGAAATGCGTTTTGAATGGGATTTCAAACCACATATGAATGTAGCTCGAAACAGATTTGTAACATTTGAATTTTATTTGGATATTTGGATTTTTATTTGCACAAAAATCGGATTTGGACTGAACTGTGAACGCAGCTTAACTCTAATGAGAGTTGACGTACATAGTTGCAAAGTTACTTATAGTTAGTAGATTGTCTAAAGTGGGCCAATCAAAAAAAAGTGTAACCTTTGTTTAATATCAAAAATAAAAAAGCATTTACTGGATAGGAGGCATGCTAAAAACAATGTTTAGTTTTGTTCACGTAAACTGAAAACAGACTAAAATGAGAATCAAAATGAGAATCAATCAAAATTGCGAAAAAGCTATATTTTCAACCCAGCCCTAATCACTGAGCGATAATATAGCTGACATTTTTAGATGATATAACCTCAATCATGCATCAGAATAACTTTCTACAGACATCTTTCTCATATTCTCTGCAGGGCGTTTGGTGAAAAGACACATCCTCCGGTTATACCAGTCACAAACTCACCAGCACCGGTAGAGGGAGAAGAATATGAGGAGGATGAGAAAGAGGTGAGGGACAGCTCTGAACCAGCGGCAGTGGAAACATCTTGTCAGAGCATTCAGGAGCTGAGGCTAGATGAGCACGAGGTGAGAAAGGAAGAACATCTGGTTGAGGACGAAGAGGGAGAAGACACGAACGGGAAAGAGGACGACTCTAGATCTCCACAGGGTGAAATGTCTTTGACTTTCTGTTACATGTCTGTTTTGTAGGTGTTTTCTGTATGCTGACGTTCATGTCTCTCTTATTACAGAGCAGATGGATGAGTTACTGCTGCAATGTTTTCTCCATGCACTGAAGACTAAAGTCAAAAAGTCAGACCTCCCACTACTGACCAGCACCTTCTGGAGCAAGCACATGGTGTCCTGCTGGTAATTTAGCCTCTTGTATTAATCTTCTGACGTCTTACCTTTATTTCCTAAGCTCAGCCTTTTACTTAATGGCAAATATTGATCTAGATGTTTATCTGCTTACCCTCAGGGCATCCAATATGTAGGTGTGTTTGTTTCTTCAGTAGAACACAAATGAAGATTTTTAACTCCAACCGTTGCTGTGTGCCAGTCATGTAATGCATGTCAATGGGGTTTAATTCTATTAGAGTAAAAAAAGAAAAACATGCACAAACAACTTTAAATTAAACCCTGCGGCTCGTGGCGACACACTGATGTCTTCAGACACGAAACGATCAGTTTGAGCGAGAAACCCAACAGCATTTATATATTTTTTTTTAACCTCAAATACAAACGATGTACATCAGCCCTCGCTGTGTGCCATCACTTCCACTGGATGAGGTCAAAATACACAATATGGTGCATCTCAATGGGATACAAGCGGCGGAAGTGATGTCTCGCGCATATCGTACGCCATATTGTGTATCTTGACCTTATCCAGCGGAATTGATACTTTTATTCTGCAAAGACAAATTATATTGATCCAAAAATTACAGTGAAGACTGTACAAATGATAGTTACAAATTATTTCTGTTTTTAGAAAAAAGCTATTAAAGGATCCTGAGAAAATTGTATTGCAGTTTCCTCAAAGAAATATTAAAGGTCCCGTTCTTCGCGATTCCATCTTTCAAACTTTAGTTAGTGTGAAATGTTGCTGTTAGAGCATAAATAATACCTGTAAAATTATAAAGCTCACAGTTCAATGCCAAGCAAGATATTTTATTTAACAGAAGTTCCCTTTCAAAGCCTACAGCGAACGGCCGGTTTGGACTACAGCAGGAAGTGCAGGGATGTAATGACGTCACTAGAACCGTTTGTTGACTAACCCCCCGCCCACAAGAACACGCAAAAAAGGAGGCGTGGTCTCGTTGCTCTCCCACGTGGAGAAGAGCGCCCATTCAGCGCTTGCATCTCCCCGTTATAGTAAAAGGCGAGACCTTTCCGGGCAAAGTGCGCTAAGCTGCTGTCCAATCACAACACGGGAAGCGCTGGCCCAATCAGAACTCAATACGTGTTTCTGAAGGAGGGACTTCATAGAACAAGGAAATCATCAGGCCATTTTTAGGACAGAGGAAACAGCGCTGTACAGATAAGTCAATTGTGTGAAAAATACTGTTTTTTTACACGTGAAACATGAACTCGTTATATTGCACACTGTAAACATAATCAAAGCTTCGAAAGCACGCGAAGAATGGGACCTTTAAGCAGCAACTGTTTTTAACTTTTATAATAAATGTTTTTTGAGTAGCATATCAGTATATTAGAATGATTTCTGAAGGGTCATGTGACACTGAAGTCTGGAGTAATGATGCTGAAGATAAATTACACTTTAAATATTAAAGGAGAACATGGTTTAAGTTGTAATAATATTATACAAAAATAACATTGTTATATAACGTTCAATTATAAGTCACTTAAGTTATTAGTAAATGATGAACTAATAATTTACTAAACATTACTACATTCATATGTAATTTTTAAATTATTAGTTAACACATTCATAAATTATTAATAAGTGGTATGCTATACTGCCTATATCCGTATATGTGATGAATAGTTTACACTCTAAATTAGGTGATGCAGAAAGTGTTGTAAATTATTTATTCATGCGTTTACACATCATCTATAACAGGTGTTGAACACTTTGTAGAAGTGTGAGGGTATAGACAGCTGTCTCCTCAAACACACATGGAGTGTTTAAACACTGTGCAGCTAATGTGATCTTAGCTGGATATCAGAAAAGGGGCAAAGAGGCGGAACATGGGCGGAGCTGAGGTGACGTGCTGCTTAACCCTTTTGTTTGCTTTAGACAGCAAACAAACGACAATCCACCTGTCAGTCAAAGTGGCCACGGCCTTAATTATGCAGAACTTTAAGGCTTAATATAATGTAAATTAATTAGTTGTTAAAAAAATTCACCCCCTCACAGATGTCATGAAGGGCAAAATTAGCCATATAGACCGAAAACACAATTTGTACCAGGCTGTAAACATGTTTTTTTGTTTTTTTTGCTGTAAAGTTGGGCATTTTAACATGAGATTCTCAATGAGATTCTGCTCTGGAGCCTGTCCGTAGAGGCCAGTTGATGAATTGCAGTTTAAGTCACTTCCGTATTGCCTTCAGTAGAAACGGGGTGAGGTTGGCGCTTGTTTCAGACACATTAAAAATGATCCTGAATACACCGGTCAAGTCTGAAATGTGACTTTTTGTCATTACCAAAAAAAAGTAGTTCACAATCTCTACTTTGTCCCCACAGTCCTAGAGGAACGCAACTAGATATCAAGAAATCAAGTTATAAAAAGGTACAGTTTTTACAGATTGTGAGGTTTTAGTCGGTGTCCTTATCTTTGCTTTTATAGTTCACACCTTTTCTCTCTTCCTTTCCAGCTGTCTAAGTTTCTGTTGTGCATGCAGAGAGATCACAGTCTGATTCATGTGAAGGAGCTGAGTAAAGGTGTGGAGAGCATTGTGGAAGTTGACTGGAAGAACCCGGAGTATGCAGTCAAACTATTCATTATTAATATCTCACTCATAAACTTAAACATTTTGAATACAATTTAAAGTCAAAACGTATAATATTAAAGGAATAGAAAATATTTGTTGCTGTTTTGTTTGTTGATATTCTGCAAGTGTTCTTGGTTTAGAGGGAAGTGGCTGTTTTCTTGAACGACTTGCTCTGGTTTTCAGGTTGTGTTCTTTTAGAACACCAAAGGACTGTGGGCCGGAGAAAGAGTCTGTGGAGGGAGGCAGGGCTTGTGAGGTCCAGTACCAGCCCCCTGAAATCACACAACTCTATGGGGTCACTGCACGCCTGGAGCCTCTTTTTCAGGACGCCAAGAAAAGGTTAATGAGTTGTGTGAATTTTTTGTGTAAGTGCGTTAGTGTGAGTTTTGAGGTTTTGAGCATGTGGCTTTTTGTTTCAGAAAGGGGACGCCTCTAAAGGCCAGTGAAGTCAGGAATGTCATCACAGATTATGTGAAGAAAAATGAACTCATCCATGAAACCAACAAAAAGTAAGCTTAAGTACTTTTTATTAACATTTTCATATTCTACTAGTCACTACTGTTCAAAAGTACCTGTATGTTATTTTTGTTTTTGAAAAAAGTTGCTTATGCTCGCCAAGGCTGCATTTATCTTATTAGATCAAAAATACAGTATAACGGTAATCTTACTCACCCCAAACCTTTGAACAGTAGTCTATGTCTGTATGATTTCAGTACTGTACTAGTAGTGTTGTCAAAAGTGACGACCGCGATTCCAAATTGGTATTGAAATGTTTTTACTGACATAAAAAATGTGACGCTTTGAGCGCTGTTGAGCTGTAATCGTAAACACCTCTGACTGGTCATTGTGCTCACGCACTCATCGGATGTGCCTGTGATTGGCTACATTGATCAACGCACGGCAGCGGTTTCAAAGAACAAGGAAGTGTTTGAAAGTGTTTTGAAAGCGGGAGCTGGAGCGTTTGAAAGCACAAGCAGGTGTCCAGTAGGCTGCGTAACCAGCGGACCGGTAGGCTGATAGACACCTGCATTCAAACGCTGTGTATCTGTGCAAGCACTCCGAGAAAAGCGTCATTGATGTATTTTTACAACATGTTTGTGAAGTGCTGATCGTATTAGCCAGTCACAGACCTATTTGATGAGCGCATGAGCACAGTGGCCAGTCAGGTGTTTACGATTCCGCTCAACAGCGCTCAAAGCCTCACATTTTTACAATTTCAGTACCGATTTGGTATTGCGGTCGGTACTTTTGACAACACTTTGTACTGGTGCAGATCACAATGTTCGGATTGAAGTAACTTCCTCTCTTCTCTTGTTCATCAGTTATGTTAACATTAACCCAATACTTTGTGACTGTTTGCTGGAGAAGTCTGAGTACCAGGAAGTGGAGACACTGAAATGGGATGACCTCTTTAGCAGGTAAAACTGCATAAAATATGTAATCAAATTGTGTGTTTTTTTACAAGAAGCATGTAATTGTCTTATTATCCTAACAGGAAGAGTATTATCAAAAATAATGTAAATTACTCAGTTGTATTTCTCAGCCGTATTTAAAGGTGTCATTAAATGATTTTTTTATTGTTGTATACTTATCTGAGGTCAACTAATGATGTTTGTGTGATTTTTGCATTCAAAAACATAAGTAATAAGCTATTTTCTCCTCTGGTTTTGAGGCTCTCTTCTGAACGCTGGGTTTTGATGGGCGTGAAGCACTGGAGACTTAGATGTAAACGCCAACTGCTAGGATTGGAGAAGATTTGCATATTTAATGAGCTTCAGCTCCCCTTTGAGTTCAGTTTACATGAGGGAGGGATTGTTTTGAAAGCAGCAACCGGAATGATTCTCTCAATCTCAGGGCTCGTAAATATCTTTATCAAACAAACACAATGATTTATTTCTCATCCACCCGTGATTGTTTGGAATATTATTTCTGTATTACTTGGCTCGCATGATTGGTGGATATAAGAGCTAACCACATGCATACACACACAAACATGTGCGCGCGTGCCCAGATCAAGAAAGGAATATTATTTTACTATTTGTGATTCACTGGCCTGCTGACCGGCTTACATTTTGGTAGCCCATCTGTAAAACACATAGCCCTGGGACTACTGTTACATATAAAAAAGACGTTTTACTCACATAAGTGTGTTGCACCATTACTGTCGGATCCAATATAGAAGGCACAACATTGTGTCTGCAAATTCAGCACTTGAGACTTGTTTACAAACCATTCCACAGTGAAATGAAGCGATCACGCATACTTGTCTTCCCCACATGAGCTGGAACTTCATTAAGAATAAATGAAGTATCACACATTCCTAATATTAGGATCCAAAGGAAGCTTATGCAGCGACTGTGTTCTTCCACAATATCTTGCTATCTTCTTCGGTATGTTTATTGCTACTGGCTAGCGATCTGAACAGCTCCATGAGTCGTTGGACAGGGCTACTGAATTAGACGTGCTGTAGAGGCGTTTGGTCGCACGATGATGTAAGAATGAAACACACAATCGTTTTCTGGGCCTGGTGTCTATAAAAGCTTTTCTTTGACTAACAAGGAAGTTTACAGCTCTGAAACTACCTTTTATATATCAAAAGCTCAAGGGAAAGTTGATTTCTCAATTCATCACCCCTTTAAGGGATAGTTCTTCCAAAAATTGAATTGAGTACATTTGCTCAATCTCACCAAGTTCTATTAAAATCAATGAATCTCTTATGTACATAATTCTTTGTTATAGTAAGAGGATTTGCGAGCATGCCGTTTTTGTTCAGGGCTTAAACGCCTCTGATTGGCCATTGCGTTCAAGAAATCAACAGATATGTTTGTGTTTGGCTACATTGCTCAACGCTGCAAAACGCATTGTAAATATAATCCTTTGACTTTCTCTAGAGCATAAACACAGATACGCACTGGATCATTTGCCAATATGTTATTATGGATAAAACCAGTAGTTATAAGTAGCTTTTCCCTCTAAAGCAGCAATCTGTGGTTTGAGTGAGAAAATTCCAGGTTCATTAAAGTATCTGATCTATATTTCTGTAGTTAATGTGTTATTTAAATTTGTAGAGATTAGTATTCCTGTGAGCTAAATGACACTTTCGTTCTTTAATAAGTGAATGGACAAATTTACAGAAATAATGTTTTTTGCTCTTAATAGTAAGTTCGCTGAATGACCATATGATCCTGCAGGACTCTCATCAGAATGCAGCCGTGCCATGAGGTGCTGGTTCCAGGTCAGCCTCCTGTGGTTAAGAAAGGTCAGATGGAGCCCATAGACATTACTGTAATCTCCAGGGGATCCAATAAGAAGGTATGAAGCCATTATAAGAACATGGCTATATACATGATCAGGTATAACATTGACCACATTATGACAGGTGAAGTGAATAATACTGATTATCTCTTCATAACAGCACCTGTTAGCATGTGGGGCAGCAGGTGAACGTTTTGTCCTCAAAGTTAATATGTTAGAAGCAGAAAAATGGGCGTAATAGGTAAAAGCGTAAGGATTTAAGCCAGTTTGACAAGGGCCTAATTGTGATGGCTGGACAACTGGGTCAGAACATCTCCAAAGCTGCAGCTCTTGTGGGTTGTTCCTGGTCTGCAGTGGTCAGTATTTATCAAAACTGGTCCAAGAAAGGAACAGTGGCAAACCGGCAACAGGTCTATGGGGGGCTCAGTGATGCACATAGGGATTGAAGACAACGCTGTTTGTTCCGTATGGTGCTGCATAGCCGCAGACCAATCAGGGTGCCCAAGCAGATCCCTGTCCACCGACAAAAGCTCCAACAGTGGGCACGTAAGCATCAGAACTGGACCTCTGTGTTGGCAATGGAAGAAGTGGAAGAAGTTGGTCTAATGAACCATGTTGTCTTTTACATCACTTGAATGGTCGGGTGAGTGTGCGTCACTTACCTGGGGAACACATGGCACCAGGATGCACAATGGGAAGAAGGCAAGCCGGCCGAGGCAGTGTGCTGCTTTGGGCAATGTTCTGCTGGGAAACATTGGGTGTTATTTTGACACGTACCACCTTCCTAAGCATTGTTGCAGAGCATGTGCACCCTTTCATGTAAACGTTGATCCCTGGTGGTCGTGGACTCTTTCAGCAGGTTAATGAGCCCTACCACAAAGCAGAAATGGTTCAGGAATGTTTTGAGGAGCACAATGGGTTTGAGATGTTGACTTGGCCTCCAAATTCCCCAGATCTTAATCCAATCGAGAATCTGTGGGATGTGCTGAACAAACAACTTACAGGACTTAAAGGATCTGCTGCTAACATCTTGGTGCCGAATACCACAGCACACCTTCAGGGGTCTAGTGGAGTCCATACCTTGATGGATCAGGGCTGTTTTGGCAGCAAAAGGAGGACCAACACAATGTTAGATCATAATGATCATAACGTTATGCCTGATCGGTGTATAGTGGCCCCAAAAAGTATTTGGATGCTTAAGCCACAAATTTATAAATAGGATATTTTACACAACACAATATCACATCAAGTATTATCTGCTAGCAAATTCTGGAAGTTTTTTTCTGAGCCAGTTTTAACCAACTGCCATCAAGGTGTTTTAATTAGGGCCGGGACTCGATTAAAAAAAAAATCTAATTAATTAGAGGCTTTGTAATTAATTAATCGAAATTAATCGCATTTTAATTGCATATAAATATTTGACCTGAGAACAATGAGAAGTAATTTTTCACATGTATTTTTAGTATACCATTGAATAATGACTGAATACATAAGCTTAATCAACAAAACAAAATACATTTATTTATTTCAGTCCAGCAGACCAGCTCAATGTTTGCCATTAAGTCTAGCAAAAGCATATTTGTGATATTTGAGGCTCGATGTGCTGCGGTGATACGCAGATTCCTTGTTGTATAGCTTGCACACAACCATGCTCTTGTCGACGCTTCCATCCTTTCGTTTTTTAAAACAAAATTTCCCATCCACGGGGCCAAGCAAAGCAGTCTCATCAGCTTCTTCGTTCATGTTCACTCATGCCCTGCGTCTCAATCAGCTCCCTAGTTCACTAGTCAGGGCACTGATCAGGACATAAGTCAATGGGCTGACTCCCTGATCAGTGTCCTGACTACTGAACTAGGGAGCTGATTGAGACGCACCCATGGTTTGTTGTTGTCGTGACTGCGGAGCGAGCGCTAGTTGGTGTTCCAGTATAATCAGTCCGTCGAAACTCATTCATTGAAAAACGTTCCGAGGTTTTGTTTTGTTTTTTTGCGTAATTAATTAACGCGTTAAAGTCCCGGCCCTAGTTTTAATGGATATATGAAGAAAATTTTCTGAAGTGTTCTATCAGAGCATCCATATTTAGTTCACCACATTAAAGGGATAGTTCACCCAAAAATGAACATTTGATGTTTATCTGCTTACCCTCAGGGCATCCAAGATGTAGGTGTGTTTGTTGCTTTAGTCGAACACAAATGAAGATTTTTAACTCCAACCTTTGCTCATATAATGCATGTCAATGGGGCCTAATTCACATTTCTACTACATTAATGAACCAGTTTAAATACAAAGCTTAATGCTAAATCACTGAAGTAACCCTTTAATGTAATTGATGTCACGCAGTTAGATGATCTTAGAAGTTGTGGATATCTACAATGGCACAAGCACCTGTAACCCTGTTAGGCTTCTATTTTCTTCTAAACAGCGCTAATGTAAAGAAAACCAGGCTGGTTACATCAGAGATGTAGCATAGAGCGTTTCCAGTGAATGATTTATTCCAGTGTGAGTTTCGCTTTCAAACACAAGCTCTGTCATATTCTGTCATTGTTTCTAAAGTGCGCAAGCACTTTAACTTATTAGTTTAAGGTCATAAAAGAGTGTGATTAATCACAATTAAAAATTTTAATCTATTGACTACCCTACTGCTTATCCTTTTGAGAAATGTAATGACCATCACACTTTTTTAAATGTGAATATACAGCTTGTGGCCACTTTAAACAGAATTTAAAATATATATATTATTAGAAACAGTCTGACGTTTGTGTCTAATGAAAAATACAGTGTTGTCACTCATTCTTCCTTTTATGAAGGTCACAGTAATTAAGAATCTGGAGGCGTTTGGTTTAGACCCAGCTGTGGTTGCAGACACTCTGCAGCATCAGGTTCAGGCCAGCTGTGTCCTCCAGGATTCCCCTGGGGCCAAAAACAGAGTCCTGGTGCAGATCCAGGGAAACCAGGTCCAACATGTTGGCAAACTGCTGCTAGGTACAGTATAGTACACTGCAATATGACAGCCTAAATCTGTACCTACATTCTTTTTCTAATGTGTGAGTGAATTTTTTCTGTTTTATTACAGATCGTTATCAGATCCCACGGAAATATGTACAAGGTCTTGATAAAGCTCCCAAACAAGGCAAGAAGAAATAACATGACCGATGTCCTCAGAAGAGTCAAATGTTGTTACATAATGCAGTCCAACCATAACATCATCTCTAAAATAAAACAAATCTGATTTCATTCTGAATGATCTGGTAAATGAATTTCATGAATACTGAATACTCGGCATAATGCTGTGTCAATAGAACCCAGTTCAATAACAGTTGAAATTTGCAGGTTTAATCAGAACTTGACATGACAGCTGTCCCTTGAGCACTAGTCTGCCATTCCGATATAACAGATAGAAGTAACCACACCTCCCTCTCTTGATTGTCATCTTTATAATGATATATTGCCAAGTATCTGTAGAAACAAAGTATACCCTGTCACAGGCAGTGAATTACAGGAATGTTGACCAGGAGTCAACCTGTTGACTTACATTTTTAAAGCACATAAAGGTAAAAAAAAAATTTGAGGTAGGGCTGTTTATTAATTCTAATAAAACCCATTAGACATTAGAGGTCAAAGGTTGTAGCTCTTATTGTAACACATTACAACAACCATTGTAACTAACCCTGTAATTGACAGAACGTATAGGTGGGATGCCTTGTAAGGAGATGGGCAGAAAGGGTTACCAAGCCAAAGGTTGCAGCTGAGCCATGAAATGAAGAGTAATTCAGGTGCGGTATCAGTGTAATTCAGTAACGAAATGGCAGAGTGTTGCCAGATATCGCAAGGAAAGCAACTGGTCTTATCAAACAAGCCCAAAATGGGCCTAAATTAGTGATCCCATGTTTTCAGTAGGGCGAAAGGGGATTATGGAGAAAAGTGATTTGCATTATTTAATGGATCTGATTTAACTTTCATTAAAAAAAAACAAATAACAGAATAGCGTCTGCAAAATAATCTCCTTTCAATATTTACACAATTTTATAATAATAATGAAACAATTTGATAGAACTGCCATAAAATGACATAAATCTCTTGTGCACACCCTTATTTGTTTCATTGTTTTGTTCATTATTTACGAAATCTTTATGAATTATTATTATATGCATAATTGGGTTGCGGAGGGCTTGGAACGGTAAAACAAGCTACAGCTGATTAATAATGGCATAATATAAATTTGTTTTTTTTGTAACTTCAAAGAATTCATATTAGTAACTTTGTTATAAAAACGTTTATAAGCACACATGGCAACACAGACATGTTTATACAACGGTTTTAGTGCCATGACTAACATTTGGACTTTAATTTGACCTGATCACAAACTTGCCCACAAATAAGTGTCAACACACACAAGCCAGATTAATTGATTTTATTCCATTCAATTAGTCAACTAATTCCATTAGTTATTATTTTTGTCAACCCAGACTTTCTTACAAATTGCAAAGGAATATGATTAACAATCTTTTACCTTTCATCACTCTGCTGCTTTTCTCACATTCAGTGAGTCACAGATATGTTTCTTTGCTTTTTTGTTTTTATTTATTTGAAATGAGACCATTCAGATGCATATGCATTTGTGGTTTCATGAAGGGGTTTTGGGGGTAAATCATTAATAAGGTGAAAATGACACAACTCCCTTTCAGATGTATCCAAAAGGAAATTATGAAAATGTTCTTCTAGTGATATCCTGCTTAACTGTGTCATTCTAATCCCAAAATAGCATTTAATTGTGCACTCAGTAATTTATTTTCTTAATTTCTTAAGTTTTCCATATAAGAAAATGAAATAAACACTCACATGAAACCCCAGTCAACAGCCTGATAAAGCTTTGAATAAGTTTTATTCTACATCAGATGGGCCATTCCTCATGGGGCTCTGACATATTAATATCATGACCAGCCAAACTCAATTTTTCCTTGGATGGTGTAGCACAGTGGTTTTCAACTGGTTTGGTCCCACCTTTTCCATGTTCATCAAGCTGTGACCAAAATTTCTTTTTAGATCAATAAACAGTATAATGTAGTTTGGGACTACTTTTAAATAGTAGTACCAAACTAGTTTTTGTTAATACAATAATGTTAGTAAGTTGTAAGGAGCCACCAGTCATTTAAAAGTATACAAAATAACAAATAAAAAAAGCGAAAAAATAAAAAAAATTTGCTTTGCACTGCTTGAACAGGGTACACCAGCTCGTGTAGGAATGAGAGTATCAAGACAATCTCACAAGATAGAGAATCTATATCCTAGGCTTACCTATCCCTGGAAACCACAGCTGGTGTACTGCCAGAGTGATGCCATGAGTAAAACCAAGCATCTGGTGAGTTATATAGGCTACCACTGTCATGGTGCCCCCTGATTTCTCACTGCCATCATTTCCAGGCAGCCAAAACCTGGTCTGCCATTGCATAGGGCGCACACACCCATCTTGGAAGCATCTGTCACGACTTCTTTCCTTCTGGAATCCAAGTTCTACCGACAACTGATACATATGGGTCGATTTCAAGGGCACCAGGGCTTTAATGCAGCCGTGGGTCACCCTGAGATTGAGGTGGCCCTTGCACCATGATCGTGGTGGGATACGGCCCTTCAACCACAGTTTTAGTGGCTGCATATGTAACCGGCCCAAAGTAACTACTGAGGAGGCTACTACCATGAGGCCCAGTAGCTTCTGAAACGTTTTGAGGGGAAGGATGTCCCACATTCTGAATCTGACCTCTAACCTCTAAATCTTGAGAGAGCATTCCGGCCAAAGCCAGAACCGCCTTTCGGCTGAATCGAAGACTATCCATTTGTTGTTTTCCCCTATGAGCTTTTGCTTAATTGTTCCTGAGCCCCAGACTTTCCAAGTGGCTGAGGAGCAGGAATCTGTGTGAACATAGTTTTTGCTTCGATTGGACTAAAAGCAACCAGTTGTCGAGGTTGTTCAGGATGCATACTCCTATCTGTCTCAGAGGGGAGATGGCCACATCCACACATTTTGTAAAAGATTACCGAGCTAGGTACAGCCCGAATGGTAAGACTGTATATTGATAAGCCACCTTTTTAAACCCAAATCTCAAAAACGGCCTGTGGTGGGCTATCTTATTTTGAAAATACGCGTCTTTGAGGTCCACTGATGAAAACCATTCACTGGAGGATTTGTTAATAAAAGTCTTGCATCAGAAAAACTGAATTAAGTTTGTTGTTTCTTTGACTGTACACTCTACAACCTACTCAAAATGGTTTTGTGACCCACCAGTTGAGAAACAGGCAAGATGAAACAGTGGCTGCGTCCGAAAACCTAGGCTGCTGACTCGTTGCCTCGCTGCTTCATCAGACAATGACTGCAGGCAGCGTGTTGTGCATGAAGGCACCTCACAAAACTAATTTCGGACAGACTTCAAAGGCATTGTAACAGTTTAATGATCTACAGCAAAATAGAGAGAGCTTTGGTGAGAACTAAACACATATTTAATTACTACAGTAGTGATTTCTCACTAGAAATGACATCAGAAGTGTAATATGTTGGTAAAAAACGTACATTTACACACAAACTGACCCGCAAACAAAACTTCTGGACGCCATCTTTTCCCCCCAGGTCAACTGTCACTGAATGGAAAGCACAGGATTGTGGGATACCAAAGGCAGCGAAGGACACGTACACTGCTTTTAAAAATCGATTAGATGAAGGTCTCTCAGGAGACAGTAAGTGAAGCTAACATTAGATTTGGACGTTGCTGAATGCCTTCCTAGCAAAAGAGCGACTCTTCCATTGTTGGATGCCTTTTACCATTTCTGTAACAAAGCCCCCCTCCACACCATTCTAAATCATAAAGAAACTCTTCTGCATTCATCTCCACTCATTCATCAGAAAACTCAAAGTATAATGGTAATGTAATGCAATCGTTTTTATGTTATTAGTATCAGGGTTCTCAGGGGTCATTGCAATCCTTGAAAGTTTGTGAATCTGGAGAAAAAAAAAATAATAATTCTGGAAAATTTGTGAAAATAAACATACATAGATACAGGTCCTTGCAAGTGCTTCAATTATTTTTTTGTAGGAATTTTTATGAAAAAAAAAAAGTTTATTATTTCCTTTCAGTCTGCTAATGTGTTATTTTGCCAACAATTCGTGGACTATATGCACACTAGCTTGCTTGATTTACGCTGCCATGCTTGTACGTGTCCATGACATTCACACGCACACAAAAAAATACTATGATGGTACCTCAAAGTTTTCAGCTTACACCTAACCCAAATGATTGTATATTGTGTTCAATAAACATAAAACATTTGTGATAATCTGTTGCCCAAATATTTTATTTAATGTAATGTTGAATTGCATTGCTGTTAAGATAATGTAAACCCATGAGGCAAGAAAAACTTAAAAGCATATTCATATAGCCTATGTTAAAACTTCTGGTTATATGAGGGTTAGTTCACTCAAAAATGAAAAGGATCTAATGATTTAGGCCTACTCACCTTCAAGTCTAGGTGTAGGCTATATGACATTCTTCTTTCAGACTAATAAATTCAGAGTTATTTAAAAAGTCCTAGCTAATCCAATCATAATGGCAGTGAACTGTTGTGTCGTTTTTGAAGACCATACAATTGCATCTATATCCATCATATAACTGCTCCTCACAGCTCCGGGGAGTAAATAAAGGCCTTCTGAAGCAAAGTGATGCATTTGTGTGAGAAAAGTATCCATATTTAAACCTTTATTAAGTAAATTATCTAGCTGCCTTCTGTATTCAACTTACGGAAAAAGTTTAGTGAACTTGTCTGACGACATTGCACACCAGTTAATTTTTTGTTTTTTCCAAAATGGCAGAAGCTAGATATTTTACTTCATAACGTGTTAAAAATAAGTGATTGTGTTCGTCTGAAAGGATGAGTAAATCATGGGATCATTTACATTTTTTGGGTGAACTATCCCTTTAATATAAGACCATTTTAGAATACAGTATAGGATGTACTGTACTGAATATTATTCAGTTTTATGCAAAACAGAACTACAACAAATATCATATCAGATCTCTGTTATATGGCCAAAAGTAAATGCCAAAAAAAACTCACTTGAAATGTTTCCCCACATTTTAAGTCCTTAAATTGGAGGGTATTGGACCTGGAAAGTCCTTGAAAGGTCTTTGAATTTGAAGCTAACCAAGGTGTGGGAACCCTGTATTATTTTCTTTACTGAACAGTTGACCAAAGTAAACAATCAAGATCTTTAGTTTTAGACTGTAAAAAAAGGCAACAGTAAATTACCCTATAGACCATAACACAGTTGGATATTGATCTCAATATCTCATTTTAAAAAGGGTACATGACGGTGATGTTCAACAGAAACTTTCAGTATAAATCAGGATATAGATGACTTTGTGGGGTCTTTCATTTGCGTAACATTTAATCATACATGTAATGAATGTGTTCATCCTGATGTCTGTGAGGTTTGGACTCTTGGATTGAATTGATTCTTTGTATTTACCCAAAGTATTGTGCATAGTCAGCTTGTACATAAAAATTGACACAAGTACAGAAATATGTCATAATGCAAACAGTTTTATTCATTTCATAATGCTCATTCACATTGTATATTTAATTAAAAAGGCTGAAATTAATATTGATTAGAATACTTTTATTAAATGTGTTTTTTATAAAGAATCAAAATTTTAAACACTTTCTGTTCACTAGGGGGCAGACACGATCAGATAATAAGATTACAGTTTGTGCAATTTCTCCTTTTAGCAATTTTTCCTTTAGCCTATATATATCAGTTCACAGACAGTTGTTTCTTAGTACAGTGTAACTATACACATCACAGCATGCATGTAAATAGGAAAATGTTGGCGTTATTTTGTCACTTATTGAGCAGTAGGCAAGATGGAGCCATTTACCTCCAGTCTTTGTGCTAAGCTAGGCTAGCGTTGGGTGCGTCAGACAGAGTTATGACACGCAGGGAGATGAGAATGGTATGTATGGACTTTTATCTAACTCTGAGGGATACGAGGAATAAGCCAAAGTCCCAAAAAGTCGCTGTGTTCCTTTGAGTGTTCTATGTATTTCATTGATATTATCCATGGGTATTTTTTTAAATATACCTTTAAGATTTACAGTACAACACAAATGAGCACAACACGATTAAGCACACTTTTTCACAAGGAAAGATCTTTTCCACAAGATTAAAAGTTTTCTCCGTTAAATTCAAACTTTTAATTAAGAGCAGATCTGCCCAGCAAGACTGGATGTTGAGAACGCTCTCATTTGTCATATGACTGGACTCTGCCCTCCACCTGTGGTAATGGAGAATATAAATCAACTTGACTGAAGATTTTCGCCTGCAGAGGGAGACATTTACAGCTGCAATGCTCACCACAATAATATATTTTTATACATTTTGTTTTCGTGCAGATTCGATGGATTTCAGACATAGACTATATTCTGTGACATTTATATGACATCAAAAGTCATGAACCTGTGCTTGTGTGTTTCAGAAATGGATTTTGCCATGCACGGCGGTAGTCCAGCAGTGTTCTGGTCTGTCTCTCTCTGGGGCTGCTGGCTGTCTACTGGAACATTTTTCCTCATTAAAGAAGGCAACTGCACCTGACAGCTTTGATTTACAGTAAAATATATTGATGAAAAGCCTTTTTGGAGGTAGCTATTAAAGAAGATCAAAAATAGTCAGCTGACAATGGTATTTTTACAAAATGTTGGAGATTGATAGATTGTACTTTTGCTTATATTCCCACAATAAACGTTTATATTCCAATTTCTGCTTAAATTGAATGCTGACTTTTTTTCTATATCATAATTATACATTTGGATTTATCAGCAATGATATTTTTACTATTTGACTTTACCCTAAATACGTTTCTCATTGCATCTTTCATTCAAAAATGATGTAATATTAAAATGGCAATTCTTAGTCACTAAAGTTGCCGTCCGCTTAATATGCAGAGACAAGTAAGCAATTTAGGCAAGTAAGCAATAAATCATTTTTGATCATTGCTGAATTTCAACATTGACTCTAAAAAAAGGGTTGGGGTGGTACTATAAGAAACACATGCAAGATCATATCTTATAAACTTTCTCCATCTAAATGCTGTGCTGAGGCCTAATATCGTATTCTGGGTTCAAGAAAAAGTCATTCTTCCTCCAACAGCTACATGTGTGCATCTGTTATCAAGTCTATCAAGTCCAGATTTGCCGCGGGCATTAATCTATCAGAAAAGATCATTTCTGGCACCGGCCCTCTGTGTCTCCCTAAGAAGCTTAGCCTGAAACATTGACTCTTGGAATGGTTTCCCTTGTAATCCGTGTCATCAGATATTCCTGACTGCGAAAAAAGATCAAGGTTTTGTTTTGCCTGTGGGATATAAACCGATGCTTGGCCAGAACCAAGCCAGCAGGTGAAATGAAATCCAGTCAGGCTATTTCTTTCAATCTGAAAACAACACACTAACACTGCCAAACCGTCCATTGGATGCATTAGCAGAAACTATTTGCAAACAGATATTTGCTATCTCACAGCATTTGATATAATTGAATCCACATGATTTCGATCAATTAATGAGTCGAGATTTTCTGAATTAAATGAATTGCAACGGATCATCATTCAGAACATTAGCCAGCAGGTGGCATCCTTTGAAAGTATTATATGATTATGGCTAGAGGGTGATCAAAGGGCTCAGCACACAAAGAGGATAATGGAACAGACAACCAGGCAGTGGAGGATTTGAATGTTCTCAGACATTGAGGCCCAGTGCACACTATGTGTCACATCAACAAGTATCAAGATATCAAGGCTCATAACTGAGTTCAAGGCTATAAGGGTTCCTGTAAAAGAATTGTTGGAGACACACCTATTATATAGACACATATAAGTCCTCATTGGGATGTTCGTATTCATGAGAAGAGAGTTTGTTGTTTACGACTTCATGTGTGTTCAAGTCTCTTTGGTCGGAGCAAGACGGTGGTGTAGGTGTGAACCCTCTTGTTCGGAGCGGGACTCGAACCCAGGTCCGCCGGCATGAGAGTCAGACGCTCTAACAAGGAGGCTAAAGGCTGCAACCCCTGGCATCAGTCGGTAGAGCATCTCTTGAGGTCAGAGGAGTGAGGTTTACTCGCACAGTAACTACTACTAGCTAGTCTCTGTTACATATGCTGTCTTCTTTTAATGAATTTCACGAAAATACAGCAAGGTTTGTTAAAGGGTTAGTTCACCCAAAAATGAAAAATCTGTCATTAATTTCTCACCCTCATGTCGTTTGACACCCGTAAGACCTTCATTCATCTTTGGAAAACAAATGAAGATATTTTTGTCAAAATCCGATGGCTCAGAAAGGCCTTCATTGACATCAATGTCATGTCCTCTCTCAAGACCCATAAAAGGTACTAAAGACGTCGTTACAAAGCCCATCTCACTACAGTTAGGGCCATTGGCCCATCACTATATAAGTTTGTGGGTTAATGCACCATTAATAACTAAATGGGTTAGTTCACCATTAATAATACATTTTCACAATGGAGCCCAATATAGTCAGCTTCATTAACAAATGATTCTGATTGTTTTTGTGCTAGGCTACTTTGTTGTAAATGACAAAGCCTGACAGTGTCACTGCTAAATATGTTATATTTGAGACGTTGCATCCATTGATTCTGCCAAGTTTCTCACTGACACGGCCCAACTCGTACAGATCGGGGCTTAAAGAAAATCCCAAACTTCTAAATAGGATCTTTACTAAATGACTTGAAAGCACAGATAACCAACAGTTTGCAGACGTTATTTCCCAAGAAAAAGATCTATTTCGTTGACCACTAAATTATATGGGGTAAGTTGTCACAGGTCATTATATACTGTAGGGCCCATATATATTTTTTTCATCTTGAGCCAAGGATTCCAATGTAATACTATGAAAAAAAATCTATAGGCTGTGTAAAAACAGGCCTGGATACAGTATTTACGCAATGTATTGTAATAGTTTCTCACAGTGACAACATTTATGTTTAAATAGGTTTCCAGGAGATTCTCTGGAGTCACTTTCCCCCATAGCTACAGAGAGAGAGAGAGAGAGAGAGAGAGAGAGAGAGAGAGAGAGAGAGAGAGAGAGAGAGAGAGAGAGAGAGAGAGAGAGAGAGAGAGAGAGAGAGAGAGAGAGAGAGAGAGAGAGAGAGAGAGAGAGAGAGAGAGAATGTGACTAGAGCTGTTTGGTATTCTGTGCATGTGCGGATGCGCTGCAGCTTTCCTCAGTTCGAGCAGCACTCCACCGGTCAGCTGATGTGCTAAATGACCCCATGCGCACGCTAATATGGGGTTGTGCGCGAGGGAATTCCATTCAGTGATAGTTCCTCTGGGATACTCGCTGTCCTCTTGGATGCTGCTGCTGCATAGCCGCATGGCATACGCACTTACAATAGGCCCACCAAAATACACTTGGGCCTACTACAAAATGATGCTACTTATATTTTTATTCGAAAATTCTATCACAGCCATTAGTTACCCTTTACATCCAGCTACCAACAACTGCCCCTCAGAGCTAATACAGTATTAGCTCTATACATTTATTAGCTCTACAGATTTGAAATGCGTAAAATCCTGCTGCTTTAATCTTAAAGTAAATCTGTGGGGCAGTGAAGACTGACTAATCATGCTTTAGTAAAAAAAATAATAATAATAATTAAAAAAAAAAAAAATATATATATATATATATATATACTTGTAAAGATGAGTGAGGTTGAAAATTGGGCTACTGTAGAAACATGGCAACGCAAAAAGGCGGACCCGCAGTGTATGGTGATAGAAATGGCTCATTCTAAGCTAATAAAAAACATAACGGTCCATTATGTAAGGTCTTTATACACCAATGAAAAAATAGTTATGAATATTATATTGCATTTCTGTCAATAGATCCTCATTAATACTATACACTGCACCTTTAAAAGAGTAGCCTATACTAGGCTACAGCATACTGTACAAGACTACTTTAGGGCAAATAGAACGGAACACTTAATTGCATGTTTTTCACAATAAGCCTAATGATAATGTATTACAGGCCTACCTACATAGTTTAAATTTATATTATATGCATTTAAGAATGCTTTTTTAAAACCCACATTTTAGGCAATAATTTCATAATTTACTTCTGTCTTTGAAATATGTTTAAAGTGCTGCCAAATAACTGCTGGATCTACCAGAGTGGCAGCTGCACCATAAAACAAGTATTATTGCCATCACATCAGCCATCCCAGAATTTGGCTAAGTACTCTTTTTAAAAGTATGCTCAGTTTACTTCTTTTTTACAACGGAGCCCAATGTAGTCAGCTTCATTAACAAATGATTCTGATTGTTTTTGGTGAGTCAAAATACACAATACACAGCCCAATTCACAAACAAATAGATTTGTTTTAATGTTTATTCGTGATTTGGAAAACTGCTGCATTTCAGAATTCAGCTAACTCAAAAATCCAGCCGGATAGGATGTTTGGGATTGAGGTATCATTTTTTTCCCACAACTCTTCTCCTCGTTCATTTTGATCTGTGATGTGTACAGTAACTATGTTCTCATGGCGTGTGGATACTTTCTTAAAGCCCCACTTGGCTACTTTTGCTCTCGGGGTCCCCCTACAGTTTGGAAAAAATTATGTCCTCAACTACTGTCGTAAGCGCTGTCCTCCTACAACAGGGGATGCCATCGCGCGTGCATTTGTTGACATGACAACCCTGATAGCCCTGAACTAGTCTCGTCTCATAACCCGCGGACCCCGTATGTCTATTTAATGGTCGCGGGTGCGCGGCGTGTTGTAAAAATATATACAGTGGTGCGGTGCGGGCCAAATAACTTCAAGCGTCCCGCGGGTCGGTGCGGTCGGTGCAGCACTAACAGTTCCCCTGAAAACTGCAAGAGGAGTTCTTCTGGCGTCGCGTGTGAAATGTCTTCATCCCAGGTAACGTTACAGTCAGTGGCATATGTTTCAGCATGTCATATGAATATAATTTCATGGGTTTTGTTTTTTTTAAACGCCAAATAATCACGATGCTCACGTTTACATGCCAGCGTCATTATAGTAGTCTATTTGTTACCATTTTACAGAATCTATATGATACTTCAGTAAGTTCAATGTTTGAGTGGTAGCTCACCGTAAAAAGCATGACAGCATCGGTCGGGCACGCCTCCTTCAGCTCACGCCAACGAGCAAACGCTGGTCACATTTTGATCCTCGTCCTGCCTTTAATCCCATCAATTTTTCATTTCCTCTTATTGCTTTCCTCCAACAAAACCTTTTCTTTCTTATTTGTCTCTGCTGCTTCGGACATGACTATATTATCCGACGAACAAAGTTGGGCTCGCACGTCCGAATGTAAGGAAGTGTGTGTGTTGGTGGAAGTGACGTATATGCCGTAAAGCAGTTGAATTTTGTAGTTCTTTTCTTTTTCTCGGGTTACTACCCGAAACCCGCAGTTTAAAAGTACGATTAAAAACGATACAGACCCCATCAGGCAATGGCAGACGTGTCATTCAACCTATTGTAAGTCGATTTATCATCACAAGAGTCTTAAAAAATATATTATGAAGGTTGAAAAGTTACCTAGTGCTGCTTTAATGGATGTACACAGACCTTTTTGCATCTGATGGAAAAAAATAATGAAATCAATAAGAAGATCCTGATAACGGAAAACTAATCTAATCTTTCATAAAACATTTGAAATACACACTGGCTACATCGAAAACCTAAGCAGCTAACTTGTTGCCTCGCAGCCTTATCAAACAATGACATTTAGGGCAGCATTTTTGCACGAAGGCAACTTGATTTCGGTCAGACTTCTAAGTCAGTGTAACAGTTTTATAATCTACAGAAAAAAAGAGAAAGTTTTGGTGAAACTAAACAAATATTTAATTACTATATTAATAATTTTTTGGTATAAATGACACCAGAAGTGGAAAATGTTAGTAAAAAAACATACATTCGGACGTGCCTTGATGCCTTCCTACATTGAAATGTGTCCCCCGAAGGCTGCACTTTTGGACGCAGCCACTTTGTGTTGGCTTGAGATAGTCTTATCTCAGAGTTTAGTTAGTTAGTTAGTTAGTTAGTTAGTTAGTTAGTTAGTTAGTTAGTTAGTTAGTTAGTTAGTTAGTTAGTTAGTTAGTTAGTTAGTTAGTTAGTTAGTTAGTTAGTTAGTTAGTTAGTTTGTTCGATGATAGATAGATAGATAGATAGATAGATAGATAGACAGACAGACAGACAGACAGACAGACAGACAGACAGACAGACAGACAGACAGATAGATAGATAGATAGATAGATAGATAGATAGATAGATAGATAGATAGATAGATAGATAGATAGATAGATAGATAGATAGATAGATAGATAGATAGATAGATAGATAGATAGATTTTTAAAGAAAAATAGTCATGAAAGTTTGCTTTCTTTAAGTACACTTAAGTAGTCTTTTATTTAATTAATATCATATTATCTGCAAGTACTTTTAGGATGGGAGTACCAGCACATAAGCATCCAAAAACACATGTTAGTGACTAGCAATACGGACGTTTCCAACAGGAATAAGAGAGGCACAGTGAGGTGAAGAGATAGGCCTATACACACTCCCTCTCATCCATCCAGCAGATTATGATTGTGGTGCTGAGAGGATTGCTGGACAAAATGGATTACAACATTTATGTTTTTCCCCCTTGTTTTTTTTTCTCTGTTTCCCAAAACTGCTTAAATGATTTTGTTTAAAAAAAATGGAGGCAGGGAGATAGAGAGAGAGTCAAATCAAATGGCCTAAAGCAAAGAAGAGATCAGGTTTTGGGCCCTGTGCTGTTTGGATTGGTGCTCTTGAGTCACAAATAATTCATGTCGGCTGGACAGCCATCCATACCAGATGTGTGTGAGGGATAGTAAGACAACACTGGTATTCTGTAGCTCTTTACTCCAGACATAAAGATCAGTGATATCCAATCAGATCCTATTTTAAAAGGATCATGAACAGCATTGGATTATTGTTTTATAATGTTTTCACATCAAAAATTGTCATGGTTTATGAATAAAAGGTATTTTTCCTACCCTGATTTTAGCCCTATGCAACATGACATTCTGACTTTGCGAAAACATACACTCCACTTTCTAAAGCCAAGTGGCGTTATCTGTATGCATTTTGAGCTATCCGTGTGTATGTCTACGGCTAAATTAACCATTATGCGTGTGTGTCCCCACAATGTAAATGGATTTATAAACAAACAAAATTATGTTTTTTGAAAATCAAAAAATGTTTCTTGTGATGGGTAGGTTTAGGGGCAGGGGTAGTGTGTGTGTTGTGCGTGTGCGTGTGCGTGTGTGATGGGTTTAGGGGTAGGGGCAGTGTAGGGGGATAGAATGAAATGCCGTTGATAAACACGCAAAAAAGTGATTATGCGTCTTGATAACAGGCCAAAATGGCATCCGAATTTCATGAGATCAGTCTGCAATTATTAGACAATTGCATTAATGAGAAACTGAACAGGTGTTCCAAATAATCCTTTAGGTGAGTGCATACAATTCTGTTTAGAAAGCCTGCACTGAAATTGTGACTGATTTACCAAAGAATCCACAGTGAAATGTAGCCTACTGAACAAACAAATAATGCTCAACAGTGACATTTACATTGTTTAAAGTAAATAACCACTAGCATTAGGATCCTTTGGAAGGTAATGTTATTTTTAGTCCAGAAATCCTGTATCGCTCTTCTCTCATCTTCATCTCATCTTCTCCTCATCATCTCACTAACACGCCAGTGGGCGGGGCCAACGTTGCAATGATGAAGCTGATGTCGATTTTCTTCTGCAGAGGCTGCCTTTCACCTATAGGCATCCACAATGAGTTGTTCTCTGGCCTTGGTTACAATAAAAGCTGACTAACAAGGAGGTTTTTAGTTCTGAAACGTATAGTACGCTGACCTCTTTCTTATATATGTCAGAAGTTCAAGGGAAAATTGCCTTTTCAGTTCAGGACCCCTTTTATTTTCCTCATTTTGGCAGAAGTCTTATGCTGAACTCCCAGTGCAATGCTGTTAGCTTCAGTGCATGAAATGAATCTCAAAGCCTGACTTATTGAAGACCAGTGTCATGAAAACATACTTTTCCACCTCCATCTTGAGGTATAGAGTGCATGACTGCATATTATATTAATAAGAAATGTTTCTTGCGCATAAAATCATCATGATTTATGAAGGATCATGTGACACTGAATTGTATTGATGCTAATTGATTTTGCCAACACAGAAATGTATTAAATCTTTAAATGTATATTAAAATAGAACACAGCTAATTGAAATGGGTAAAATGTGTTCTTTTAGCAAGGTTGCCTGCTAAAATATGCATTCCTGGGTCTATATATCACATAATTGAGGTCGCTTTAATCCGCGGACATGAATAACAACCCGCGGGAAAACCACAGAAGATGTTATGCGTCGCTTCGTTGCTCTGATTGGTTGTAGGACTGTCCAATTGATGTCTTTCCTGGTTCGGTTGAAACAGGCCCAAGCGGCAACCTCACGCGATCTCTCTTAAAGCCACACTGTAAAAAATTATTTAGAAAAAAAGTTACCTGGTTGCCTTTTGAGTTGAATTTTGAGTTCATTGAAATTAGTTAATTACAATGAACATTTTTGAGATTCGACAACCTTTATTAAAATATTATTAAAAGATTTTGTAAGCATATCGGGTATTTGTGTGTTTTATTTCTGATGACGCAGTGAAACATGCCAAATATTGCTATTTTCATGATTTATCACATTTTTTATGTGGTTCAGATACAATAATATTTTGAGTTTCTATTTATTAAACTAATTTCCTTCATTGTATCAACTCAAAGTTTTAATTTCAATAAACTCACAATTTTAAGGCAACCAGGTTACTTACTTTTTTTAGTTAAACCAACAAAAACCAACCAAATTTTTTTACAGTGCAATACGGAAGTAATGAAAACTGCAATTCATTGTCTGGCCACTAGGGACAGGCTCCAGAAGGCTCCCATGTTAAAATTTCCTACTTTACAGCAGAAAAAAACACATTTACAGCCTGGTACAAATTGTGGTTTTGGTCTATAATGTTTAGGGGCAGGGGTAGTGGTCTATCCGGTTGTTAAGGCTGACATCACACAGCAGTGCTTCCGGGTCCAAACGCTTATACCACGAGAAAAATTCTTATATATCTTATACCACAAGAAAAACTACTGTCATTCTGTAAGTGTTTCGTATGCTCAGCGTATGCTGTTGAGCAGTGAGCTTCTCTTACCTGTTCTTACCGTTTTTTAATGGACAACTTAACAAGCGGATACGGCTAATTTTGACCTCCATGACAACTTTGAGGGGGTGAATTGTTTTATAACTCCTTCGTTTAAGTTATATAAAGCCTTAAAGTGCTGCATATTTAAGGGCGTGGCTACTTTGAGTGACAGGTGGATAGCCATTTATCCGCCGTCTATAGTCATTGCGTCACCTAAGCTCCGCCCACATCCCGCCTTTTTGCCCATATTCTGTTCTCCGGGAGTGACACACCTATGAGTGACGTCACGGACACTACGTCCATATTTTTTTACAGTCTGTGAACACGCCCCATAGTATGACAACGTCAGGCTAGAACGTTTATATCATAAAACTGCAAATAAACACAATAAGCACGGTATGCAGAACGTGTTAACACTGTAATAATTGCTGTAGCCTTAAATGCAGATGTGTATGTTTGTGCATGTGGAGAGGTGTGAAGTCGTGGTGCAGTGTTCATGGGTCATGAATGATTCATGTAAAAGGCCCCTGGCGGTGTCCTCCATTTAAGATCTGCATGGCTTGAGGGGAAGTCAGTCCTCCTCAGCTGGACCGTGTCGGCCCTGAGGCTGAGATAGCTACCTTTTGAAATGCCCCCCACCCATTCAAAGTGAAGCCCATGCTCTGTTACCAAATGCCTTCTAGTAACCGCTCTGCCATGTGTTCATCAGTGATGCGGAGGGCATAATTTTGCTGGCATTAGTGGCAGTGACAGGCCTGAACTGGCCACTGCCACAGTAACTAATGTGTCTTTTTGCACTGCAGCAGTTCCAGATGATGGATGAAGTTCACCTTTATACACATGTGCCTGGACCTGTTCGCTCATGCTTACTGAGTGAGGGGAAACTGACAGAGATGGAGGGCTTTTGGATGAATGCTACATCAACAGTTTTCCCACTACTATGAGCTGAATTCAATAAACATTTGCATCACTTTGCAAGATGTAGTATTTAAGCTCAAAATCTTGCTAAATGCACTAAGTTAGCACAGCACAGTCTTTGTCATTCATTTTCAGTGCATAAGCACACACCACTTTCTTTATTTATATAGATGTAAAATATTTTATTATAACTGTAGAGTGCTATGGAAGCCTAGCCTGACAAGCCAGACCCACATCAAGATGTTTGGTCTGGAAACTCAGCATTGACAGCTCAATCCGAGGGGCGGGATAAACGGTTGTCTTTCAAACTCCCTCTGCACGCGATAGGATAACGCTACAACCAACCAGAGCAACGAAGGTGAAGCAGAGCTCGTTGACGGATTAAACTTTCGCTGTATCTGGTCGGCAAAACTCCGAACACATCTTCCCTTCTTAAGAATGACTTCAGTGCCGTTCTTTGTTCTTTTCTCAGAGAAAAGCTTAACTCCAAGTCTTCCAGGGTCGCGGTCAAAGCTAATTCGAAAGCCCGCCGTTCGCCAGTTTCTGTGTTTACTAGAAGCACTCCGCCGTCATTATATTATGCCCCGCCCACCGACTCTATACACGATGTGATTGGCCTAACCAAAGTTTGGCTTTTACAGCTCAGAAGTGAATTGAGAGTTGCTAGACGACACTCGCGGCAAATTAGATTTGCTGCCGCTAGGGTGCGTCTAGATTTCTAGGCTAATGGAAGCCTGTTTCCGCCACTAAATAAAAAAATAAAAAGAGTAATTGTAACTTTTTATCTCAGAAATCTGACTTTTTTTCGTCACAATTGTGAGTTATAGTCAAAATTCTGACTTTTTCCCGCAATTGGGAGTTATAAAATCAGAATTCTGAGATAAAACTCAGTTGCGTGATATAAAGTCACAATTCTGTGATATAAATTCGCAATTGCGTGATATAAAGTTACAATTCTGACTTTTTCTCACAATTGCGAGTTAAAAAGTTAGAATTCTGTGATAAAAAGTCAGAATTCTGAGATATAAAGTCGTAATTGCGTGATATATAGTCACAAATTGTAACTTTATATCACGCAATTGCGAGTTTATATCTTAGAATTCTGACTTTATAACTAGCAAGTGTGAGCAAAAAAGGTCTGATTTGTGACTTTATATCACGCATTTGCGAGTTTATACCTCAGTATTCTGACTTTACAAATCGCAATTGTGAGAAAAACAGTAAGAATTCTTACTTTACAACTTGCAATTGTGAAAAAAAGTTGCAATTACTCTTTTTATTTTTTTATTTAGTGGCGGAAACGGGCTTCCATACTATTTTATATTAAAGTTAAAAGTATTCTGAAGTGTAGTTTTTTCCCCCCCACAAGAGTAGGTTAAGCTAACATAATGTGCTATATGGTAAACAAGTACGTGGAGTAGCTAGCTTGTAAAACACAAGCTAAAAAAAACACATAATGAGAAATGTTTAGTTTCCTGATCTGTAGCTTTAGAAATACTACTATATATAACATGATTTCAAACACATGGTTGTTAACATGGTTCAGACCACATGCATCATAAAGGAATTAGGATTTAATCAGGCACTGAATAGAGTACACACAGTTATTTGAGCCAATGAACACACTCAAATCAAAGGGTGGACCAAATTGTTTATTAAACCAGATTTTGGTGAGATGGATGTCCGTTCACCTGCAAATCACGGTCAGTGTTAACGACTCTTTAGTGGCTCTGCCCTCAGCCCTCATGTTTTGCAGCTTGTAAAGTGAATATTTATGGGCATTAATTAAAGTGTTCCTATAGATTTGACTTGCTTTATGTACTTGCCACCCATTGTGATTGAGGGTGTTAATTTAGCTATGTGATTATGCCATTCTGAACACCGCTGAATCACAACATACATTATAGCTTTAGTTGTGATGTTTTGCTTTATTAATGGTAATTTATAAAGTTGTTACTGAATAATAAGCATTTGCTAGGAGCTGTTTGGGCTGGAGAGAGTGAGCAAGCATCTTTTTACGGTCACTATTCTAGCACGCGCTTACGCACACACACGTTGGTTTTTGTGAAATGTGGGAACAATCCAGGTGTTTTTTATAGTGTGAAAACCGTATTTTATATCCTGCCCCTACCCCTAAACCTACCCATCACAGGAAACATTCTGCATTTTTACTTTTAAACAAGTACACACAGGTTGTGTTTCCATGTTTTCTGGGGACTTTCCAAAGGCGTAATGGTTTTATGCTGATAAACTGTATATTTTATCCCCCTGCACTGCCCCTGCCCCTAAATCTACCCATCCCAGGAAACATTCTGCATTTTTACATTTTCAAAAAACATCATTTAGTATAATTTATAAGATGTTTTCCTCATGGGGACCAAACAATGTCCTCACAAGGACAAAGATTTCAGATATTGCCACATTTTGTCCCCATAACGTAGGGTTTACCACGCCACACACACGCACACGCACACGCACACACACACACACGTCTGGTTCACTATCTTTGTGGGGACTCTTCATAGACGTAATGGTTTTTATAGTGTGCAAACCGTATTTTCTATCCCCCTACACTGCCCCTACCCCTAAACCTACCCATCACAGGACACATTCTGCATTTTTACTTTCTCAAAAAAACTCATCCTGTATGATTTATAAGCCTTTTGAAAAGGGAGACCGCTGGCTGGTTCCCACAATGTAGGTAATCTCAGGTTTTACTATCCTTATGGGGACATTTGGTCCCCACAATGTAATATAAACAGGGGCACACACACACACGTGCACGCACGCACACACACACACAGTGCCAGTGGGATTTTCTACAGTGATGCAATGGTTATAATCTTTACAGGGTCATTACAAGGTTGCTTGATATACGTGAACATATGTGCAATTCACATGAAATTGATTACATGATTACAGGATCTGCAAAGACTTCCAGCCTTTGTGGTAATGACATACAATCTCACAAATGAGGCATGCAACATTCACATGCAATATTCATGATCAACGTGACTGCAGTGAAGAGGAAGACTGAGTCTACACTCAGCTCATATACTGAAAAAAGCGGTCTGTATCCTAATTCTTCATGATCTGACCCTTAAAATGACTACTAGATAAACAGAAAGAAAGAGAGTAAGAGAAAGTATCTTTTGGTGCTTTTTTTGCCTTCACTATTTTATTTCAAATGAGCTTAACCTGTAGGGTGGCAATATATTTTTAGATGTATATATTCTATTTTATTTCTCAATTATTGAACATAAAAAACTGTGCATAACCTCAGGACATGCCTCCCTTGTAAAAAGTGCACTTAATAGAATTGAGTATTTATTTGCAGTGTACCTAATGTCTTAAAATTATATATATAGTCGTCGAGCAAAACTACCTCCAGCAGCCATCTCTTTGCCCAATCCAGTCCAGGATATATTATAATTTATAACATTATAATATAATATAATATAATATAATATAATATAATATAATATAATATAATATAATATAATATAATATAATATAATTAATATAATATAATATAATATAATATAATATAATATAATATCATATATTATAATATAATATAATATAATATAATATAATATAATATATAACATTATAATATAATGTTAATGAAATAAAAGGCCACTGATGCTTGAGGTAAACTTCATGACTGTTTTCATGGTGGGTGCTGAGATGATTCGTTTTCTGGACTGGATTGGGCAGAGAGATGGCTGCTGGAGGTAGTTTTGCTCGACGACTCCCATGTCGGAGGAAGATCCGCACACCCACAAGGTGTAATTGATGAACTCAATCAGTAAAAACCCTCTTCACTGGCAGCATCAGGCCAAGGATGCCGTCCATCCCGCTCCAGATGTATTTGAAAGCCTCATCATCCCAGCTTGCATCCTCAGCTTGTATAGTCCAAGGAACTCCTCCACATACTCCTCCAGGGTGCTTCTATTCTAGCAAATACAGTCCATTATCCTTTCTTTATCTCTGTCTAGGTCAGTTATTCTGTCACGCTTGCTGGTGTGTTAGTCATGATATATTTACTAAGAGTTTTACAAAGATTTTAATAAATAAACCAAAATGCAAGTGTATACACAGCAAGGTACCTAATCCCCAATCGAGGGCACCACAGCATAAAGGCTGCCCACTGCTCTGGGTGTGTGTTCACTACTCACTGATCCTAATTTGTGTGCACTACCTTGGATGGGTTAAATGCAGAGGACAAATTCCGAGTATGGGTTACCATACTTGGCCTTCACGTGGCACTCTCACTTTTTTAAACTAATTATAAATGTAAACTAGATTATGTTCATTACATATCTATAGTGATGTATGTTTACTGAAATATATAATGGTTTGTATTCTATAAAAAAAAAGTTGCCTTTTTGGTTTTATGCTTCAGAACTTCCATTAAAAGCGTGATGAACTGGCTTTATTTATTTTTTTATACTGTTGTCTGAGGTCAACTTATGAAGTTTGCGTGTTTTTTGCATTCAAAATCTTCATAATGAATAATTATTCGGCTATTTTCTACACTGGTTTTGAGGCTCTATCATGCAACACTCGGATTTCATGGGCATGCCGCATTGAAGACTCGGAAGTAAACTCCAACGGCTAGGATTGGAGAAGATTTGCATATTTAATGAGCTTCAGCTCCCCCAACGAGTACACGTTAGGCATTGTTTTGAAAGCGTGTGGAGAAACGGCAACCGGAATGATTCGTCCCACAGGGCTTGCAAAACGTCTTTATCAAGCAAGCACAATGATTTATCTCTCATCCACCAGCGATGGATTGGAATGTAATTGTTTTATTACTTGGCTTGCCCGATCGTTCACACACACACACACAGATACTCCAAGTGCGTTTCGGTAGCCTTGAAAACACATAGCCCCGAGACATTGGGCTTTACGAGCACTGGCCCATACATGTCTGAGTCTGATCCCAAATCTCAATGAAACAACAACACCGCAAATAAAGGATTCTTCAGCCTCTGACAGCATGCTAAGGTATGTTCTGTTAGACACGTCGTACACACGATCAATATATCTAAATCAAACGATCTGTAATAATGCAATACTTTCACACACACTATGTATATTTTTTTTTTTTTTTTTTTTTTTTTTTTTTTACTCACAATAGTGTGTTGCTTTATTCATTCATGTAATCTCATCATGTCTGCAAATCCTGTCTCTTGTTTACAAACTAATTCGCAAGCGCAGTCTTTCCCACGAGGATCTTCATTAAAAATAAAGTTCTCCATGTAACTCTAATATTGGAATCCGAAGGAAGCGGATGCGGTATGTATGAGTCTGTGGACAGGGCTAAAAGAATGAGGTTGTTCATCTTAAGTTGAGGCGGTGTTTCACCACACGATGATGTTCAGGTGTGGCATATTCTGAGATCGATCGCTTGCTGGGCCTGGTGGCAATAAAAGTTTTTCTTTGACTAACAAGAAAGTTTTCAGCTCTGAAACTTACAGGATATTCCTATGTTACCATGAACTTTTATATATCAAAAGCTCAAGGGAAAGTTGATTTCTCAATTCACGACTCCTTTAAGAGAACATACTGAGCATCGATGCGCCCTGGTTTTCGTGGGACTTTTTAGGGAGCGAACGTTTCAGTGCACAGGTATAAATTTGGGATTGAGACCTTAAAATTTATGATTTCCTGATCAGTGCCCTGACTACTGAACTAGGGAGCTGATTTGCTCCCACAAAAATGAAAAAAACTGATTTTAATATATTTAAGATTTTATATGTCTTTTCTTTTATTCTCTCCTTCATTGTTATTTAAATGTGTCATTGAATAGTATTATCAACATTACTTTGAGGATTTATTTAATGAATTAATTTTAACAACTTATTAATAATAATACTAAAATCATTTAATTGTCATGTTTTACCATTTTGTCCATGGTTTTGGTTTCTGTCTTGCATGATTTAGTATTTCATGCTGCTGTATGTTATGTATATATCAGTCATATATTCTGACTGAGGAAAAACCAATGTCCAGGAGCTGTCCCTTCATTTTCAGTATTTCTAATTGCTGTTTTAAGGAATGGACTTTAACCACAGGACTTTTTCCCCCTGGTTTCTACGAAAAAGTATTTTAAAATTCATAGAGACACATTTAGGGTGTTTGTGGGATGTGGACATAATTGTCATCCTGAATATGCCTCAGCTCCCTACTGCATAATTTATTTGCCAGGACTCCTTCCTTCCTTGATCTATTTATAAACACCAGTCTTTGTTCATTACTCAACTCTCTTGTGCACAGACACACTCTTACACACACACACTGTATGTCTTTCTCTAAGACATCCAACCTTTTCTTTCTTTCTTTCTTTAAAAAATCACAGGCTGTAATTACCGGTAATCACTTTAGAGCGCCATGGTGCCCACCCACTTTTTCAGGGGCCTTAGTTCCCATTCATTTTTCAATATGTATTTTTAATAAGTCTTAATTAAAAACACTATACACCACACACTTTAATTTGAAGTATTACGTATTTGAAAATCAGACAAAGGTACAGGACTGTGTGATTAAAGGCTTTAATGAGGGAACAAACTCCAATCCCATCAAGCATTGCGAATTACATAATCAAATAAAAAAATGACAAATATAAAAGTATATATTTAAAGATGTTGATTTTGTATATAAAAACAACATATTTAACACTTTATACAGTTGGAATGTGTGTGTAAATGTACAAATATTTAAAGTCAAGCCAAATTTATTTGTATAGCACTTCATATATTACAGACAGTTACAGTTTCAAAGCAGCTTTACTCTGATAAAAAGGAAAATAATGATCAATGATGCAAACAGAATTCAGCTGTGCTGTAAAGGAGCTCTAAAAAGACTAAAGGAAAGAGTCATTATTCAGCTGAAAACAGTTTATTGTGGATTCATTTTGGTTCAATAACTGTGTTATTGCAGGTAAAAGTGATGTCAAACATCTAGCTCAGTTTAGTTCTCATCCATAGTGTCAGTGCAGTCAAATCAGTAATATTGCTGATTATTAAAGTGGTAATTTTTTATTGTCTGAAGTCAACTTATGATGTGTGCATGGTTTTACATTCAAAAAAAAGGCTATTTTCAACCCTGGTTTTGAGCCTAGCACCTGCAACGCTCAGTTTTTATAAAGTAAACACCAACTACGGTTGGATGACAGTTTTGCATTTTATAATAAGCTATGCCTCCCCACTCATTACACGTGAGGAACTGTTTAAAAAATTTACAATGTGGAGAAACGGCAACTGGAATGATTCGCCTGCAGGCCTTGCAAAATGTCTTTATCAAACAAACACAATGATTTATCTTTCATCCACTTGCGATTAACGGGAGTGTTATTTTTTATTACTTGGCCAGCCCGATCTGTAACGTTTTAATTAAAAAAATACGAATACAGCCGACATGTGTAAAACTGAACAAATAAAACTAAAAACAAATTGAAATGAAAACAAACTGAATGTCCATTGAATCTAAAACAAACTGAACATAATTGTGACACGATTGCTGGTTATAACCATATAAATAACACACACACACACATTAGGTTTTTGTGAATTGTGGGGACTTTCCATAATGGATTTTACACTGTACAAACTGTACATTCTATCCCCCTACACTGCCCTATCCCTAAACCTACCCATCACATTCTGCATCTTTAATAAAAAATATAAAAAATATTTAAAAAACGTATTTAGTATGCTTCTAAATCTATTTACATTGTGGCGACCTCTGGCCGATCCCCACAATGTAGGTGATCTCAAGTTTATATTACATTGATATAAACACACACACACACACACACACACACACATATTGAAAATTAAATACCCTGGCCCATACATGTCCGAGTCTGTTAAGTTAGTTATGTTCACTTATAAAAAAAATGTTTTACTCATAATTGTGTTGCATCATTCCTGTCATCTCCAGAAGCCACAGCATTGTTTTTTTAATCTCATCCTGTCTGTAAATCCAGTTTCTTGTTTACAAACAAATCCGATGAAAAAAAAGAGAACAAATGTAAGGTCTTCCCCACGTGAGCTGGATCAACCATGCATTGCTAATATTGGAATCCGAAGGAAGCTTATGGCATGTTTGAAACATGCCATAAGCTTTAATGCTTGGAATTGCTTGGAAGTTCGATCCGGTTTAGCTCCACATATAGGCCTATGCTATTTATTTATAACATTGAAAATACATTTTGGTCCAAAAATAACAAAAACTACGACTTTATTCAGCATTGTCTTCTCTTCCGTGTTTGTTTTCAATCCTCAAAAAAAGATTCAAACGGTTATGAATCAGCGTATTGATTCAGAATTCAGATCACAAATATCACGTGATTTCAGCAGTTTGACATGTGATTCGAATCATGAATCAATCCGCTGATTCATAACCGTAGATGAACGGAGGTCTTACGGGTGTGGAACGACATTAGGGAGTCTTTAATGACATAATTTTCATTTTTGGGTGAACTAACCCTTTCATTATTATTACTCAGTACTTAATTGTGTAATTATACTGTAACATAGAGACCTTAAAATAAAGTGTAACCATAGTTTTCCACCAGGACTTACTGTCTATTATTATAATGGTTTTTAAAACAACAGATTTTTTTTAAATTACCCTTTTCCCTTAATTACCTTTTTAATTGTATTTTATTCCATGGCGGAAACAAGCTTCTGTAGAATCACGATCAGATCATTCAACAAACAATGGCCTTCATGCTTTCAGAGCCCAGATAAACTTAACATCGGTGTAGTGCCAACAGTGGCACCTCTTCAAACAAAGTGTGACTCAGATGGATGAGAAAATGGAACACATGCACAAGGATTGTGCAAGGATTTGTGACCAGCATTTCGAAACTGATCTCCCGAATACACATGCACAAATCCTAAATAACTAAACAGCACACTTAGCAGGTGTTCCCCCCCCCCCCCCCCCCCCCCTCCCCCCACTTGCAACAGATAACACATAATTTAAGGTCAGGGTAAATGCAAGAGCGGAATGAAAGATTCAATATGCCCTTGACGTCCTCCAGGGGTGCATTCAGGACAGGCCCAATTTCTCTTTCTGTCTTTTCTTTTAAATCGTTGCTCCACTCTCTCCCTGGCTGCTCATAAATCTCAGCAGTTCTCGCTGCAGTGCCAATAACAGGGTTGCAGACTGAGGTTATAGCAAAAGGTGAAGTCAATTAGTTCCGCAGTGACTATCATACCTGTATTGTAAAGACTGACTTTGTAACATAGAATTAACAACAAATTCATATGCAAACTCAAACTGACACATTGGCCTAAATGTATTTGGATTTTAGCATTACTGGCATTAAAATGGGGTCTAATGCCATTTCATGCATTCTGACTTATTTACACTGTTGGAAAGAGTTGGATTCTCATGCTAAACATGGCCAAAAATGTACAAAACAAAAAACAAGTTGGACGTATGAGGGAGTATTTCTGTGCCAAATACACTCCGTCAGGATATGAACATGTTTCAGATTATTTTTTTATAGGGCCTTATGACAATATAAAGGGTGGATTTCCTTGTATTGGCACTTCTCCCAGCAATTCTCTTCACATCAACCAGAGCGAGAGCAAGAACACATCTATCAATGAGTTTCTTGCAAGTTATGGAAGCCGTCGGCAGTGATGTTATTATTTTTTTTTGGCCACAAAATCAACAATGTCACTAAAGAGGAGTTCAGGTTTGTTCAGCTTCCCAAAGAAGCGTTAAGGAAACAGTGGACGCAGTTTATTTTTCCGGAGCAGCAGAGTTCTGCAAGTGTGTTTGTTTGTTCTGAGTGAAACTGCATCAAATGTCTGTTTTGTTGGCAATCGGAGCGTGAGTGCATATAATGAAAACAATATGAATGCATAGGGAATCGAAAGTTATCCAGGGATAATGCCATGAGGGATTATGTATTTGTGACTCTTAAGATCCGCCCACTGCACGCCTCCACGAGTTTGGCTGTTTTCAGAAAGAATCAGTACAGCGTATCTGTCTTTGATAAATATGATAAAACTAAAGACTCTTTGGAGATATGACAGATGCAATACTACTCTATAGGTCCTCAAGATTAACATGAGATTAGCAGAAACTGTGTGTGTGTGTCATATACTCTTTCAATTAATTCAATTGTTTGTCATTCATTTTTAAATTGACTTTTTAAATACATTGTACATACAAAGACGAAGATTTGCTTCCCCCCTTTTGAGGCTATAACAGCTTCCACCCTTCTGGGAAGGCTTTCCACAAAATTTTGGAGTGTTTCTGTGGGACATTTTGCCCATTTATCTAGTAGAATATTTGTGAGGTTAGGCACTAATGTTGGATGAGAAGGCCTGGCTCACAATGTCCATTCCGGCTTATCCCAAAGGTGTTTGACATGGTTGAGGTCAGGGATCTGTGTGGGCCAGTCAAGTTCTTTCACACCAAGCTCATCCAACAATGTCTTTATGGTCCTTGCTTTGTGCTCTGGGGCACAGTCATGCTTAAATAGAAAAGGGCTTTCTCCAAACTGTTCACACACAGTTATAAGTACAGCATTGTCCAAAATGACACTATATGCTGTAGTATTAAAGGGATAGTACACCCAAAAATGAAAATGCTGTCATTAATTACTCTCATGGTTCTAAACCCGTAAGACCTTCGTTCATCTTCAGAACACCAATGAAAATATTTTTGATGAAATCTGAAAGCTCTCTGACCCCTCCATAGACAGCAATAATTAAATGTCCCATTCTTTGCGATTCCATCTTTCAAACTTTAGTTAGTGTGTAATGTTGCTGTTAGAGCATAAATAATACCTGTAAAATTATAAAGCTCAAAGTTCAATGCCAAGCGAGATATTTTATTTAACAGAAGTTCCCTTTCAAAGCCTACAGCGAACGGCCGGTTTGGACTACACCCCTGCACTTCCTGCTTTAATGACGCAACTAAACCCGTCTCTTGACGAACCCTCCGCCCACAAGAACACGCAAATTCGGGGGCGTTGTCCTTTTGCTCTCGCAGGTCGAGAGAAGCTTGTTTTTGTAGAGTGTGTTTGTCGCCATGCCATTGAAACGCTGTTATTTTCATCCCGGAGTCAAATCACCTTTGTTTGGCCTTCCCATGGACGCTGTACGTAGAGATTAATGGCTACAGTTTATGTTTAACTCGGTTACGGAAAATTATAATCACAATTTAAAACTATGTGCAGCACATTTTGCTGAGGACTGCTTCCTCAATCTCAATCAGTTTAATGCCGGATTCGCAGAAAGATTATTCTTAAAAGATGACACAGTTCCCTCTTTGTCTGGAGAAGGCGTTGTTTATGGTGCACAACCGGTAAGTGTATTTTATTATTTAAGTTGGTCCGTTTAACAGTTTATGTAACTCATGACACAAAGTGCAACGCTGTTTAGCTTTGTTAACTAACGTTAGATGGTAATTGAAACTAATCTGAAAAACTTAGCATATAAAAGTGTAGTAATTCATTCAGACACCATCGATTGTTGGTGTTTGTAATGATCAGTTTAAACTACTGAATAGACAGCTTACCATTCTGAAACATCCAGCAAAAGTCTTTCCTGATCAGGTTGTAATCGATCCTCTTCGATATTCTCCGGGTCTGATTCCGGCTCAAATTGATAAGGCAATATAGACATTTTTGCAATAACATTGAGCGCGCGTATCTACCCGTTATGATAAGAGGTGGGACCTTTCCGGGCAAAGTGCACTAAGCTCATGTCCAATCACAGCGCGGGAAGCGCTGGCCTAATCAGAACTCGTTACGTGTTTCTGAAGGAGGGACTTCATAGAACAAGGAAATCATCAGGCCGTTTTTAGGACAGAGGAAACAGAGGTATACAGATAAGTAAATTGTGTGAAAAATAATGTGTTTTTTTACACGCGAAACATGAACTCATGTTATATTGCACACTGTAAACATAATCAAAGCTTCGAAAACACGCGAAGAATGGGACCTTTAACACTTTCAAGGCCCAGAAAGGTAGTGAAAAATAGTCCATGTGACTCAAGTTCAGCCTTAAATTTATGAAACGACGAGACTTCTGAGATTAATGACTTTATGTAACAATTTGGCTAGAATGAAATTGTTAAATTAATTCCCCTTCACTGGAAGTAGGGGGCCTAGCTCAACCCCTAAAAAACAGCCCCATTATCATTTTATCAGTCATTATATAAACTTAATATAATAAACGTCCATGTAAACCTCCAAACCTCTTTAAGGCTTTGCAGCCAAATCATGACATCATGAGATTCAAACAGTTCTTGGAAGTCCATCTTGTCCTTTGGCATTTCACCTTATGCAAAATCATTTGATGATATCCAGAGAGCACTTTGTGAATGATCGTCACCCGGAACGGTCAGCCCCCGATTTTAATCTTCACCCCAGTACAGCTGCTGGTGAACCTAGTGCTTTCTATAATCCCAGTACACAGGAAATGTCCTTGGTTGTCCTGAGGCTAAATGGACAGTTCAGTTCAATTCCATTAAAACTCTGGCAAGCCTTGATGAAAATGAGAATCCCCAACTAGTAAGCACAAAGCAAATATTACAAAGAAGGATAGTCATAGCTTATTAGGAACTCATATCCATGTCTTGCGCTGTAAAATCGAGTGAGATGGCTCTTACAGTCTTATTTCATTTTTAGCTGAAATGAAAAAGCAAATTGCAACATTTCTCTATGGCCTTAATCTGTGGATTAGGTCAGCTTTTGCAGTCTGTGGGGGTTGTGTGCGTATATGTGTATGCGTAAAGATGGGAGGTGCCCCCTGGGTTAAGCACTAAAGCCGCTTGGCCCAGATGAAAATGGCATTCAGGATGGATGCCAGTCATGGCAGGACCACATCTGGACCACGCCTTTCAGTTTGCACAGCACAGATCTTTGCAGATTCTGGAGGCAGCAGTTATTTTGTCGGCCTTGCTTCTGTGACTATTTCAGCTTCTGGTATTATTTATGGTATATATATATCAGAGTTTCTGATAAACTATCCATAAATAATGCTTACTTTGAAAATGTTTTACCACTAATAATGTTTAACAAATAATGTTTACCACTAATAATGTGGCCTTGTGAAAAAGAAGTGTGCTTATTTGTATTAAATGCGCACCTGTAGTGTACTTCAAATCTTAAAAGTATAAACAAATTGCACTTGCAGCATTGTGTCAATGAAAAAAAAGCCACTTAAGTGTACTAAAAGAGAATACACTTTCATGTTTCTTAAGTATGCTTTTAAAAAGTGCACTTTGTATTAATTGTCAAATTATAAGTTTTATTTTAAAGCGATAGTTCACTTCAAAATGAAAATTGTGTCATCTTTTACTCACCCTCAAGTTCTTTCAAACCTGTGTGAATTTCTTTCTTCAGCTGAACACAAGATATTTTGATATTACAGATATTTTGAACAATGTCAGTAACCAAACAGTTAATTGGAGCTATTGACTTCCATAGTAGGAAAAAAAAATACCATGGAAGTCAATGGAACTGTTTGGTTACTTACATTCTTCAAAATATCTTCCCTTGTGTTCAGCTGAAGAAAGAAATTCATACAGGTTTGAAACAACTTGAGGGTGAGTAAAGGATGACAGAATTTTAATTTTAAAGAGAACTATCCTTTTAAAGGAAGTGTATGTAAGATTGTGGCCAAAACTGGTACTGCAATCACTATTTCCGCTCCCCCTCCCCCTGACTCGAGCTTGCCAGATAAGCTGCAGTATCCAGCAGGAACATTTGTAGCTGCAGCTGTGGAAACTAGAGCAGATCTGGCAACCCAGATGCCGAAACACGATTGATTGGTTGATAGGTGGAGGGCGGAGCTTCAAGCCAAAACACAACATGTCAACAGTTGAGGGCTGCAACAACAACTTTTAAATGACAATATCCTGGCCAGACTACTTCTATCAGTGATATTAGTATTTGAAATTAACATGATTTCTTAATGTCTAGTGACATATCAGGGCTATTTTATGATTAATTGAAATATATTTCTTATATACAGTTCCTTTAAAGTGCTTTGTAAATCATTATGTTTTAATAATCTTTTGTCAGATCTTACTACACGTTTCAATATAACTATATTTTAGTGTAACATAAATGCTTGTCAGTGCATTCAGCAGTGCATTGCTTGTAGTGTAAGAAGGAACAGCTCAGCTGTTGGCCGAGGTCGTATATGCCCTGGTAACTTGGCTCGCCCAATATGACTGAGGCCTAGAGCCCTGCATTTCAGCCCGAGCCCAACGGGCCCCGACTTATTTACGCCCCTAGGACCAGGCTTCGGTCCAGTTTTCAAATCATACCTCACAAGCAGGCCAGGCTTCAGGCCTGTTTTAGGCTTCTCCTCCTTCTTAAATTTTAGACATTCATTATTCAAAAGAAACCTTCAGTGCAGCTGGGAGAGTTATGGCCTTTTTATACCTGGTCACTTAATTCGTTTTCTCTGATCAGATATCAATCGAACAAACCAACTCAGAAGGTGGTCTGGGACGCATTTTATACGAAACTTGTAGCCTATATGCATGTGTAAATGTGTAAATGCATCTGCGGTGCGTTTCCCAAATAGCCTAGAAATCTAGACGCACCCTAGCGGCAGCAAATTTAATCTGCCCGCAAGTGTCGTCTAGGAACTCTCAATACCCTTCTGAGCTGTATTCCTCTCAATCTGGACTGGCCAATCACATCGTGTATAGAGTCGGCGGGCGGGGCCATAATGACGACGGCCGAGTTGCACTTGCGTGCTTCTTCTAGTAAACACAGAAACTGTGTTTCTGCGAACGGCGGCGGTCTTTCAAATCAGCTTTGACTGCGATTCTGGAAGACTTGGAGTTAAGCTTTTCTCTGAGAAAAGAACAAAGAACGGCACTGAAGTCATTCTTAAAAAGGGAAGATGTGTTCGGGGTTTTGCTGACCGGATACGGTGAATGTTTAATCTATCAACAAGCTCTGTTTCACCTTCGTTGCTCTGGTTGGTGTAGCGCTATCCTATCGCGTGCAGAGGGAGTTTGAAAGACAACCGTTTATCCCGCCCCTCGGATTGAGCCCTGTCTATGGTGAGTTTCCAGACCAAACATCTTGATGTGGGTCTGGCTTGTCAGGCTATTTCCCAAAAGCATTGTTAGCCAACTATGGTCGTAAGTCCCGTCATTTACCAACATAGTTCAGTGAGTCTGTGTTTCCTGAAACCATAGTTCCAAAGAAAATAAGTTATTACTCAACCACCTGTGTGACAATAACCACCGTGGTCGAACGGCAAATTTGCGTCAGTAGCTACCCAGCAACGTCAGCTGACGTTGATATCCAGTTGTTTTAAGGTTGTGTTGTAAAGTAACCAAAATACAACGTCAAGCCAACTACATAATGGTAACGTCCACACAACGTCAAATTCTAACATCATTAGACGTTGATATTTTGTTAGTTTTAGGTTGTGGTATTAAATAACCAAAATCCAACGATGAGCCAACATCTCAAGCCAACATCTTATTGATGTCAAATACTGACATTTAATCACATAAACGTCGCACACCTGTGTGTGATAGGTGCATAGGAGAGCAAGACAAAAAAAGTCCAATTATCAACAAATGAAAAGAGAAGTCCCGCACACTATCAACTTGCAATTAAAAGTGATTTATTATATCATTGCAACGTTTCGAAAATATAAGAAACTTCTGTTTCTTTTAAGAGGTACCGTTGACCAATCACAATCTCGAGGTCAAGGTAAACCAATCACAATGAATGATAGAACACATTAGGCTTGTTCGACTTCACCTAGCGATGCGCAGACCGATCGGCGGCTGACTTAAGGCAGTGCATGCCGGTCCGACTTGAGACAGCGCCGACGGCACGTGACTGTGACGTATGTCAACAAAGCACCGCGAGAGCATCTCGAGAGTAGCCGGCTGATGCAGCCGGTGCAGATTCTCAAGGGGGACTGCAGGAGGCTCCTCGAGCTCTGATGACGACACAGCTGATCCACGATTGGCCGATTCATCGCATGACAGCGATCATGTGCGTTTAGTGTTTATTCTAAAACCTTATGTCACGCTAATGTTCACAAATCATTTATTTATAACAGTAAAACCTCTTTTCATGTGGCCGCGATGTTATATTGTCATGTTTATCAAACTAAAACTGATAAAAACCGTTGACAACACTTCATTGATTCTGTAGGTTTATATGTTGAACTTTAATCTTGTCCAAATAGACGCTTTATTAAACAGTACATAAAGTATTGGATGAAAATATCATCTGAAACATCTGTGTATTTGAGAAATACTGCATTTATTTAACTTCAGCTGTGATAAAGTTTGCAAACGCAGTGCAAAGCGTCACCTCCCCAGTTACTCGGCTACTCTCGCCGATCGCATCCATCCAGCCGCAGCCGATGTCGAACACACCTAAAAACATAGAATCGTCACGTCACAATAAATCGTGAAATCATCTTAAACTCATCACATTACAATAAATGATTGGTCAACGGTACAGAAGTTTCTTATGTTTTTTCATGCCTGAGGAAGATCGAAAAGATCGAAACGTTGCAATGATATAATAAATCACTTTTAATTGCAAGTTGATAGTGTGCGGGACTTCTCTTTTCATTTGTTAATTACTGACATTTAGTCATGAGGTATGATGACCAACACAACGTCCACACAACATCATGATGGTAACGTCCACACAACGTCAAATTCTAACATCCTTAGACGTTGATCTTTTGTGGGTTTTAGGTTGTGTTGTAAAGTAACAAAGATTTAACATATTTCACAAGTCAACGTCTGCAACACATTCTAACATCCTACACATGGATTTTTGTTTTGTTTTTAGTTGTGTAAAGTAACCAATATAAACCACTGTGTCAACGTCTCAAGCTAATGTCATATTGATGTAAAATATTAAAATGTGTTGTTGGGTCAAAATCTCACTTCTAAATTAATTGAGGTTTGCGTTGATAACGAGCCTCCACCATAGACCGTAAAAAAATATGGACGACTCCACATCATCCGTTTCCGCTTGGCAGATTTGAAGCTTTCAGGCGCCCTTGCACGGCGCGGACATCTTGCGCAGTAGAGCGCAGGAAGTAGAACAGGAAGTACAGTCGCGATCAAAAGCCCGCCCACACTCTCGCAGATGCAGAACAATTAATAATGTTGGTGTGAAATAAACAGTTATGGAAATGTAGAAATTAAAGCTAAAGCTCTAATCTGCTCCCAAAAATGTCGAAAAAAGTCCGTTAGTGCCTCAGTGACAACTTCACTCAGAGAAGCCGTCAGTCTCAGCTGTCAATCATGACGTCACACCACCTGTTTTTATAGCATCAAATAACCAGAGGTGTCAAAAGTACTCGCATTCATTACTCAAGTGGAAGTATAGATACTAGGGTTTAAAAATACTTCTGTAGAAGTTGAAGTATCAACTCAAGCTTTTTACTTAAGTAAAAGTGTAAAAGTACTGGTTTCAAAACTACTTAAAGTATAAAAGTAAAAGTAATGTAAGGAAAAAATGCCATTAAAGACAAAAGCTTAGGCCACACCACAGGGGCCTATAGCGCACTACCCCACCTCCTCAAGAAAAACTTTTCTAAAGGCCATACTGACTATAATGTTATATTAAAATGTTAATGTTGAAAAATTTGGGAGGCACTGGCTACCTGTTTCAGCCGCATATATACCCATTGAAAATGAATGCATTTTAGTACAATGGAAATATACCATTATGTGTACTGCTGAGCATTAACATGTGTTTCCTGAAGCGGAAGATATGATGACTAGTTGCCTATAAGTAATGTTATCAATAACCTTTATCGGAATGTAAATGTAGGCTACATGTGTGATCAGTGTTGCCAGATTGACGACGCTTTAGAGCCCTACGGGCCCTGACTTTTTACACCCCTAACCTCATACCCACTGTCGGCCGCCGACTGCTTGGTTGTCACTTTAAAAAAAATTAACAAACAAACAAATTATCCAAACATTTTTCTAAATTAACTTTAATAAAGAATCTAAACGAAATTTAACTACTTGGACATTACAATCAAAGCTGAACGATTTTAATGACTGCAGGAGTGTGCCATAGGATTGTGCAGGGCCTGTGCAGGGCTCAAAGAATATATAGTAAAATGCAACTTATTCCTGTGATCAAAGCTGAATTTATCATCATTACTCCAGTCTTCAGTGTTACATGATCCTTCACTAATCATTCCCATATGAGGATCTGATGATCAACACACATTTATGATTATTATCAGTTGTGCTGCTCATGGTGATGCTTAAATTTTGTGGAAACCATCTAAACATTTGTGGTAAAATTAAAAAGAGAGTAATTAATACTTTTATTGATCAGACATGCATTTAATTGATCAAAAGTGATATTGTTAATATTACAAAAGATAATAATTTATTTAATAAATGCAAATAAATGCTGTCCATTGAACTTTCTTTTCATCAAAGAATCCTGAAAAAATAAATGTATCATGGTTTCCACAACATTTTAAAGCAGCACAACTGTTTCCATCACAGATGGAAGGATCATGTGACACTGAAGACTGGAGTAATGATAAATGCAGCTTTGATCACATAGAAAAAAAAGGCTGTTTTAATTTGTAATAATATTTCACAATATTACTGTTTTAACTATTTTTGATTAAATAAATGCAGCCTTGGTGAGCAGAAGATACTTAACATTAAAAAAAGCTGCATTATAGGCTGCTTTATTGTCAATAAATAGGCTACATTGAGATGGCTTGAAAAACACACATAAAGCATATATTGTCGCACTCGTCTGATTGTCTTCGTCACGTTTCATCACTCATAACGATTGTTTTCCTTCAGCTGTAGCTCCAGCGTGACAGGGTATTACTTCTACGAATCCGCTTTTGGAATTTGGACTTTCTGTGAGAGCGAACTCCTCATATTTAGATGCGAATAAAATGACAGCAGGTCATGCATAGATTAATTTTTGTCTCTGATTTTAAATCTTAATGTATTCACATTGGTTTCTATGTAAATACACTTGCCCGTGACCTCAAATAGCGCTCTATCAACCGAGATTAGAGAAGGCTGTCTTTAGCGTCCCTGTTAATTTGGCCGTCGCCGCGCAGGGTAACGCTGGTTCGAATCCCGCTCGGAGCTGGTCGACTAGAATCGGTGAGACCCAGTAAAAGTGCGGGGGACGAAAATACATTTTATTAAAATTGAGGGGGACACCTCCCCCCCCCCCCCCGTCCCCCACGTAATCTACGCACATGCCACTGCCAAAATGCGTAATTCATTGATAAATTACTGTACAATAATCCGCCGACAAAAAAATAACAACAATGCGCTTAGCTTTGCTCTGACAAAACTACAGTAGGCCTACCCTTGTGAAGTTCATAGAACATGCACTTAGCCCAGTCAAAACCTCTTTCAGCAGCTGTTGGGGTTGCTAGTTGCAGATGTCCTGAGTGTATGATGGACAGGAATCATGATTATATTTATAAAGAGTCTTCGAGTCACAGGTGTATTCCACGTTTGAGAGTTGGTTCACTCTACCGCTCCTTACTGTAGAAACGGCTTGTGTATATAACGTTACTGTATGTATGCCACTTTAGCATAGCGATCACTTGAATATACATCTACAACGAGTTATCGCGCTAAAAACCTGGCTGTCATGAATGAGCGCGTCTGCCTGCTGATCGCTGATTGACTGAAAGTGCGTGCTCGTCCGCTGGAACCCGCCCAATTTGGCAACACCGTGTGTGATTTGTGCTTTGAGTCATGTGCAGGCACGATGGATCGCGTAGTAACCAATAGGGTGTTGGTTTGGTATATGTTTACACTTCTCATCCAACCACAATCAAATTCACACTATCCGGATGACGCGATTTATCTGCATTTTTTTTTTAAACAAGATTAAATGAAAGAGGAGTAACGAGGCTATTTTTAAAAAGTAAGGAGTAGAAAGTACAGATAATTGCGTGAAAATGTAAGGAGTAGAAGTAAAAAGTAGGCAGAAAAATAATTACTCCAGTAAAGTATAGATACCCAAAATTTCTACTTAAGTAAGGTAACGAAGTATTTGTACTTCGTTACTTGACACCTCTGCAAATAACTAACTCAAAGTAAACTTATTTTTAAAACGAACACCTGAAATGAAATCATCGTGATGATAACTGCCTTCAGTGACATAAACTAACTTTGGGAAACATTTTTGAAGTGTAATTTTATTATTTAGTTTGTCTCGCGTCCATTAGAAAACACAGAGGGGCGGCTATACTGGGACCGGTCACCGGGGGGCGATCGAGGCGCGAAAGCTTCAGTAAATGAGAGGGAGACTGCAGGCTTGGCCTCCACTAGCAGTTATGCTTGTGGTTGCCAGAAGCAAAGAGCTTAAATCCCCCAAAGAGAGCCTTTCTCCTTAAAAGGATATACTTTCTTCCCAGTGTTTACTTAATCTGTGCAATCTGGCAACCCTGCGCACGCGCCCTCTAAACACGGAAGGAGTGCCGAGCTGAAAACAAACACATGCGCTGGAGTTTAGCGATTTCTACAGGGAAATCATGCTTCAATGAGAGCGTCACAGCCAGTCGTTGCTTCTTCACTAGACACTTGAGCTATTTTTGTGACTAAATCTGCCATGACCAAACCTTCAGCGACGAATTTCAACAAATGCACACGGATCTCCTACTGTTTGAAGAATAAACGCACCTTTGCAGCCGATGTGATAATTCAATCAGGAAAAAGAACCCACTTAAGTACGTACATTTTTCATGTAAGTTATCTGTACTTTACTTAAGTAGAATCAACAGTGCATACTTTTTACTTAGTTACATTTTGCAGCAAATATTTTACTTTCTACTCCACTACATTTCTACAACGTTTCGTTCGCGCAGCCTCTCGAGGAGAAATGGAAAACAAACCAAAGCCGCTCGTACAGAGAAACTCAGTAACATACTGCAGTAAATATTCAAAATGTGAAGGTGTTTATATTTGATAACGTATATAATACAGTTAAAAAACATCAAATGACACAACAAAGAGTGCTGTTTTCCTGAATACCATCACGACTGAAAATGTGACACGTGATTTCATGAGTTCCATAAACAATTAATTTAAAGTCACTTACATTTTAGATGCAATATAAACTGCGTTTGTTCTATTAAAGCAGCGAAAATATTTCCAAGATCAGATCATATTTCCACATCAGAACCACAACGCATCTCGCAGCAATAGTGTGGTAATGAATGATTCAGCTTGAATCGGTTGAATCAAAGATTCAATGACCTGTTCGTAAACGACTGCCTCATTCATGAACGAATCAGCCGTTTGAACGAACTCATTAAGACCTGCCGCCACCTACTGGTAGTTTAGTTTCATGTTTAAACATTCTTTCCAACGTTTATTATTGTATAAAAATATATAGGCCTAGTTAAAACAATCTCATAACATTATTTAATGCAGTTGTAATTTGTCAGTGTAAATTATTTAATTTAACAACCATATAGCGTTATTCTAATTTAATTTATTGATAAAATTTAATAATATAAAAGGAAAGCTGAAGCATATCCTATATTTAAGATTAATCCTTTTAAATATGAAGATTTAAATACATCAAAGCTGATGAAAATGTTACTTCTGAATATTGATATTTAACTCTGCAGATCACCTAGCCTGACAAGCCAGACCCACATCAAGATGTTTGGTCTGGAAACTCACCATTGGCAGGGCTCAATCCGAGGAGCGGGATAAACGGTTGTCTTTCAAACTCCCTCTGCACACGATAGGATAGCGCTACAACCAACCAAAGCAACGAAGGTGAAACAGAGCTTGTTGATAGATTAAACATTCACCGTATCCGGTCGGCTAAACTCCGAACACATCTTCCCTTTTTAAGAATGACTTCAGTGCCGTTCTTTGTTCTTTTCTCAGAGAAAAGCTTAACTCCAAGTCTTCCAAAGTCGCGGTCAAAGCTGATTCGAAAGACCGCCGCCGTTCGCCAGTTTCTGTGTTTACTAGAAGGAGCACGCAAGTGCAACTCGGCCGTCGTCATTATGGACCCGCCCGCCGACTCTATACACGATGTGATTGGCCCGGCAAGAGTTAGGCGAATACAGCTCTGAAGTAGCCTGGATGCAAGCCGAACCTAGCCCCGCCCACAACATTTTTAGGTCGGGCAAGTCGGTCTGGCATCGTTCCATAGAGGAGTAATTATCCCCGAACAGAAACTGTTCGGACCAATTAAAATCATCAGGGCGGGCTTTAGACGATGACGGACAGATGATAAACAGGAACGTAATCGTGCAGGTCATGAAAGGGGCTTGGATTATATTTACTCGAATCCTAAACGGAGAGCTTGTTGGTATATGCATTCACCTTCACAATTTCTCTCAAAGATGATGATCATGTTGGGTAAGTACTCTGTGTATCATCAAATTCTTTTATTATTTTACAACACCGGCTAAGATCGTTTATTCCAGCGCGTGTGCAGACAGGGTTGCCAAGTTTTTACAACAAAATCTGCCAACTACTAGCCCTAAACTATAGCTTCTCGGGGGGTTCTCCGGGGGAAAAATGGTGTTTGGGGGATAAAATGTGTGTTATTTTGGCAAGATTGCCTGCTAAAATTCGCATTCATGGGTCCATATCACATAATAGTCGCTTCAACCCTTGGACATATAAAACAACCACAGAAAAAAAAACGCAGACTTGGCAACACAGTAGTTGAGCTCTGTCTGTTGACATTTGACAATGCGTCGCTTCATTGCTCTGATTGGTTGTAGGTCTATCCAATTGATGTCTTTCCTGGTTCGGTTGAAACACGCCCCATAATCACAGCCCAATGGAGTAGTTTCAGACTCATATTCTGACTAGAATTGAGTATGACCACGTCAGGCTAGCTCAGAAGGGTATTGAGAGGTGCTAGACCACCCTGATATTGTGAGTCAGAATGTAAACTGGGCAACAGATGATGCGCACAATTAGCCTACATTAATCCAAAACTAACTTAATTAAAACGCCACAGCCCATACTGTTTTCTTCTTTTTAATTATTAGAATATAGACATTAAGAGAATAAATTGTTATACAAGTACTTTTACTTTTAATACTAAAAGTTCATTTAAACTCAAGTACTTTTTTTTTACTTTTACTTAAGTAGGATTGTCGTTGTAGTACTTTTACTTGAGAAAATATGGCTCTGGTTATTTGTACTTTTACTTAAGTACTGAGATTCAGTACTTCCTCCACCACTGATAATGAAGCACTGCAGTTTATTCTATTAATGCATTTATCAAAAATAAATACTAACATTAAAACAACAAGTGTGTTCTCTGTTGATTTAATAAAAAAAAATCAGCTGTAGATACACAAATACATGAATGAAAATACACATTTTTCATGTTCTTTAATTGTGTTCTTCAAAGTTCTTTAATGATGAGTTTAGTTGTATACACTGTAAAAAAATAATAATTTAATACTATTTTCTAACGTTTAACAATTCTTTAATAATTATTTTAAATGTGATATAGTTTGTCATGCATTATAGCTCTTTAGTTAGGTCTCATTCATTTGCTTCGCGGCAATCACCAGATTCTATTCCAACTAGCAGCGCCTTTTTTGTTATTAAAACATGGAAAAACTGCCATTTATGACACATTTAAGAAGTAAACACGTATTGACAAAGATGACAGGACGCCATAACACTTTTGTCGTTTGAAACTGAACTACAGAATATATTATCACAACTTCAATTCAAAAACCAGCCAACTCTGATTTGTTTAGAACAGTCATCAGCTATACAAGCTATTCCCTGGTAAAAATTGCTTTCCCGAGGATAAAATATATGCTTTTTTTGGTGGGGTTCCCTGCTCAACATGTAGAAGTTTACTATATTAAAAGACAATAGACAATAAAAGGTCCAACATATGAGGAATAGCCTACTTTTAGATGTGTTACTATGTTTCAATAGGATTTTTTTTCCAAATTAAAGGAACACTCCACTTTTTTAAAAAATATGCTCATTTTCCATGTCCCTTAGAGTTAAACAGTTGAGTTTTACAGTTTTTGAATCCATTCAGCCGATCTCTGAATTTGGCGGTAGCACTTTTAGCATAGCTTCATTGAATCATCAGTGGACTAATGCAGTCATGCAGTCCATTAGCATCAGTGTTAAAAAAAAATGACCAAAGACTTTCAATATTTTTCCTATTTATAACTTGACACTTCTATAGTTACATCATGAACGAAGACCAACGAAAAATTAAAAGTTGCTAGTTTTTACACCGTTATAGCTAGGAACTACTTTCTCATTCCTGCGTAGGAACTTTGCGGCCGTCATGGGTGCAGCGGCGCAATGATATTCCACAGCGCCTGAAAATAGGCAGACTTCTGTGAACATAACCAGCTCTCTGAGATCTGCTTGCAGAGAGCGCGCCAAGTAACCATGGAGACGTTTGCGAGAGACGTTGCAGAAGATATTTACTTTGGTGCAGATCTCAAACCGTATCTATTTGAACCGGAATAACAGTTACACTGAAGATGAGCTTTAGAAATGTGAAAGAGAAAGTCTGGCTGAACAGACTGGGGCAGAGGGGTGATGAGAGCAGATTCAAATAAGTGAGTCAGAAAAGAGTCAAAATTCAAGGAAAAATGGTCCGACATGGATTCGGTCTTCCGACCTTTTGATTTTGACTAACGTAATATATGAATGAAATATGCTGAGACGGTGCTGCTTATGAAGACAGAGAGACTGCGCGTGCTCCGTTGTTCCTCTCTGTCACTCAGCTAACATGCGCCCTGCCATGCACATCACTCATAAATCACAATAACTGATTAAATAAGGCTTTGATGGGAAAAACTTTTTTGGCCAAATAATTTTCAATGCAGGAGACACGCTCCAAAGCCTCAGCACACGACGTAACATCACTAGCGTAGTATTTTTTGTACCGTAGAAACTGTGTAGATAAACAATACCGGCAATTCCACATTCTATTTTAATCAAACTATACACTAATTTACCTCAGCAGAACTCTACAACAAAACTACTAACGTTGTATATACTGTATAAACCAAATGGCAGTGCAGACCCCCATGCTTAGTGATTTAATTCACAGGTAACGTTAGCTAAAGACAACAGCAGTGCTTTTCAATCTGGTCGTTCAAGCGAACAATTTTTTTTTACAAAAATAAGGTAATACTTACAGCCATGGGGAATTATACACTTCACCCTGTCTGGCCATATCCTTTAGACACCGTAACGTTAACTTACCGTAGTAACACTGTCCATGTTTTCCAAATAGTCATCTGGTCCCATTTACACAGACCATTTAATCCTTCTCTGTAGCGGCATAAATGCATTTACATAGGTAGGTACGCGGGTAACAATGCGTTGAACATTATTTAAAACTACAGTTTTAACAAAGTGTTATAAATTAATTTAAAACAAATAATGATATAATGTATAAAAATAGGCCTAAAATAAAAATACGGAGTTTCAAATAATTTTGTTCTGTTTGCTATATAGCGCTTTTGATGTTTGTCATAATTCTGTAGGTCTAGCCTACTGTAATTCTGCAATTCTTCTATTTTAAGCTACGGTATCCTATAGTTATTTTATATTTCTTAATAAAATTGTGCTTGATTGACAATGCTATAAATAAAGTATTTTTAACATTATTACGGGTAGATTACCGCAGGATTAAAAGTGGACTTTAAAAGAAAGTCACTTTAGAGCAGTCACAACAAATGTTCAGGGGTGTCTCATCCGTGGAGGATACACCCACACTTTTTCCGGTGACAGGTTTCAACACCCGCTCTTTTTCTGCAGTTTTTCCGCAGTTTTCCACAAACGCCATACTCAGGGGCGTAGCCATCTTTTCAGAAGTGAGGGGGACAGAATTTTTTTTTTTGGACCAATATAATTTATTGCATCTCTTGCTTTTAATTGGGCAAGATATCAAATACACTGCTGAACAATAACCACTAATTAATATCTATAATATTATTCTCCTATTTTTTGTGCCAATTTTATGATTGGTTTATATACTACAAACACTTGTGCATTAAGACTCCATAGATTTTTTGCAATGTAAAAAAATATAGATATATTCTGATGTAAACCATGCTGTTCTCTATGTGAAGATATAGAAAAGTTTAATTTATTCCTGAGATCAAAGCTGAATTTATCATCATTACTCCAGTCTTCAGTGTCCTATGATCCTTCACTAATCACTCTCATATCTGGGATCTGATGATCACACACACATTTATGATTATTATCAGTTGTGCTGCTCATGGTGCTGCTTAATTTTTGTGGAAACCATCTAAACATTTGTGGTAAAATTAAAAAAGAGAGAAATTAATACTTTTGTTGATCAGACATGCATTAAATTAATCACAAGTGATATTTTTAATATTACAAAAGATAATCATTTATTTAATGAATGCAAATAAATGCTATCGATTGAACTTTCTATTCATTAAAGAATACTGAAAAATAACATGTAGGCTATCATGGTTTCCACAACATTTTTAAGCAGCACAACTGTTTTCAACACAGATAATAATCATAAATGTTTCTTGATTATAAAATCATCATATGAGAGTGATTAGTGAAGGATCATGTGGCACTGAAGACTGGAGTAATGATGAAAAATTCAGCTTTGATCACAGGAATAAATTACTATATTCACATAGGAAAAAAGCTGTTTTAATTTGTAATAATATTTCACAATATTACTATTTTTGATTACATAAATGCAGCCTTGGTGAGCAGAATACTAAACATTAAAAGCTGCATTATTCATATGATAGCCTATACTTTATTGTCAATAAATAGCCTTGAGATGACTTGAAAAACACACATAAAGCATATATTGTCGCAATCGTCTGATTGTCGTCGTCACGTTTCATAACTCATAACGATTGTTTTCCTTCAGCTGCAGCTCCAGCGTGACTGGATATTACCTCTACGAATCCGCTTTTGACATTCTGTGAGAGCGCCCTCCTCATATTTAGATGGGAATAAAATAACAGGTCATGCATAGATTATTTTTTGTCTCTGAATTTAAATCTTGATGTATTCACATTGGTTTCTATGTAAATACACTTGCCCGTGACCTCAAGAAGCGCGCAATCAAACCAGATTAAAGAAATCTGTTTTTAGCGTCCCTGTTAATTTGCCCGCCCCCGCGCAGGTAACGCCGGTTCGGATCCCGCTCGGAGCAGGTCGACTAGGATCGGTGAGACCCAGTAAAAGTGCGGGGGACGAAAATACATTTTATTAAAAGTGAGGGGGACACGTCCCCCGCGTCCCCCGCGTAATCTACGCCCATGGCCATACTGCAGTCGCTCCTCCGTTTCTCTGGCCGCTCTGTGTCTGCGCTCGCTGCGGCTGCTTCCCCTCCCTTTACATAATAGATATTTTATAGCTTAATGCTCTTTAAATATGTTGTTGCATTGTGAAAAGTCTCTGTGCGTAGGACGGACCTGTCCGCGGTCGTTCTCCGTGGTTCTGACCAAAGAAGAGCGCGGACTCTCCATTATAGCATCAGGCTGCACAGCCTATCTCTCTGAGCCCATAGACTGTAAAAGTGGTCAGGAATGTAATATTTCCCCAAAACAAAGTTTAGTTCTCAGCTCATATAACATGAGCCCGAATATTGGACAATTCTGTTTAATTGTGAACAGAAAAACGTTACACACGTCAATCCATACCGACGATTTTGGTTCGCTTCTTATTTATTAAATAGGCCTATATAGCCTACAGACAGTTAGGCTATTTAATTAAAAAATAATGTTATAGGCTAATATTTAAACATAGCCTAACTATGACATTATTGGCTACGTTTTCTTTAAGCCTTTGTCCAACGAAATTAAGCGCCGGCGCATTTTGTTCCTTTAGGACAGCGGGAACAACTCGCTCTGTAATTTTTTGCCATAGGCTACAGATAGCCTAGGTGCAATACATAGCCTAATTATAAACTATAAACTTTCTACTTTTATGTCACAATAACAACAAAGGCCGTGGATTCTGGGAACATATTTTTATGCACTTCAAAAGTTACAAACGCTGTCTTAATTCATTTTTTTATTTTTTTATTAAACCTTTATTAAAATTGTTAGATAAACTGCAAAAAGTTTGCTTCAAATTGTATGTGCGCTGATTTGTGGAGAAAAAGAAAAAAGATTATGACGGAAGAAATTGTTGAAGAGACAGAGGGAGCCAGGATCATAGATATAATAAAGGCTAGATGTCTTATGGCGGCGTCACCATCGTCATCACCGGCGGACATCTTCTCACAGGCAAGCTTTCTGTCGGGCGCTGTGGAACCTGATGTAAGATGAGTGATCTGTACGAACATAAATACTCTTATCTTGCTGAAATCTTGACGGATTTACAAATGGTTTGGTTTCTTACAAACGTTATTAACATGGCTAATAATCTGGGTGCTTTAACATGTTGAAATTGCAGCTTTTCGTTTAGATAAATGACTTAATCGTGCAGCTTGTGTATCACGGCTAACTTACGTGCACTTTATCAAGGCTGAGACCACAATCGAGCTGTTCAATTATATAGGTTTTATTGACACCAATAATGATTTTATGACAACCAATCTTTTGTCTAGTTAAAATAAACTTAGTTTGCATGTTTTGTTTTTTTTGTGCTTTTTTTTTAAATACGAATTATTTTATTATAATAGTGATATTCTTATTATAAAAGTTTATATATATATGTACACACAAACACACACATATACAGCTCTGAATGTTTTTTGCAGAGATAGCTATTGCTAATATATATACAGCCCTCATTAAAAAAAAAAAAAAAATTATAGTATTATCACAATGCACTTGAGTAAAGTTAAAGGTGTAATCTGCCGGTTGTCCTGTAGGTGACCTCATAACTCTCTCTTCTTAGAGCTTTACAATTACTCCAGAGCACTCGCAGATCTACGATCATTTTCAAGTGCTACTTAAGTTACGATTAGGGCCGGGACTCGATTAAAAACATTTATATTGAGAGCACTCGTACGATTGTTTTTACGATCAACTTAGGCTTACGATGCTTTTGGGAAACGCAGCCCTGGCTGACTGGCGGTTGTCACGACAATGATGTAGTTTAAGGCGGCACAAGTTCGCGTTCATTTACGCTGAATCAAAACCGTTTCTACATCGCCTTTGGGCCGAGGTGGGTCAGACCCGGCATATTTTAAGTCTGCTTTGCGTCTTTACACAGAATTTTGAGCAGACACAGACCCGCTTTAGAGCCGCCTTAACTCGGCTGTGTAAAGGCACCTTTAGTGCTATTATTCATTGGGATCTTGTTGTATTCATTACCAGTAAAGACACACTTCATCAATCCTTTCACAAAGGTGATGTTTAGACTTAAGATGTACAATGCTAATTATTTTGTATTTATTTATTTTCAGAACTTCATCTCCATGAAAATCGTCAAACCCTTCAATTGAGTGCAGGAGGAGTTCAGCTTTTTGTCATTTTATTCATGTAATGTATTTGGCATTTCACACAGTGAACAGAAATGGTTCATTTTCTTTATGACAATCAGACAATTAATACAGTGTTGGTTTTGTTGTGGTTGTTTAGGTTTTTACCATTAATCACTCTTTGCACCATTATTAAATTCCATCATGAATTTTCACTTTTTGGTTCAGGTTTCACTGATGTTTGGAAACATTTGTACACAAACCATGAAGTGTTTTCTATTGTGAAAGTCTTTTATTGTATTATATTCTCAGATCATTTTAAAGTTTATTGGTTAAATGTTTAAAATTGTTAAATAAAGACATGGTAATATGTGTTTTAAGTGTGTCAATTTGTCTTGAATTAGATTTCATTATTTTGTCATTTTATCAATAAAAACATTATCTAAGGGCACACAAATGCAAGTATTCTGGGATTGTGATATGATCAGAGTTTACTGGATGGAGATTCAGAAGATTATTGGTAAATCTTTTGCCCTTTCTCTGAGTATCTTTTGAACTGTAAAGCTGCGTTTTCTCTGCGTTATGATTTTCACCTAAAGTCTAATGCTTTCTTGCATAAATGTTCTCCTAGAACTTAGGAATGTATGTTGAATGCCTTTAATCTCTTGAGTTCTGTTCATTCTGGTCCTGTCGCTCATTATACCTTCAGATTGTTCACCATTGTAGAAGTTACAGTGAGATACCTGTCCCACTGTCGTGTTATTGTAAAAATATTGCAAAACAGAAACAAAAAATGGCACTTAAACATGGTATATTTTAGCAGTGAAAAAAAAAATTCAAATACATTTTATATTATTTATGTCCTTGTTCAAGCTCTTTTTCTGAACATCTGCATGATTGAAAATGTAATGTTGAGTTTCAGTTCAATAAAAAAGTGAATACCGGTATTAAGTGACTTATATTTTAGATAGATATTAGGCATTATATTTTACCTCATGTACTGCACATGATGATTTTACATGTTTAAAGTATAAAGTATACTTTAAAAAGTATAAAACTTGCATTTCAATGAGGAAAAATTAACTGAATGCACCAAGAAAAGCTTTTGACAGAGCACAGTACCCGAGAACAATCCTTCTCAAGCCGGTCCAGGACCCAGTTGTTCAAAAGTTTGGTCTAGATTTGGAAAACCCGTGTTTTGCTATCCAGAATCAGGTAAACTTTCTTATTTTTGTGCTGGAGCTCTGCTAATCCGGATTTGCAGTGCTCCAAATGGGGTTACTTTCATAATGTAGGATGCTAGCTATAAAGAACCACAGGTATAGAAGAGTCTAAATCTATTGACTCTCTTCATTTTAAATTTAAATGGAAAAAAGAATTGGAACACATCAGCAGGAAATCTTCAATACAGTCATTGTCTTCTCTACAGGAGGTTTAAATGTTTAATGTTTGTTTTTTTAAAATGAGTTTGTTGAAAAAGTTTAATGGGGAATTCCGTTTGTTTCTGGATTATTAGTTTGATTTTTAAGAACCTTTTATTTTTTGCTTTGATGTGACTTTTAAAATTTCAAGATTTGAATTTAAAGCTATGAGTCATGGAAGCTGGTGTATTAAACAACTTTTCTGTCATATCAAATTAGCAATCTTAAATTGTTCCCAGTGTTAGTCGTAATTGCATTTTTACTAGTGATAATTCAATTGTAGAGCTCTCTGAATCCGTTCTTACCCGTAAAAATGCAATTACTACAGCGCTGGGAACAATTTAATATAAACTGGCTTGCCAAAGTAAAGGGCGAATTAAATTAATAGACTTCATAATAAGATTATGTCCACATGTTTCCTCCCTTGTGCCGTTTTGCATTTTGGACAGAAGCAACGACTCAATCCAGACTGTAGGCCTAGTGGTCGCGTTTGTGCAATGAATCATTTTTGTATTATTTTCGGTGGAAAAATAATTCCACCGAAAATAATTGTCTAATAATAATAATAATGACTGTTCAGAAACCATAAATCTCATTTAAAAACCGTCAAAATTAAATCTGTAGCTATTTAATAAAGTATTCCGATTTGATGTGTGATCACGTGCTCTACTCATGCACGTGCATTTTAGTTGCTATAACGACGCGTTATGAATTCTGAATGCATATGTACGATGTGCTTGCGTGCATTTTAGTTACTATAGCGATGCGTGTTATGAATTCTGACTGAATATATACCATAGACATGCATGTGCATTTTAGTTGCTATAGCGACGCGTGTTATGAATTCTGAATGAATATATACCCACGCGAACCGATCTCTATCTGTTGGTTTGATTCACCAATTCACAAACTTACAGAATATTTTCTGTGCTGCTGATTTTGCGGTCTTGAAGGAAATTTCTGAGAGACTTTTACTCTTGAGGAACATCAGAAGATAATATCCTTTATAAAGTTATATTTTTGTTCATATTATCTTAGAGGATACTTTTAATTTATTGTTATTTTCTTATTTTAGCAGGAGTTTGGAGTTTTATTTAATTTTTTTGTTTTATTTTATTATTATTTTATTTTGGGAGGAGTATTTCTAAGGAGAGTTGTAGGTTATTGTATTGTATTGTATTTTGTGTTGTGTTGTGTTTTTTATTGCAGTTTGGACTCGAAGGATGTCGATGGCTCACATGATGGGTGAAAGAGGAGGTGAGTGTGCTTTTGGTTTTCACTTGTTAATGGTTTGAAGTTGTACAATGATTGACTACATTAATGTGAAGAAAATTGTGTAAGGTTAAAAATCCCCCAATGTTCTCAGCTTAGTGATCACATGTATTTGATTCCTTGCATAAATAAAACTTTTCAATTTGAGTAACGTAACTAGTGTTGGGCGATATGCCTAATTTTCCAATCGTCATATCGTCAGCCTTTGAGATCGCCGATACGCGATCTTATCGCGTCGGGGCGGAGCATTCAGTGGCATAACTTTGTTTTAAAAAGTGGGTGGGACAGTTTTACGAAAATGCGTATAGTACGAGTGTGCAATCTCGTGGAATGTATACGTCAAAATGAGCTTTGGCTTACAAATGTTAGGCTACGCAGTTTTTTGTGTGCATATGATACACACTTTATGGCGTATTATAAGGGGATGCATCTAAACACAATATAGCGTTAGTGTCCAGATTTTTCACGTGAATAAAGGCATAGATTTGCACACTTTAAATCCTCGTATTTTTTTCTCATTAAAACCGAATATCATCAGTGATTGTACATGAAGAGCAGGGACAGTTTTTGTGCATTTTGTTTCGTGATTTTACCGGAACGAATACAAAAGTTAGATTAAAGTGCTCTGCACATGCACGAGCCACGAGAGAAATCTGCAGCACTGAAAACAGCGGCAACGAGAGCCAGATTGCCTCTTATTTAACAAACGAAATGATGCTCTTCTAGTTAACCAGATGTGTTGTGTTTGTATTATTTAGGTTCATCCGTGAAGCAATCCGTGTGCAACTGGTCCGCTGTTGCATACCACAAACACAGCATTTATTCATTATTTTTTATTTAAAATCCAAAAGTTTTTACTGAACATGGCTCGTCACTAGCCTACATAAACAGCATTTTATTCAATTAATTTATTCATATTTAGATTTAGCTCACACAAGTGGCAAAACATTTAAACATAGGTTATAGCCTAAATCACAAACATTTTAAATTAGAAACTTACAATAGGCTATTCAAAAACAGCCGACTCTCGTCTTTTCGTTCGTTTTTAAACATTTTAAAGGAAATCCTGCAGTCTCGTTTCCTTGCTTAACTTGAGAAAAAAAGCCATGTGTTGACTTTGAAACAAGAGTAGGCCTATATTTTAAATTATACGCATCTGTGGTTAAATTACTAGATTTTCGCGTCAATAGCCTACCTGTTTATTTTAATGCGAACAATGTTCTGTCGTTTTAATGCAGCAACGCAGCGCAGCAAAAAATAGCCTCGGTACGAAAACGATCCGTGCACTGCTGCAGACGCACCGCTCCTGGAACAGACTGACGGACAGCACCCGCGTGCAGTGTGACAGCTGTCATCCGTTAACATGGGTACTGAAAAAAATACGCACCGCACACGCACTGCAGACGGGGTATGTGTGAAACGGGCTCCATCGGAACGCGTGTTCAGTGCAGCGGGCAACATAACTCCCCACCGCAACCTTCTCAAACCAGCTGGTTTTCTTTATACAAAACATTTTTTGGGAATAGATACCTGAATTGCATAACAATAATTGTTGTCTTTAATTGTTTCTGGCCTTGTGTTTGTTTTAGCAATAAGTTCATTCGAGTAGCCTATACATTTGAGGTGATTTAATTGTTTTGCCGTTTTATTTGAGTTTTTTCATTGTGTTTTTTATTTATTAAAGCCTATTTCGTTATTTATTATTTTTAGGCTACCGTCAACCTGGTGTCACAGCCTGTCTATTTTAATAAACTATTTATTTCTGTAGCCCATACAGCGGGCAAGGGCTAAAACACATTATTAGAAAATACATTGTCTGCTGACATTTAAGTATTTCACTGCACTTTAACAAGAAATCTTAGCTTAACGGCCAGTGATATATTTTTTGTTCATTGTTGTTCCGTCGTTAAGTCGTTTGAAATAAAGCTGCTTTTACCTTTTGACTGATTGCTCTGTTCAAATGTAGCTATAGGCTATAGCCTATAATTATAATATAGCAATTTGTTATTGTATTATTATAAGTATAAAATAAATGTACATTTATGAAAAAAAAATGCTTTAGCCTGATGATGATGATGATGCCGTTTTCGCCATGGCTTATGTGAATTTGTGAATATAGGGCTAGGTTGATCACCTTGCAATTAAATTCTGAAACTATGTAGTTTTTTCGTCTTTAAAAAAAAATTTTTTCACTGAAGAGTAACTCATTTTTACATTTTAAAAGCGTGTGGTGTTGCACTCGCAGTATATGCGGCACGTAGCCTGTGAGTGCAACACCACGCGCTTTGATGTTGATGTGAATAGTAAGGCTAAGCAGAATAAGTACAATTAATGTAATGATGATGATAATAATAATAATAACTATGATCATAATATTTTCATTTAATAATAATTTTTATTTATTTATTATATTCATGGGGAACGAGCCAAATATCGCCTTGAAATCGCCAACAGCTTCAGCTTTCGGCGATCTCTCTGCCTATCGTCGATACACGATACTATCGTCTATCGGCACAACCCTAAACGTAACTATAGTAACAATATTTGTAATTGATCACTGACATTGTTTATTGATTATTATCAAAACATTACCAACTAATGTTATGTGATGTGTGAAATATTCCAGACTCAGGCCGCTCTAGATCCAGAAGAGCTGCTTCCTCTCAGACGGCTGGTCGGGAGATTTGGAGACTCTGTTCTGATGACCGCGATCTGCTGCCAGACCCGACCCAGATCCAGGCGATTCCAAGATATTTAGCACCTCCGTCTCTGTCTGAGTTTTCTGTTTCTGTGTCCACAGGTCAGGCGGACAGGAGGAAGATGGCGTGGCAGAGCGGCAGCCAGCAGAGCTCAGATGATGATGAACATCCCCTCAATTCAACTTCATCTAAATGCTCTTGCATGGGTCAGAATAGTATTTTAATAAATAAGTTATGGCTCCATTTCTATTTCTAATTTCAATGGCTGATTTGATGTCTAAAATTTTCCAGACTCAGGTCACTCCAGATCCAGGAGTGGATCGGACAGCTTTGATTGGTCGTGCCCTCCGCTGCCAGGTCAAGTTCCTGTCGAGCCAACTTCTAATGGCCGAAATGTTCAGGGTGCCATGGAGGCTTCTCCCCTGAACAAGACCTCAACAGGTGAGACTGAAATAAAGCTGGCCAGTGTAAAGTGTACAGACAGAGATTTTGATCATTCATGCATAACTGCTTCAAGTTTTTATCATGGTAATGTCCGTTCACATTTACTGTTGCTCAGCACAACTTCGCTGATTTTCTTAGTTTTTTTTAGAAAAGATTTGAATTGGACATTTGTCTAACATTTTCAAAACATCTAGAGAACATTCAAAAGTAAAGTTCCCATAATGAAAAAGTATAAACTAGAATGTTCCTTTAACCAAGAAAAAAAATATTTTTGAAAATGGACGTTTTAAACATTCAGGGAACATTTAATTTTAATATTAGCAATCTTAAATTGTTCTCAGTGTTTCTAGTCATAATGGCCTTTTTACCAGTGAGAATTCAGTTGTAGACATTTAGCACCTCTGTCTCTGTCTGAGTTTTCTGTTTCTGTGTCCACAGGTCAGGCTGACAGGACGCTGCAGAGCGGCAGCCAACAGAGCTCAGATGATGATGAACATCCATTCTCCTCATCTTCATCTTCATCTTCATCTAAATGCTCTTGCATTGGTAAGAATAGGCTTTTAATAAAGAAGTTATGGCTCCGTTTCTATTTCTGTTTTCAATGGCTGATTTGATGTCTGAAATTTTCCCGACTCAGGCCATTTCGGATCCAGAAGAACTGCTTCCACAGATTCTTCGCTGGGCATCATGTCATCCTTGTCCCTGAGCAGCAGAGGCTCATTCAACGTCATTTGGAGGTGGAGTGGCGATGGATTGGACAGCCGAAGCGAACAGGGCAGGTCTGACAGCTTTGATTGGTCGTGCCCTCCGCTGCCAGGTCAAGTTCCTGTCGAGCCAACGGGGACTTCAAATGGCCGAAATGTTCAGGGTGCCATGGAGGCTTCTCCCCTGAACAAGACCTCAACAGGTGAGACTGAAATAAGGCTGGCCAGTGTAAAGTGTACAGACAGAGATTTTGATAATTCGTGCATAACTGCTTCAAGTTTTTATCATGGTAATGTCCGTTCACATTTACTGTTGCTCAGCACAATTTCGCTGAAATTTTCTTTTTTTTTAAGAAAAAATATTTGTATTGGAAATTCGTCAGAACATTCAGAGAAAATTCGAAAGTAACGTTCCCATAATGAAAAAAGTATAAAATAGAATGTTCCTTTAACCAAGAGAAAAGCATTTTTGAAATATTGAAAAAAACTGGACGTTTTGAACATTCAGGGAACATTTAGAAATAACGCTTTCCTAATTTAATGGTAATATTAGCAAAATTTTCTCAATAGAACAAAATAATTTTTTTGAGCAAGTTCATAACCAGCCAGTGTTCAAAATGATCTTACCGTAGTCCGATTCACAGCGGTGAGCTTGTAATAATGTTTTATAATTTGAGTGGTAATGGTGGGTTTCCGCTGGAAATTCGAGCATGTCGTTGCGTCATTACGTCACATCTGTATAAAGAAGGAGTCCGGCTAGTAGTAGTATCGCATGTGAGGATGCTGCAGGTGGCGGATCATTTATAGCCTTTACTCACAGCGGCTGGAATAATTCAACTTGTCATTTTGATGGCAGATTGTAATCCAGAAAGGTTTAATTCAGATGTATTTCTTTGATTTGATTTTAAAGAATCCATCGGAAAAGTGAAGGCAAAGTTTTGAAGTTTTATTTTATTCATATAGCCTAAAGATCATTTTATTTGGATCATTTTGTTTTATTACCATACAATATTCCTAACACTTCTACCTCCGTAATATTTCAGTCCGGATCAGCACATGACAGATTAGCTAAACTGTTAATTTAAATAATCTGTTAAACGTTTTTTTTAAGAAAGATAGTATTTAAGATTAAATTAGCAATTTTAATATTAGCAATCTTAAATTGTTCTCAGTGTTACTAGTCATAATGGCCTTTTTACCAGTGAGAATTCAGTTGTAGACATTTAGCACCTCTGTCTCTGTCTGAGTTTTCTGTTTCTGTGTCCACAGGTCAGACTGACAGGACGCTGCAGAGCGGCAGCCAACAGAGCTCAGATGATGATGAACATCCATTCTTCTCATCTTCATCTTCATCTAAATGCTCCTGCATTGGTAAGAATAGGCTTTTAATAAAGAAGTTATGGCTCCGTTTCTATTTCTGTTTTCAATGGCTGATTTGATGTCTGAAATTTTCCCGACTCAGGCCATTTCGGATCCAGAAGAACTGCTTCCACAGATTCTTCGCTGGGCATCATGTCATCCTTGTCCCTGAGCAGCAGAGGCTCATTCAACGTCATTTGGAGGTGGAGTGGCGATGGATTGGACAGCCGAAGCGAACAGGGCAGGTCTGACAGCTTTGATTGGTCGTGCCCTCCGCTGCCAGGTCAAGTTCCTGTCGAGCCAACGGGGACTTCTAATGGCCGAAATGTTCAGGGTGCCATGGAGGCTTCTCCCCTGAACAAGACCTCAACAGGTGAGACTGAAATAAGGCTGGCCAGTGTAAAGTGTACAGACAGAGATTTTGATAATTCATTGCTTCAAGTTTTTATCATGGTAATGTCCGTTCACATTTACTGTTGCTCAGCACAACTTTGCTGAATTTAAAAAATTTTTTTTTTTAGAAATATTTTAATTGGACATTCGTCTAACATTTTCAGAACATTCAGAGAACATTCAAAATCTAATTCTCAATAAGCCATGAACTCAGTGGTACTTGTGCTGTCTGACACACACCCGAAACATGCGCACAGAAAGCCGCTTCTCAGACGGCAAACAATCCAGAGTAGAATTCTATTTCAAGACTTTTTGCTTTTGAATTGTCAAATACACAGAACATTGTCAAACTGGCTGTCATATTACAGAGTCGGTTATGGCATAAATAACACAAAGCTATGCATTTCAAAATTAACGTTTATTTAAATATATTGTATTTAATATAACATAAATATATTATATTTGCCATTACCAGAACTGATTTGGTCAAATGAAGCCAAAAAGATCAGATAAAGCAAGAAAAATAACTATATTGTGACCACTAATATTTGCAAAATAAGATTTTGGGACATTTATGCAGGCATTATCTAGAAGTCAGGAGGATAGCTTGGAAGTATTTCCATTACTTTGGATTTATAACATTACAGATGAGAATTTAAAAGTAAAATGTAAGTCATGTCATTATATCGTTGCTTAATTTGACGTCATTCAAATGAAAATCTTAATTTCAGAAAATCCTCCAGGATGTGGGAAATGGAAAAGAATTCGTTCTTTCTTCACGAGGGTATGGAAGGCTCTGAAGAGTCCTGTCTGCTGCTGTCTCAGTAGTGCTGTGGATGTTGTGGAGCCTTTTTCCCCTGATCCTGAGCCATCATCATCTGCGTCAGATCACTCCGCCGTCAAGCCAAATGATGGTAAATCGCTGATCATTATTTCTCCAACATCATTTTAAACAGTATTGTCATCTTGTTTTTCATTGAAAATAATGCTCATGGCTTTTGAGGAAACATTTTTTAAAAAAATGTTTAGGTCATATATTTCATATTTTTCTGTTTGTTTTTCAGAGTCTTTTGAGTCTCTCTATAATGTGGGAGCGATGCTTGGATCCGGAGGATTTGGCAGCGTGTACAAGGGAACACGCAAATCTGATGGCAAAAAGGTAAATCTGACTGAATTGTTCAAACATTTTGCTCTTGAATGCATCAAAACATTTAAAACTAACTTTCTTTTTTGTTGCAGGTTGCCATCAAGCAGTTAAGCAAGATTGAAAACAATCGTTATCTTTATATTGTAAGTTGGCCAAAACCTGAATATGTATTTAGTCGTTTCAGTGCAGTTTACTGTAGTTAATAAACCCGTAGAAAGCATTAAGTGTAAATGTGATTGACAAATAAGCCTTGAGGCACCAAATAACTTTGAGCTGAAAAGGCTCTTTTGAACGGATCTAAAAATATACTTTTAAAAAAAGGACTTTTTCAAAGATACTTTGATATGTTTTCTTCAGATTTTTACTCAGCTAACCTTCTGATTACTCTTTTTCTCTAGCCTGGGCATCCCAAACCTCTCGTTACAGAAGTGGCGCTGCTGCTGATGATGAGGCGAAAACCCATAAGCCCGCTCATCATACAGCTATACGAGTGGTTTGAACATCCTGGAAAATTCACTCTTGTTATGGAGTTCCCCGAGCCTTGCATGAGCTTGCGGGACTACATCGTTCGCAAACCCATCTATGAACCCACAGCACGGTTCATCATGCGACAGGCTCTGCTGGCAGTACAGGTCTGCATCGAGCATGGTGTTTTTCATAATGACATTCATGCGCAGAATTTCCTCGTAAATGAAAGGACGTTGGAGCTCAAGCTGATCGACTTTGGCTGCGGTCAGCTATTTAGTAATGATGGCTACGAGAGCAAAACATACATTGGTGAGCATTTTGAGAGTGTGAAAACCTGAATGTAGTGACTTATTATTTAATACTTAAAAAAAAGCTCATCAATGTGCAAATTTCTTCTTTACAGGACTGCCGTATTACTATCCACCTGAAGTCTTAACAGAACCTCGTTTCCACGCCATACCAGCAAATGTCTGGGCTCTAGGAGTGCTGTTGTACACTATGGTGCACGTATATCATCCTTTTGCCAATTCGGAAGATATCAGACGAGCCAAAATTCCATTTATGTACTACAACTTATCCAAAAGTGAGTGAATCATATTGACAACATTGATAACACACACACACACACAAAGCAAAGGCTCTGAACAGAAACAGTTAAAGATGAAGTATGTAAGATTTTTTATATATAGCTCAACGTATAGCGAGAGTTTGGGGCGTGGCTTATGTAGCAGGCGGAGCTATGGGAAAAGAAATTTAGCTAAAGAAGTGAAAGCCAAAATTCGCTGCATTTATACCTTAAACAGGTCACGAACATGTCAAAGTGAACAAAGCATTGTGATACAAAGCACGCTTCAATAATAATAATAATAATAATAGATTTTATTTATAATGCAATTTTCATTCCGAAGAATCTCAAAGTGCAACAAAGGGAAAAAATAACAAAAAAAATGAATTACAAGTAAAAATATAGAATAATACAAACAATCAACCAACACAGAAAACTGAACAGAAACAGAGCTGATGATATATCATAGTCATGCTCCCGTTCAGAAAGATACATTTTAATAAAGACAAATGCAACACAGCTAAAAGTATTCCTAATATGTTGAACCTTAAACGAGAGCTGTGTTTGTGATGTTGGGGAAGACGTAATGATTTGACGAAAATATGATTTATTTTGTAATTTATTTTGTAGTGTCACAGAAACTACATACTTCACTTTTAAAGTAAAGCTAAAGAACATTTTACAGTATAATAATCATGTTTTAGATGCTGTTTTCAGAGATGCATGACTAACTCCTTATTAAAATGTGTACAGAATACAGGGATCTGATTAGCCAGTGCCTAGCCCGGGATCCAACTAAACGGCCGACGTTAGAGCAGATGTCACAACATAAATGGATGAGATGACCTACTGTAGATTGGAGAAGTTCAGGAGATTCACTCGATCAGTGATTTCAGCAGGTGTGAGGAAGTGTAACAGACAGAGTAGGATTATTATCAGTTGTCTTATTTCACAGTTGCGTTCTTGTTATAGTCAAGTCACCTTCATTTATAAAGTGCTTTATACAATACAGATCATTTCAAAGCGGCTTTACTGTAATAAACAGGAAAATATACAGTGTAATAAACTCTAAAAATCATTCATGAGTTGATTTGTTCATATAATCTTTGTATTGAATAGGAAACAACATACTTGCTGTCCTTGGTGGAGGGCTTGAGCTCGAGACTTGAGCCGAAGCCTGATGTCCAACCCCAACCTGACTGGGAACTCAGAGCCTGTCCACGTCTGAGCAAGAACACGAGAGACTGCAAGACTGGGAAGAAGTCATCAATCATCACAGCCACATTTGCTTTGATTTTAAACGTCAAGACAAGTCATCTTTATTTATATAGCGCCTTATATACGACCGATCTTTACTCACAGCGGCTGGAATATTTGAACTTGTCATTTTACCTTGTCGTTTGACTGGATTGTTTGCTTTATTTCTTGTATAGCTTCATATACCTTTATAATGGCTATTTGATCTTACATAAACTGACATTTAAGACTCAGTTGTTGCTTTTTTATGTCATATTTAATTTATTGCATTGATATATGCACACTTATTGTCTGAACCACATATTAATATTTCAAATATTGTTTAATAAAAAAAAGTAAACAAAAAGCGGCAGCGTTGTTTTTTATATTTTGTTTTGTTATAAATATACATGCAGTGAAGATAATAAAGGTACGCTTTACCTGAACCACATTTGTGTGGCTATTAATATGTTTAAGATTGTTTTAAATGAAATGAAAATGAAAAGAGGCAGAGTGGTGTTTTATCACTGTAGTTTAAATTACACTCAGGGACATCTTTTGGGATTTCCGCCAGGATTTGGCCCACCCAAATTGAAAAGCTTCCCATACACACATACAGTGGTCTAGGTTCAAAATGTTGGTGTTATTTTACAGGAAACCCTTTAAAGTTACATAAAACACTGCTAAAAGTCATAAACATGGAAGTATATGTTGTCTAAGCTGTAATAACCCCCCCAAAAGTAGGCGCTTTTTGATTTTTTTCCCCCATAAATTCATTTTTGAAAGTGTGTAAGTCAGGCCCTGTGTGCTCTAGGAACCTGCAGACAGTTTGGGCTATTTCCACTAAATTCCAGAAAATAGAGGAAAAAATAAGTTTTTCTGTGTCATGTTGTATGCAAGATTTATTCAAATAGATCTGAAGGGATGACCCCCCTTTTCCGCCCTCCCCCGACCCTGCTACCCCCCTCCACCACCATATATAGTGATATAAATGCAATATCCCAGTGTCATTAAATTAATTATATATGCTGGAAGCAGCCCAAACTGTCTGCAGGGTCCTAGAGCACACAGGGCTTGAGTTACACACTTTCAAAAATTTATTTATATAAAAAAATCTAAAAGCACATAATTTTGGGGGGGTTATAACAGCTTTCAACATTTACTTACATGTTTATGACTTTTAGCAGTGTTTTATGTAACTTTAAAGGGTTTCCTGTAAAATGACACCAACATTTTGAACCTTGACCACTGTATGTGTGTATGGGAGGCTTTTCAATTTGGGTAGGCTAAATCCAGCCGGAAATGGTACCAGAGTAATTTAGTGTACATTACTTTGTGTAAAACAAATGTCAAAGTGATGCATATCTCCAGAAAGTAGAGACTCTAAGCTTTCAAATCATCTTGACATCATAGCTCTTCCACAGACATTTAAAATGGAAAGTATATATGTCATTCCCGTCCCTGTACATAGTCCACGGAGTTTAAGAGGTTAAATTACACATACGGGACCCGCAGAGCGATTCTATTGGCTGAAAGACATTTTAATAGGTAATCTGTTCAGAGCCTGATTACAATTCAAAATCGCGTTTTGATTTTTGCTGTTTAAATTGTGTTAAAATAGTCTTTAATGATAAGATATATAAGCATATCTCGTATATAATCTATTTATTTTGTGCACCTGTTCTGTTGCTGGGTTTTTTTTATTTATTCTTTATTATTTACATTATAGGTACATTACTATGTCATGATTTTGTACTGGTAACGTACTTAGTTTATCAGTCAAATAATTAGCAATCAATTACATATTTCAAATAAATGTTTTGCGTGTGTATGTGTGTAGTATGGCAATGAATTCATAGTTTATTTTTAAACAATTGCTTGTCCAGAACCACGTATAACAACTTTTGATCAGCGATTTAAAACCTCTACCAGCGGACACAATTTCATAGGCAGACAGGATTAGTCATGACACCGGATCAGAGCGAGCTGAGTGACGCGATGAAGAACGCGCTACAGCACGCAACAGTTTCAGAACCACGTCGTCCACATAACCGGAAGTGAGCAGCGCTACCCATACACATGATTTTCTTTCGTTAAATATAAGCTTTTTACGGCAGTTTTCACATGGATATTAATCGGAACGATGTCTACAATATTTAACAACAATACTTTTTAATAAAGTCACCATACTTTTCTTTTCATATCCTTGAAACATGCATTTAAGCCAATAAGACAATCCTGATGTGGTGAGTGAAATCACGTTTTATCATGAAAGCTAAACATACTTTTTTTGCATTTGTCAAAATATATTATTTGTCGTAATATTAAACAATTATTAATTAATACAACATATTAATTTTGTTTTCATGGATGACAAGACTAATCCTATCGAGTCTTTCTGCAGAAATGCCATGATATGGGCATAAGAGTCACAAGTTCAGCCATTTAAATATGTTTTAAACCTATTATTTTCCCTATATGTTTTCGTGCAGAAAAACATGTTTCACTTGTTCAAGGCCTTGAACATGAACGTGAAAGAAATAATATGACTGAATATACAGTCAAATGGGAAACACTTTACAACATGTTACACATTCATTAATATATTTTTAAAATAATAAAAAATTGTATAGTTGAAGTAATAGTAAACTACAGTTTTTGTGTCCATTAACATTAAATCTCCTCATACTATGTCTCGTCATACTATGTCCTAGTATTATTTTTAACATGAATGTGAAGGAAATACATACATAGGCTACACTACCGGTCAAAAGTTTCAGACCAGTAGCATTTTAAAATGTTTTTAAACGATTGGATAGCGCTAAAACCAACCGGAGCAACGAAGGTGAAACGGAGCTTGTTGATAGATTAAACATTCGCCATATCCACTCGGACAAATGGTAAAATACATACAATAAATAGACAATAAAACAAACAAATGAAATACAGTGCTTAAATCTCAGGAAGGTCTAACATTACTGTTCAGGTAATGGCCTACAAAATACATCTAATAAAGTTATCAAATATAAAATAACACTAGTTTTCACTGTACAGATTAATAGATTCATAAATATACATATTATAAATATAAAAACTCCTCAATTTGTAATTAATTTTAACCGTGTATGTTACTGAGTTTCTTTGTATGAGCTGTGTTCATGTGTTGTGATTTCTCCTCGAGAGGCTACTAAAAGTTTGCTCAAAAGTATTTCCTTCTCAAGCAAGGCAGAATTTGACTTAGTAGGAGCAGATCGGGAGTGGCTTTGGACGGCAACATGCCCAGTGCATTATGGGTGTTGAAGTTTTCTGACTTGTTTGCCTAAAAGCTTTCTACTGCATAGGCAGATAACTTTTATTTAAATCCCATTTTGCCAGCAGTGAATGACCCCTTTGAATACGCTTCACTTGGTTTGATCAAATGGGTTGTGGATGTCATTTCATGTTGAGCTTGATTTAATTGGGCCTTTTTTATCGTTTTTTTTTTTTTTCAGGGAAAGGTGGAGCTGACTTTGGAGATTGTGAATGAGAAGGAAGCGGATGAGAGACCTGCTGGAAAAGGCAGAGATGAGCCCAATATGAATCCAAAACTCCATCCTCCCAAGTAATCGAACTCTCGCTTAAATAAGTTTATTGTTCTGTGTGTTAACAGAAGATGATTACAAGATTTATTTCTCTTTTAAACCTCTCAGGCGACCTGAAACCTCGTTCTTTTGGTTCACAAGTCCATGCAAGACGTGCAAATTCATAGTGTGGCGCAAATTTAAGTGGCTGTTCATCGGCCTGGCTGTGCTAGTCTTAAGGCATCTTTACACAGAAACCGATTCTGCAGGAGCATAAAATCACAAAAATGTGCATTTACACAGACCGTTTAATCCTTCTCTGAAGCGGCATAAATGCATTTACGGCATTGAAGGAATTTTCCGTATTTGTGTTTTACAGGTCTTTTTCCATATTTTTAGTTGCGTTGCATTGTGGGAGCAAGAACCTCAGTCAGCGGGGCAAACAAATTTCTTTACACACACTAATCGCCATTACATGCATGGATCATCATCACTTTCAGTCAGATTTCGGAGTAGGATAAACCTCCCGCTTCTGAGGTAAACATTAAGAATTGTATTTTGTTTCTTTTGTCACATAACCTGTTTTAGAGCGTTAATTTGGTATTGTATTTTAGGTGCTATCTGACTCGTCTGTCAGACCCGTCGCGTTAACCGTCGTGTATGTTCTCAAATTTAGCTGATATTTGTGAAGATGCTCTATGTATTTGTTACTGTTTCAGTTTTATTTATTGAATTATCAACTTATATTTGTTGTTGGTGTCGTTTAAACTTTATGTAGTATTGTTCCAAGCTAGGCATAACATTAACTTTTGTAACAACGTTAAGCAGCTGTGGAAAATGAACTAACGTTAACGTTACAATACGTTGTGGGTATTGGACAGTTAAGGCATCTTTACACAGCAAACGCGGCACCGAAACCGATTCTGCAGCGGCATAAAATCACAAATATTTGCATTTACACAGACCGTTTAATCCTTCTCTGAATCGGCATAAATGCATTTACACAGGAATTAAAATCGCGGTTAACAATGCGTTGAACATTATTTAAAACTACAGTTTTAACAAAGTGTTATAAATTAATTTAAAACAAATAATGAAATAATGTCTAAAAATAGGCCTAAAATAAAAATACAGAGTTTTAAATAATTTTGTTCTGCTTGCTATATAGCGCTTTTGATGTTTGTCATAATTCTGTAGGCCTAGCCTACTGTAATTCTGCAATTCTTCTATTTTAGGCTACGGTATCCTATAGTTATTTTATATTTCTTAAGAAAATTGTGCTTGATTGACAATGCTATAAATAAAGTATTTTTAACATTATTACGGGTAGATTACCGCAGGATTAAAAGTGGACTTTAAAAGAAAGTCACTTTAGAGCAGTCACAACAAATGTTCAGGGGTGTCGCATCCGTGGAGGATACACCCACACTTTTTCCGGTGACAGGTTTCAACACCCGCTCTTTTTCCGCAGTTTTTCCGCAGTTTTCCACAAACGCCATACTGCAGTCGCTCCTCCGTTTCTCTGGCCGCTCTGTGTCTGCGCTCGCTGCGGCTGCTTCCCCTCCCTTTACATAATAGATATTTTATAGCTTAATGCTCTTTAAATATGTTGTTGCATTGTGAAAAGTCTCGGTGCGTAGGACGGACCTGTCCGCGGTCGTTCTCCGTGGTTCTGACCAAAGAAGAGCGCGGACTCTTGTAGATCGAAATTTTACTGTTTAATATTATTTTGTATTATTAGTATGTATAATCAGTTAATATCATGTATTTGTATTATTATTCTTTACTAATATTCATTATCATTTGTATAATCATTATTATTTAGTCAGAATGAGTCTGAGCACAGGAGTGTGAAGGACATGGAGAGGAGATAATTTTGAACACAGGAATATGTAGCATAAGTTTTCCAATTATGCACATGTGACTGTAATTCTCTGTAAGGAAGAATTGTGTAGCATGATGTTGTTTTCCTACCAATGCATATGACACATGTCACAAGTTCTGTATAAGACATATTTTGAACAATGAACAACAAGTTTCTCTATGCATATGTTCTAGGGTATATTATGCCGCGTGAAAGCACGAGGTATAGCGCAAACAACCTGTTTATCTAGTAATACAATTGATTTCTCTGTCTGAGCAACCTATAAAATCCAAACTGGGTGTCCAGGAGGACAGAGAAAGCTGGAATGAAGATCATCTCCTAGGAAAATTGCCTTTCTCTCCTATGTCTGATATAAAATTATATAAAATAAATCTCTTGGCAAAATAACTGGTGTCCGGTCCTGTGAATTAAACTACCACGGGGGAAAAGCTTAATTTTTAAGTCTACATTTTGGCGTCACGAAAACAGGATTGCATCTTCAGCCATTTGTCTGTCAATCAGGTAAGACTTTTTTCTTTCTAAATAGTTCTAAGTCTGCCTGATGATTATAGACATTGACTGAGACTGCTAAAAAGAATTGTGTTATTTAAAATACCAGTTGTATTGCCAATGAATATATGTCAGACATAGTAAAAGTAAAATAATAATTTGATTTGATTTGGACTTTTAAGTTGCTCAGATCAGTGAACCTTTAAACAATATTTGAATGAAGCTGGGGTAAAAGTGGATCTTTGGTTAAAAGACCATTTAGTCAAATTTTCGGGAGAATAAGCCATAAGGCGATTCAGCAATTAGCTTGACATGACTGCGAGGTGGTGAAATGTGGCGACTCTGCTCTGGAAGTAGACTCTAAAATATTTTACACACTGAAGATCCGTGCTGTTACAGACAGACGGGGAAGGTGTCAAGCTGGATTAAAAGCAGTTTAAAGTGGCGGATCTGGACTCTAAAGGGGAGTCCTGTTTATAGAGAATCCTAAAACGTTTAAACATGCTGAAGTAGCTGAAATTGCGGGCATTCTGATTTTGACAGAAGCTGTTCAGTATTTGAGGAGGAGAAATTGATCTGAGTTCAACTGAACAAAGAAACTAAAAAAAATTATAAAAAAATAAAAAACCTAAAGGAAGAAATTTATCTGAGTGAAACTAAAATATATGTTTTCTATATGAAAATATAAGAGAATTTTTCTTTTAACTTTTTCCCTCTTTTCTTTTGTTCCTTGAGTGTTTAGGAGAGAAAGGGAGAGAAGCAGGGAAGCACTCACCGCAGAACACACACATCCTCCACACACGCACACACATACACAGTATATATAGCTTAGACAAGAGAGAGAGAGAGAGAGAGCCCCTCCTTTGGAGATTCTCACACACACACACACACACACACACACACACACACACACACACACACACACACACACACACACACACACACACACACACACACACACACACACACACACACACACACACACACACACACACAGACATACCATAAGCCCTGCTGTTCTGAGACACAGATACAGAGTGACCAATAATTTGCAAAATGACAGAAGGTGACTGTAACAGCAGAACAATTTCTGCATGGTATCTGGAAAAGAAGAACAAGAAGCAAGTTAAATTTTTGAAAAAAGGACTTGATATTAATGCATCCATGGATGAGCAGTTAAATTGGTTTAAGAGACAAAAAGACTCTATCAAGTTAATACCACACAAGTGTGAAAAACAGGTGGAAGAAGGAAGCCTTGGACCAGTTAATTCAATCCCTCTTGAGAATCCAGACAAAGAATTATGGGTTGATGGATCCAGTTACTACGTTGATGGAAAACGACATACTGGATGGGCAGTTGTGGAGTCTGATGGAACTGTCGTGAAGAAGGGAGCTCTTTCTGGGAAGTTTTCAGCACAAGCAGCTGAACTCACAGCACTTACAGAAGCTCTTGAACTATCGGAAGGAGATCGAGTTAACATCTATACAGATAGTCGTTATGCTTTCGGCGTGGTCCATGACTACCTTGCCCTTTGGAAAAGACGTGGACTCATCACTAGCAGTGGGAGCGAAATACAACATGCTTCCATAATTCGTCGCCTGATTGCAGCATGCCACTTACCAAGAGAAGCAGCCGTGGTCAAAGTAAAATCACATCAATCTGACAAGTCCAAGGAAAGCCAAGGAAATTCTGCAGCTGATGCAGCAGCCAGAGAAGCGGCTTTACTTCCTCCTACTCCTGTCATCTTGGTTCGAGAAAACAGGAAAGACAATCCTGAACTCCATCTTTTGTCATATCAAACAGAGACAGATGAAGAGAAAGAACAATGGATAAAATTAGGAGCGAAAGAAGATGATCAGGGTATCTGGAGAATTCCAACAGGACAAGTGGTGATGCCGGTCGGCACAAGAAGAGAACTAATGCAGCTATATCATGGAAAAGTGCATGCTGGAGCAAAAGCAATGAAAGCTCAAATCAGCGAGACATGGTGGTGGCCACGGATGATGAGAGACATTGATGATTATTGCAGGAGATGCTTGATCTGCATGAAAGCAAATGTGGGAAAACCTGTAAAGGTGCGAATGTCACAAGCACCAAGACCCACAGGGCCATGGACAAATCTCCAAATTGATTTCACAGGACCTTTGTCACCTGGTGAAGGGTACCTAGACAATGGAACTCACTTCTATCAAAGACAATAACAAGCAATGGGATGAAAAACACACCACTACTGACATTCCACACATTCCCGAGTTAGGCAGTTTTGTTATGGTCAAACGTATTGCTAGGAAAGGTTTAGAACCTAGGTGGGAGGGACCATATGAGATACTCTTAACTACAGATACAAGTGTTTGCCTTAAAGGGAAGGGTGTAGGGACAGATAGATGGTATCACTGGTCACAAGTTAAACCTTGTTTAGTGAATGAACCAAATGATAATGATGACTTATGGCCTGAAATTGAGCAATGTACATCCATTAGCTTTAAAGATTGGGAACAAAGGAGTGATGTTTAATTATTTTTCTGCTTCCATTTCAGGGATCATTCCCATTGACATTGATTAGAGATGGTTGCAAGTTATTCTCGATACACAACGATGATGGTATGCTTGTTTTTAATTTTACTTGGCATTTACCAAGGAAGCCAAGCTTTATGGACCCCTCAAGTTCAAGGAATCACTAGAAATGCAACTTTGAAATCTGGCCAACATTTTACTTTACCCTTTATTTCCAAATGGGGATTATGGGATTGGGTGCCAAGTAATGATAAAGATCTTGCTAAATATCGTAAGGACATCTATGGTGGATGTAACTATCACCATCAATGTTACCACAGCAGAGTAATCTGGCCAGTGAAAGACGGGGGATATTCTAGTAGTGGTCAACGACGAGAAATTTGTTCAAGAGAACAATGTGAAATTGTGGGGTTAGACCTCATAACTTCTACTAATGTGGAAATTAACTTCATTTTGAACCGTACTCACATGCTTACAATATGGGATTCTTTGGCTTTAGGGTGTATTTATCCCATAAGTGTTGCCATGTGAAGGATTCCTAAGGGATACTGCCTCGAGAACGACAAGATTCAAGGGAAATTATGTAAGAGTATAGCATTCAGAAGATGAGAATGAATATTGTGAGACTGAACTAGAAACTGGGGAAATTGGACGGTGTTTTTATCTTTCTGCTGAAAAAACAAATAAAGCTAAAACATGCCCAACTACAAATATTGCACCAGCTCATGGTATCTTGTTAGCAAAAGAAACCAAAACCTTGATAAATGAAGCCCATATGGTGAGACAACGTATCAATTATAATTTGATATCCCTTCTTACCGTTTATGATCAGTCATATTGTGGAAATTTCACACAAATAAGGAAATGGTTGGAAAAAGAAGTAAAATATTATACCTCTAAAGATCCATTGAATAGTCGAAGTCGTAAACCTAGGAGTATATGGGGAGACGTAGCAGGGGTATTTGGTTCTGTCAATTCAATAAGTAATACTGCGCAAATGAATCAATTAAGTGAATACACTCAGTGGGTGGGAAAAATGACAGGAAAAGGACTCACTGAAGCTCTTAAAGGTTCTTTACATATCATAGCAGCAGGTCAACATCTTAACAATGCAGCAAAGGAATTGGCAGATGCATTAGTAAAATCATCTAATTTTCAGACACATCGTGCAGCATGTTTATTCCTAGCTCAGAATTTAAAGGATCAAATGGTAGAGGATGTTCAAGTTATTCGAATGGGTAAAGTTCCTGAACGAATAGTGGAATCTTTGTTAGTGGTATTTGGTAATCAACTCAATTTGACTTCTGCTAAACATATTCCATTAGTCAAAATTGCTATCGATGAAGACTCTTTGTCAGGTTCCGGTACATTACCTTTATTTATGGTATGGCCTCAATATGGACGGCGCAATATAATGACAGTGAGACAATTCCAATCAATGGGTGTTAGACAAGGAAACTCTGTTATCAGATTAGGGAAAAATGGATATTGGGCTGAAGGCGAAACACCAATGATTTCTACCATAGACTGTTGTGTTGAGGAACATGAGTGGGTAATTTGCTCGTGTTCTACAATGTTTAGTCTATCCCTGAATGGATCTGCAGTTTGGGAAGTAGTTCCTTTAGATCAAGCCACAGGTGCATGGCAGGTGTCAGAAGCACAGTGGTGTATATTACATGATGGAATAAGTGAGACTATGATATATGGAGGGAAGTTGTGTCCAATTCCTCCTGATCCATTTTGCGTTGAGATTCTCTATCCTCTTCAATTGGGTGGAATCCATGTTCCACATGTGCAATTGTTGAACTTAGACCCACAATGGTGGAATAATGATTTAGTAGAGGAAAGGAATTATGAACTCTTTGAAATGGTTAAAAGAGTTAAGGAGAGTGTTAAAGCAGCTCAAGAAGAGGGAATTCAAGCAATGGGTCATGTTATTGTAGCGAATGGAGTAGCTAAATTGTTGTCTGAGAAGAAATTAGCACAAATTCCGGGGAATTTATCCTGGTTGGAATGGATAGTTCTGATTATGGTTGGAGTTTTTGTGTTTCTGTTAGTGATACAACTCATAAAATGTGTTACTAGAAGGAAAAGTACCAAACCTGTTAGATTGGTTATTTCTAACCATGTGGATAAAACAGAGAATAGGAAATTCAGAGTCAAATAGGAGATTTTACACACTACACTGCTTACAGAATATAACCTCACAAACAATCAACATCTGCTTACTGATTCACAACCCCAAGGGATAGGAATTCTTTAACATCAACGTTTATGTTTGTTTGTTATTTTGACCAGGAACTGGAGGAGTTCAGGGCCCGAACGAGTCCAGGCACTGGTGAAGATTCATTAGTTTTTACTTTCTTAGAAGATTGGGGTTCATATTAAATGCATACACATCGACGTTAAATGACACATATCTCGGGAACATAACATGGGTTTGGGTTCTTTGTTTCTTTTTGTTTTTTTCCATTTCTGTTCTTCTGTCCTTGTTTATTTCTTCGTCTGCTATTCTTCTTTCTCGCTATCACTTCAATAGGTTGGCTACCTGGGTGATGGTGTGGAACGGACGGCCGTAGTTCCAGAAGAAGGGAGATGTAGATCGAAATTTTACTGTTTAATATTATTTTGTATTATTAGTATGTATAATCAGTTAATATCATGTATTTGTATTATTATTCTTTACTAATATTCATTATCATTTGTATAATCATTATTATTTAGTCAGAATGAGTCTGAGCACAGGAGTGTGAAGGACATGGAGAGGAGATAATTTTGAACACAGGAATATGTAGCATAAGTTTTCCAATTATGCACATGTGACTGTAATTCTCTGTAAGGAAGAATTGTGTAGCATGATGTTGTTTTCCTACCAATGCATATGACACATGTCACAAGTTCTGTATAAGACATATTTTGAACAATGAACAACAAGTTTCTCTATGCATATGTTCTAGGGTATATTATGCCGCGTGAAAGCACGAGGTATAGCGCAAACAACCTGTTTATCTAGTAATACAATTGATTTCTCTGTCTGAGCAACCTATAAAATCCAAACTGGGTGTCCAGGAGGACAGAGAAAGCTGGAATGAAGATCATCTCCTAGGAAAATTGCCTTTCTCTCCTATGTCTGATATAAAATTATATAAAATAAATCTCTTGGCAAAATAACTGGTGTCCGGTCCTGTGAATTAAACTACCACGGGGGAAAAGCTTAATTTTTAAGTCTACACTCTCCATTATAGCATCAGGCTGCACAGCCTATCTCTCTGAGCCCATAGACTGTAAAAGTGGTCAGGAATGTAATATTTCCCCAAAACAAAGTTCAGTTCTCAGCTCATATAACATGAGCCCGAATATTGGACAATTCTGTTTAATTGTGAACAGAAAAACGTTACACACGTCAATCCATACCGACGATTTTGGTTCGCTTCTTATTTATTAAATAGGCCTATATAGCCTACAGACAGTTAGGCTATTTAATTAAAAAATAATGTTATAGGCTAATATTTAAACATAGCCTAACTATGACATTATTGGCTACGTTTTCTTTAACCCTTTGTCCAACGAAATTAAGCGCCGGCGCATTTTGTTCCTTTAGGACAGCGGGAACAACTCGCTCTGTAATTTTTTGCCATAGGCTACAGATAGCCTAGGTGCAATACATAGCCTAATTATAAACTATAAACTTTCTACTTTTATGTCACAATAACAACAAAGGCCGTGGATTCTGGGAACATATTGTTTATGCACTTCAAAAGTTACAAACGCTGTCTTAATTCATTTTTTGATTTTTTTTATTAAACTTTTATTAAAATTGTTATTAAAAACGATAAACTGCAAAAAGTTTGCTTCAAATTGTATGTGCGCTGATTTGTGGAGAAAAAGAAAAAAGATTATGACGGAAGAAATTGTTGAAGAGACAGAGGGAGTCAGGATTGTGTTCTGCACACTGTGTGATTGTCACTCGCGTGCTAGAGCACCGATTTGCCTGTGATCTCGGGCATTTGTCGGCGATTTCGAAAAACCTGTCGGCGACTCAAAATCGGGGCAAAAATCGGGCAGTGTGAACTAGGCTTAAGTGCTACTCAAGAGTCGCTGTCCATTTGCGAAGTGCTGTAATGTAACCTTATGGAATCGTTTCCTCTGAACGGTTCACCTAATAATTGTCATCTAATGTGGATTAGCAATCAAAACACGTCTATAAAGCAACTACCTACAGGCTGAGGCGCTGACAAAATGGCTGAAACAAAAATGATACCTTTCAAAAAGACTAAATCAATATCCTTCTAGAGGAGGTGGAGCGGGAAAAGATATTATTTTCAACAGATTTAAAGGGCATCGTACAAACAAAGAGAAACAAAACATCTGGGAGGACATTGCTACCAAATTAAAAGTTAAAAGTTAAATTATTAGTTCAAAGATCGGGTAAAGAGGTCTGCAAGAAATGGCAGGAGTTTGCAAGCCTGACAAAAAGGAAGAGGGCACTGCAGCATTATCACAATGCACTTGAGTAAAGTTAAAGGTGTAATCTGCCGGTTGTCCTGTAGGTGACCTCATAACTCTCTCTCCTTAGAGCTTTACAATTACTCCAGAGCACTCGTAGATCTACGATCATTTTCAAGTGCTACTTAAGTTACGATTAGGGCCGGGACTCGATTAAAAAAATTAATATTGAGAGCACTCGTACGATTGTTTTTACGATCAACTTAGGCTTACGATGCTTTTGGGAAACGCAGCCCTGGCTGACTGGCGGTTGTCACGACAATGATGTAGTTTAAGGCGGCACAAGTTCGCGTTCATTTACGCTGAATCAAAACCGTTTCTACGCCGCCTTTGGGCCGAGGTGGGTCAGACCCGGCATATTTTAAGTCTGCTTTGCGTCTTTACACAGAATTTTGAGCAGACACAGACCCGCTTTAGAGCCGCCTTAACTCGGCTGTGTAAAGGCACCTTTAGTGCTATTATTCATTGGGATCTTGTTGTATTCATTACCAGTAAAGACACACTTCATCAATCCTTTCACAAAGGTGATGTTTAGACTTAAGATGTACAATGCTAATTATTTTGTATTTATTTATTTTCAGAACTTCATCTCCATGAAAATCGTCAAACCCTTCAATTGAGTGCAGGAGGAGTTCAGCTTTTTGTCATTTTATTCATGTAATGTATTTGGCATTTCACACAGTGAACAGAAATGGTTCATTTTCTTTATGACAATCAGACCATTAATACAGTGTTGGTTTTGTTGTGGTTGTTTAGGTTTTTACCATTATTCACTCTTTGCACCATTATTAAATTCCATCATGAATTTTCAGTTTTTGGTTCAGGTTTCACTGATGTTTGTGTAGCAGGGTGAGTAAGTTCCCTCCCCTGTATTTAGTGATGGCCTATCAGCATTTGAGACCTGTCTATTTAAAACCCTGGGTCCTACCTGAGGGTGCGTCATTTCAAGCTCCGCCCCCACGGCGAGGGCGTGCCACCATTCAGTGAGGGAATGTTTGGTCTGCAGCCCTGTGGTGACGTGTGCGTGCAGGCTTTTGGTATGTGTAGGTAAGCTAAATGCTATTGTTTGTCCATGTTAATATGTTGTTTGTGGTAACTTTCGTTCATTCAATTCCAGTGGTTTTAATGTAAACATGAGCCGCTGTGATTCGTGCTGTGAGTAATTGTACAGCTATGCATTTCCGTGACAATCACTCGGTATGTATGGTTAAACCTTTTTGACTAACGTTTCAATTTAGTGAGCTAACCAATTGTTGTTTTAGCAGGAGAATCCGTTCCTTCACGGACGCTCGGCATAGATGATGCTGGGGTGACGATCTCCTGCATGAAACGCGTTTGAGCTCGCGCTGCTGTTTTGTTGCTACTACAAGTCCGACTGTTTTATTGCCACTCGGTTTTCCTGAATGTCTGCTGTTACCACAGTTTCATTTCTGTGCTGTTCAGTTTTATCAACTTAATAGTAACTGTTTCTGAGATTATCGCCTTTGAGGTCTGAGCGGCCTTGCTGGCCGATCTGTTTCTGCCGACTGCCACCTGTTTGATTCTAGTGGCTGTATATCAGTACTGTGTGCATTCAGTCAACGTATGTCACCTCACTCTGACATTGTAACTGGACTGCCAGAAGTCCGAGTGAATGTTAAGTGTGAATTTGTATTTAATTTAATTTAGGGATATTTTCAATTGTTAATGTTTCATTTTGTATTGTTATTTTTGGTGTCTGTTCAGATTCTTTCTTTGTGTTTTTTTGTTACAGGAGCTGGGAGTTTCTGGAGGGTGACGTCCCGCTGCCATAGTGTGGTGTTCACACTTAGTGCTGTGTTTTCTTGTATCCAATCTTCACGTGTGGCATGGGCTTGTATTGTATCACGGGAACGTTCTAAATTGGACAGTGGGCCCAACCCTCCAGATACCTCCGCTTCTGGTCATTTTGTATGATTTGTATTGTGTGTGTGTGTGTGTGTCGGATGCAGATTGGCAACTCCTGCTCTGAAGTTGTCTTTTATTCAAGATTGATACAATAAAGTAGTAATTTTTCATACATGCGACCTGCGTCTCTTCACCCATATAGATAACGAACCTGTGGTGTCTTAACCAAAGAGAATTTACTTGGTATCGTCCCTGGTGAATTTCCAGGGTGGCGTAGTCGCTGAAATAAATCTGTAACCCCTCCCGTCGGAATGCCACATTTTGGCGTATAGTCGGCAGGGTATCTGTGTCTGGGTGAAGACGCGGTTGTAGTGTTGTGCTTGTTTCTTTGTTTTTTTTAATTTTCTATATTAGGATGTGTAGCAACAAAACAGCAGCTGCGTCCAGTGGCTGTGGTTCCCATTTTCTGTGGGCCTGAGTTTTGATCAGAGTCCTTCCTTGGCCTGATGATCGGCTGAGGTGAGTTGAGCCCTCTGTTATGAATTAAGTTTTTACGTTGGGAATTTGGGAGTGCCGCCTGGGCTGTCTTGGTCGTGGGCGAAATAGGTCACTGTTGCGCCGTAAAGGCAAGTGACTGACTGGCTTGAGATTTTAATTTTATTTTATCCATGTCACCTTCACAGGTGGTATGAGGTTGCAGTCCTTCATGAGTCATGTTAGACAGATGTAGTCCATGTCATATTCCCAGGTGGCATGAGGATGGTGTGTATTTAATGAGTGACCAGTCTTTCATGAGTCATGTTAGACAGAGGTAGTCCATGTCATATTCCCAGGTGGCATGAGGATGGTGTGTATTGAATGAGTGACCAGTCTTTCATGAGTCATGTTAGACAGAGGTAGTCCATGTCATATTCCCAGGTGGCATGAGGATGGTGTGTATTGAATGAGTGACCAGTCTTTCATGAGTCATGTTAGACAGATGTAGTCCATGTCATATTCCCAGGTGGCATGAGGATGGTGTGTATTGAATGAGTGACCAGTCTTTCATGAGTCATGTTAGACAGAGGTAGTCCATGTCATATTCCCAGGTGTCATGAGGATGGTGTGTATTGAATGAGTGACCAGTCTTTCATGAGTCATGTTAGACAGATGTAGTCCATGTCTCATTCCCAGGTGGCATGAGGAGGTCGTATACTGAATGAGTGTCCAGTCTTCGTGAGTCATGTTGGGCTGAGGTTGCAGTTCATGTCATATTCCCAGTTGACGTGAGGAAGTCGTGCAGTTCCATCGTCGGGGCGACGATGCAAAGACCAGCGGTAGATTGTAGCAGGGTGAGTAAGTTCCCTCCCCTGTATTTAGTGATGGCCTATCAGCATTTGAGACCTGTCTATTTAAAACCCTGGGTCCTACCTGAGGGTGCGTCGTTTCAAGCTCCGCCCCCACGGCGAGGGCGTGCCACCATTCAGTGAGGGAATGTTTGGTCTGCAGCCCTGTGGTGACGTGTGCGTGCAGGCTTTTGTTATGTGTAGGTAAGCTAAATGCTATTGTTTGTCCATGTTAATATGTTGTTTGTGGTAACTTTCGTTCATTCAATTCCAGTGGTTTTAATGTAAACATGAGCCGCGGTGATTCGTGCTGTGAGTAATTGTACAGCTATGCATTTCCGTGACAATCACTCGGTATGTATGGTTAAACCTTTTTGACTAACGTTTCAATTTAGTGAGCTAACCAATTGTTGTTTTAGCAGGAGAATCCGTTCCTTCACGGACGCTCGGCATAGATGATGCTGGGGTGACGATCTCCTGCATGAAACGCGTTTGAGCTCGCGCTGCTGTTTTGTTGCTACTACAAGTCCGACTGTTTTATTGCCACTCGGTTTTCCTGAATGTCTGCTGTTACCACAGTTTCATTTCTGTGCTGTTCAGTTTTATCAACTTAATAGTAACTGTTTCTGAGATTATCGCCTTTGAGGTCTGAGCGGCCTTGCTGGCCGATCTGTTTCTGCCGACTGCCACCTGTTTGATTCTAGTGGCTGTATATCAGTACTGTGTGCATTCAGTCAACGTATGTCACCTCACTCTGACATTGTAACTGGACTGCCAGAAGTCCGAGTGAATGTTAAGTGTGAATTTGTCTTTAATTTAATTTAGGGATATTTTCAATTGTTAAGGTTTCATTTTGTATTGTTATTTTTGGTGTCTGTTCAGATTCTTTCTTTGTGTTTTTTTGTTACAGGAGCTGGGAGTTTCTGGAGGGTGACGTCCCGCTGCCATAGTGTGGTGTTCACACTTAGTGCTGTGTTTTCTTGTATCCAATCTTCACGTGTGGTATGGGCTTGTATTGTATCACGGGAACGTTCTAAATTGGACAGTGGGCCCAACCCTCCAGATACCTCCGCTTCTGGTCATTTTGTATGATTTGTATTGTGTGTGTGTGTCGGATGCAGATTGGCAACTCCTGCTCTGAAGTTGTCTTTTATTCAAGATTGATACAATAAAGTAGTAATTTTTCATACATGCGACCTGCGTCTCTTCACCCATATAGATAACGAACCTGTGGTGTCTTAACCAAAGAGAATTTACTTGGTATCGTCCCTGGTGAATTTCCAGGGTGGCGTAGTCGCTGAAATAAATCTGTAACCCCTCCAGTCGGAATGCCACATTTGTACACAAACCATGAAGTGTTTTCTATTGTGAAAGTCTTTTATTGTATTATATTCTCAGATCATTTTAAAGTTTATTGGTTAAATGTTTAAAATTGTTAAATAAAGACATGGTAATATGTGTTTTAAGTGTGTCAATTTGTCTTGAATTAGATTTCATTATTTTGTCATTTTATCAATAAAAACTGTCATGTTCAATTTACATTATCTAAGGGCACACAAATGCAAGTATTCTGGGATTGTGATATGATCAGAGTTTACTGGATGGAGATTCAGAAGATTATTGGTAAATCTTTTGCCCTTTCTCTGAGTATCTTTTGAACTGTAAAGCTGCGTTTTCTCTGCGTTATGATTTTCACCTAAAGTCTAATGCTTTCTTGCATAAATGTTCTCCTAGAACTTAGGAATGTATGTTGAATGCCTTTAATCTCTCGATTTCTGTTCATTCTGGTCCTGTCGCTCATTATACCTTCAGATTGTTCACCATTGTAGAAGTTACAGTGAGATACCTGTCCCACTGTCGTGTTATTGTAAAAATATTGCAAAACAGAAACAAAAAATGGTATACCACTTAAACATGGTATATTTTAGCAGTGAAAAAAAATTTATATTTATATTATTTATGTCCTTGTTCAAGCTCTTTTTCTGAACATCTGCATGATTGAAAATGTAATGTTGAGTTTCAGTTCAATAAAAAAGTGAATACCGGTAGTAAGTGACTTATATTTTAGATAGATATTAGGCATTATATTTTACCATACTGCACATGATGATTTTACATGTTTAAAGTATAAAGTATACTTTAAAAATTATAAAACTTGCATTTCAATGAGGAAAAATTAACTGAATGCACCAAGAAAAGCTTTTGACAGAGCACAGTACCCGAGAACAATCCTTCTCAAGCCGGTCCAGGACCCAGTTGTTCAAAAGTTTGGTCTAGATTTGGAAAACCCGTGTTTTGCTATCCAGAATCAGGTAAACTTTCTTATTTTTGTGCTGGAGCACTGCTAATCTGGATTTGCAGTGCTCCAAATGGGGTTACTTTCATAATGTAGGATGCTAGCTATAAAGAACCACAGGTATAGAAGAGTCTAAATCTATTGACTCTCTTCATTTTAAATTTAAATGGAAAAAAGAATTGGAACACATCAGCAGGAAATCTTCAATACAGTCATAGTCTTCTCCACAGGAGGTTTAAATGTTTAATGTTTGTTTTTTTAAAATGAGTTTGTTGAAAAAGTTTAATGGGGAATTCCGTTTGTTTCTGGATTATTAGTTTGATTTTTAAGAACCTTTTATTTTTTGCTTTGATGTGACTTTTAAAATTTCAAACTTTAAAGCTATGAGTCATGGAAGCTGGTGTATTAAACAACTTTTTTGTCATATCAAATTATCAATCTTAAATTGTTCCCAGTGTTAGTCGTAATTGCATTTTTACTAGTGATAATTCAATTGTAGAGCTCTCTGAATCCGTTCTTAACCGTAAAAATGCAATTACTATAACGCTGGGAACAATTTAAGATAAACTGGCTTGCCAAAGTAAAGGGCGAATTAAATTAATAGACTTCATAATAAGATTATGTCCACATTTTTCCTCCCTTGTGCCGTTTTGCGCATTTTGGACTGAAGCAACGACTCAATCCAGACTGTAGGCCTAGTGGACGCGTTTGTGCAATTAATCATTTTTGTATTATTTTCGGTGGAAAAATAATTCCACCGAAAATGATTGTCTAATAATAATAATAATAATGACTGTTCAGAAACCATAAATCTCATTTAAAAAACGTCAAAATTAAATCTGTAGCTATTTAATAAAGTATTCCGATTTGATGTGTGATCACGTGCTCTACTCATGCACGTGCATTTTAGTTGCTATAACGACGCGTTATGAATTCTGAATGCATATGTACGATAGATGTGCTTGCGTGCATTTTAGTTACTATAGCGATGCGTGTTATGAATTCTGAATGAATATACCATAGACATGCATGTGCATTTTAGTTGCTATAGCGACGCGTGTTATGAATTCTGAATGAATATATACCCACGCGAACCGATCTCTATCTGTTGGTTTGATTCACCAATTCACAAACTTGCAGAATATTTTCTGTGCTGCTGATTTTGCGGTCTTGAAGGAAATTTCTGAGAGACTTTTACTCTTGAGGAACATCAGAAGATAATATCCTTTATAAAGTTATATTTTTGTTCATATTATCTTAGAGGATACTTTTAATTTATTGTTATTTTCTTATTTTAGCAGGAGTTTGGAGTTTTATTTAATTTTTTTGTTTTATTTTATTATTATTTTATTTTGGGAGGAGTATTTCTAAGGATAGTTGTAGGTTATTGTATTGTATTGTATTTTGTATTGTGTTGTGTTTTTTATTGCAGTTTGGACTCGAAGGATGTCGATGGCTCACATGATGGGTGAAAGAGGAGGTGAGTGTGCTTTTGGTTTTCACTTGTTTATGGTTTAAAGTTGTACAATGATTGACTACATTAATGTGAAGAAAATTGTGTAAGGTTAAAAATCCCCCAATGTTCTCAGCTTAGTGATCACATGTATTTGATTCCTTGCATAAATAAAACTTTTCAATTTGAGTAACGTAACTATAGTAACAATATTTGTAATTGATCACTGACATTGTTTATTGATTATTATCAAAACATTACCAACTAATGTTATGTGATGTGTGAAATATTCCAGACTCAGGCCGCTCTAGATCCAGAAGAGCTGCTTTCTCTCAGACGGCTGGTCGGGAGATTTGGAGACTCTGTTCTGATGACCGCGATCTGCTGCCAGACCCGACCCAGATCCAGGCGATTCCAAGATGTTTAGCACCTCCGTCTCTGTCTGAGTTTTCTGTTTCTGTGTCCACAGGTCAGGCGGACAGGAGGAAGATGGCGTGGCAGAGCGGCAGCCAGCAGAGCTCAGATGATGATGAACATCCCCTCAGTTCAACTTCATCTAAATGCTCTTGCATGGGTCAGAATAGTATTTTAATAAATAAGTTATGGCTCCATTTCTATTTCTAATTTCAATGGCTGATTTGATGTCTAAAATTTTCCAGACTCAGGTCAGTCCAGATCCAGGAGTGGATCGGACAGCTTTGATTGGTCGTGCCCTCCGCTGCCAGGTCAAGTTCCTGTCGAGCCAACGGGGACTTCTAATGGCCGAAATGTTCAGGGTGCCATGGAGGCTTCTCCCCTGAACAAGACCTCAACAGGTGAGACTGAAATAAGGCTGGCCAGTGTAAAGTGTACAGACAGAGATTTTGATATTTCATGCATAACTGCTTCAAATTTTTATCATGGTAATGTCCGTTCACATTTACTGTTGCTCAGCACAATTTTGCTGATTTTCTTAGTTAAAAAAAAAAAAAGATTTGAATTGGACATTTGTCTAACTTTTTCAAACATCTAGAGAACATTCAAACGTAAAGTTCCCATAATGAAAAAGTATAAACTACAATGTTCCTTTAACCAAGAAAAAAAATATTTTTGAAAATGGACGTTTTAAACATTCAGGGAACATTTAATTTTAATATTAGCAATCTTAAATTGTTCTCAGTGTTACTAGTCATAATGGCCTTTTTACCAGTGAGAATTCAGTTGTAGACATTTAGCACCTCTGTCTCTGTCTGAGTTTTCTGTTTCTGTGTCCACAGGTCAGGCTGACAGGACGCTGCAGAGCGGCAGCCAACAGAGCTCAGATGATGATGAACATCCATTCTCCTCATCTTCATCTTCATCTTCATCTAAATGCTCTTGCATTGGTAAGAATAGGCTTTTAATAAAGAAGTTATGGCTCCGTTTCTATTTCTGCTTTCAATGGCTGATTTGATGTCTGAAATTTTCCCGACTCAGGCCATTTCGGATCCAGAAGAACTGCTTCCACAGATTCTTCGCTGGGCATCATGTCATCCTTGTCCCTGAGCAGCAGAGGCTCATTCAACGTCATTTGGAGGTGGAGTGGCGATGGATTGGACAGCCGAAGCGAACAGGGCAGGTCTGACAGCTTTGATTGGTCGTGCCCTCCGCTGCCAGGTCAAGTTCCTGTCGAGCCAACGGGGACTTCAAATGGCCGAAATGTTCAGGGTGCCATGGAGGCTTCTCCCCTGAACAAGACCTCAACAGGTGAGACTGAAATAAGGCTGGCCAGTGTAAAGTGTACAGACAGAGATTTTGCTAATTCATGCATAACTGCTTCAAGTTTTTATCATGGTAATGTCCGTTCACATTTACTGTTGCTCAGCACAATTTCGCTGAAATTTTCTTTTTTTTTAAGAAAAAATATTTGTATTGGAAATTCGTCAGAACATTCAGAGAAAATTTGAAAGTAACGTTCCCATAATGAAAAAAGTATAAAATAGAATGTTCCTTTAACCAAGAGAAAAGCATTTTTGAAATATTGAAAAAAACTGGACGTTTTGAACATTCAGGGAACATTTAGAAATAACGCTTTCCTAATTTAATGGTAATGTTAGCAAAATGTTCTCAATAGAACAAAATCATTTTTTGAGCAAGTTCATAACCAGCCAGTGTTCAAAATGATCTTCTTACCGTAGTCCGATTCACAGCGGTGAGCTTGTAATAATGTTTTATAATTTGAGTGGTACTGGTGGGTTTCCGCTGGAAATTCGAGCATGTCGTTGCGTCATTACGTCACATCTGTATAAAGAAGGAGTCCGGCTAGTAGTAGTATCGCATGTGAGGATGCTGCAGGTGGCGGATCATTTATAGCCTTTACTCACAGCGGCTGGAATAATTCAACTTGTCATTTTGATGGCAGATTTTAATCCAGAAAGGTCCAAACGGCAATCATCAGTGACAACTGGAGATTCACCCGTAGTCTAAAGTAAAAGATTCGTCTGTACAGAAATTAAAACCTGCAGGAAACGCTAATACACGCTAAATACATGGAGTCACGCAATACTGATGTTTTTAGCATGAACAATTTGAGAACAAAGTTTTGCGGGGGAATTTTTTTTATTTTTTGCCAGAAATTTAATTAGATACTTCACCTTTAAATTCACGTTTTTATAATTTGTGGAATTGTTAATCTGCAAAGCTTTAATTATTCATCATAGCCCTTAAGCTAACTGAGTAGCTACAATCAATTCATTCAGTTTATCGACACCCCTTCAGTCCAAAAATATAGGCGTTTAATTCAGATGTATTTCTTTGATTTGATTTTAAAGAATCCATCGGAAAAGTGAAGGTAAAGTTTTGAAGTTTTATTTTATTCATATAGCCTAAAGATCATTTTATTTGGATCATTTTGTTTTATTACCATACAATATTCCTAACACTTCTACCTCCGTAATATTTCAGTCCGGATCGGCACATGACAGATTAGCTAAACTGTTAATTTAAATAATCTGTTAAACGTTTTTTTAAGAAAGATAGTATTTAAGATTAAATTAGCAATTTTAATATTAGCAATCTTAAATTGTTCTCAGTGTTACTAGTCATAATGGCCTTTTTACCAGTGAGAATTCAGTTGTAGACATTTAGCACCTCTGTCTCTGTCTGAGTTTTCTGTTTCTGTGTCCACAGGTCAGGCTGACAGGACGCTGCAGAGCGGCAGCCAACAGAGCTCAGATGATGATGAACATCCATTCTCCTCATCTTCATCTTCATCTAAATGCTCTTGCATTGGTAAGAATAGGCTTTTAATAAAGAAGTTATGGCTCCGTTTCTATTTCTGTTTTCAATGGCTGATTTGATGTCTGAAATTTTCCCGACTCAGGCCATTTCGGATCCAGAAGAACTGCTTCCACAGATTCTTCGCTGGGCATCATGTCATCCTTGTCCCTGAGCAGCAGAGGCTCATTCAACGTCATTTGGAGGTGGAGTGGCGATGGATTGGACAGCCGAAGCGGACAGGGCAGGTCTGACAGCTTTGATTGGTCGTGCCCTCCGCTGCCCAGTCCAGTTCCTGTCGAGCCAACGGGGACTTCTAATGCCCGAAATGTTCAGGGTGCCATGGAGGCTTCTCCCCTGAACAAGACCTCAACAGGTGAGACTGAAATAAGGCTGGCCAGTGTAAAGTGTACAGACAGAGATTTTGATAATTCATGCATAACTGCTTCAAGTTTTTATCATGGTAATGTCCGTTCACATTTACTGTTGCTCAGCACAACTTCGCTGAATTAAAAAAAAAAATTTTTTAAGAAATATTTTAATTGGACATTCGTCTAACATTTTCAGAACATTCAAAATCTAATTCTCAATAAGCCATGAACTCAGTGGTACTTGTGCTGTCTGACACACACCCGAAACATGCGCACAGAAAGCCGCTTCTCAGACGGCAAACAATCCAGAGTAGAATTCTATTTTAAGACTTTTTGCTTTTGAATTGTCAAATACACAGAACATTGTCAAACTGGCTGTCATATTACAGAGTCGGTTATGGGATAAATAACACACAGCTATGCATTTCAAAATTAACGTTTATTTAAATATATTGTATTTAATATAACATAAATATATTATATTTGCCATTACCAGAACTGATTTGGTCAAATGAAGCCAAAAAGATCAGATAAAGCAAGAACAATAACTATATTGTGACCACTAATATTTGTAAAATAAGATTTTGGGACATTTATGCAGGCATTATCTAGAAGTCAGGAGGATAGCTTGGAAGTATTTCCATTACTTTGGATTTATAACATTACAGATGAGAATTTAAAAGTAAAATGTAAGTCATGTCATTATATCGTTGCTTAATTTGACATCATTCAAATGAAAATCTTAATTTCAGAAAATCCTCCAGGATGTGGGAAATGGAAAAGAATTCGTTCTTTCTTCACGAGGGTATGGAAGGCTCTGAAGAGTCCTGTCTGCTGCTGTCTCAGTAGTGCTGTGGATGTTGTGGAGCCTTTTTCCCCTGATCCTGAGCCATCATCATCTGCGTCAGATCACTCCGCCGTCAAGCCAAATGATGGTAAATCGCTGATCATTATTTCTCCAACATCATTTTAAACAGTATTGTCATCTTGTTTTTCATTGAAAATAATGCTCATGGCTTTTGAGGAAATATTTTTAAAAAAAATGTTTAGGTCATATATTTCATATTTTTCTGTTTGTTTTTCAGAGTCTTTTGAGTCTCTCTATAATGTGGGAGCGATGCTTGGATCCGGAGGATTTGGCAGCGTGTACAAGGGAACACGCAAATCTGATGGCAAAAAGGTAAATCTGACTGAATTGTTCAAACATTTTGCTCTTGAATGCATCAAAACATTTAAAACTAACTTTCTTTTTTGTTGCAGGTTGCCATCAAGCAGTTAAGCAAGATTGAAAACAATCGTTATCTTTATATTGTAAGTTGGCCAAAACCTGAATATGTATTTAGTCGTTTCAGTGCAGATTACTGTAGTTAATACACCCGTAGAAAGCATTAAGTGTAAAAGTGATTGACAAATAAGCCTAGAGGCACCAAATAACTTCTAAAAATATACTTTTAAAAAAAGGACTTTTTCAAAGATACTTTGATATGTTTTCTTCAGATTTTTACTCAGCTAACCTTCTGATTACTCTTTTTCTCTAGCCTGGGCATCCCAAACCTCTCGTTACAGAAGTGGCGCTGCTGCTGATGATGAGGCGAAAACCCATAAGCCCGCTCATCATACAGCTCTACGAGTGGTTTGAACATCCTGGAAAATTCACTCTTGTTATGGAGTTCCCCGAGCCTTGCATGAGCTTGCGGGACTACATCGTTCGCAAACCCATCTATGAACCCACAGCACGGTTCATCATGCGACAGGCTCTGCTGGCAGTACAGGTCTGCATCGAGCATGGTGTTTTTCATAATGACATTCATGCGCAGAATTTCCTCGTAAATGAAAGGACGTTGGAGCTCAAGCTGATCGACTTTGGCTGCGGTCAGCTATTTAGTAATGATGGCTACGAGAGCAAAACATACATTGGTGAGCATTTTGAGAGTGTGAAAACCTGAATGTAGTGACTTATTATTATTTAATACTTAAAAAAAAGCTCATCAATGTGCAAATTTCTTCTTTACAGGACTGCCGTATTACTATCCACCTGAAGTCTTAACAGAACCTCGTTTCCACGCCATACCAGCAAATGTCTGGGCTCTAGGAGTGCTGTTGTACACTATGGTGCACGTATATCATCCTTTTGCCAATTCGGAAGATATCAGACGAGCCAAAATTCCATTTATGTACTACAACTTATCCAAACGTGAGTGAATCATATTGACAACATTGATAACACACACACACACACACACACACACACACACACACACACACAAAGCAAAGCAAAGGCTCTGAACAGAAACAGTTAAAGATGAAGTATGTAAGATTTTTTATATATAGCTCAATGTATAGCGAGAGTTTGGAGCGTGGCTAATGTAGCAGGCGGAGCCATGGGAAAAGAAATTTAGCTTAAGAAGTGAAAGCCAAAATTCGCTGCATTTATACCTTAAACAGGTCACGAACATGTCAAAGTGAACAAAGCATTGTGATACAAAGCACGCTTCAATAATAATAATAATAATAATAGATTTTATTTATAATGAACTTTTCATTCCGAAGAATCTCAAAGTGCAACAAGCACTTTGGGAAAAGGGAAAAAATAACAAAAAAACGAATAACAAGTAAAAATATAGAATAATACAAACAATCAACCAACACAGAAAACTGAACAGAAACAGAGCTGATGATATATCATAGTCATGCTCCCGTTCAGAAAGATACATTTTAATAAAGACAAATGCAACACAGCCAAAAGTATTCCTAATATGTTGAACCTTAAACGAGAGCTGTGTTTGTGATGTTGGGGAAGACGTAATGATTTGACGAAAATATGATTTATTTTGTAATTTATTTTGTAGTGTCACAGAAACTACATACTTCACTTTTAAAGTAAAGCTAAAGAACATTTTACAGTATAATAATCATGTTTTAGATGCTGTTTTCAGAGATGCATGACTAACTCCTTATTAAAATTTGTACAGAATACAGGGATCTGATTAGCCAGTGCCTAGCCCGGGATCCAACTAAACGGCCGACGTTAGAGCAGATGTCACAACATAAATGGATGAGATGACCTACTGTAGATTGGAGAAGTTCAGGAGATTCACTCGATCAGTGATTTCAGCAGGTGTGAGGAAGTGTAACAGACAGAGTAGGATTATTATCAGTTGTCTTATTTCACAGTTGCGTTCTTGTTATAGTCAAGTCACCTTCATTTATAAAGTGCTTTATACAATACAGATCATTTCAAAGCGGCTTTACGGTAATAAACAGGAAAATATACAGTGTAATAAACTCTAAAAATCATTCATGAGTTGATTTGTTCATATAATCTTTGTATTGAATAGGAAACAACATACTTGCTGTCCTTGGTGGAGGGCTTGAGCTCGAGACTTGAGCCGAAGCCTGATGTCCAACCCCAACCTGACTGGGAACTCAGAGCCTGTCCACGTCTGAGCAAGAACACGAGAGACTGCAAGACTGGGAAGAAGTCATCAATCATCACAGCCACATTTGCTTTGATTTTAAACGTCAAGACAAGTCATCTTTATTTATATAGCGCCTTATATACGACCGATCTTTACTCACAGCGGCTGGAATATTTGAACTTGTCATTTTACCTTGTCGTTTGACTGGATTGTTTGCTTTATTTCTTGTATAGCTTCATATACCTTTATAATGGCTATTTGATCTTACATAAACTGACATTTAAGACTCAGTTGTTGCTTTTTTATGTCATATTTAATTTATTGCATTGATATATGCACACTTATTGTCTGAACCACATATTAATATTTCAAATATTTTTTAATAAAAAAAGTAAACAAAAAGCGGCAGCGTTGTTTTTTATATTTTGTTTTGTTATAAATATACATGCAGTGAAGATAATAAAGGTACGCTTTACCTGAACCACATCTGTGTGGTTATTAATATGTTTAAGATTGTTTTAAATGAAAATGAAAAGAGGCAGAGTGGTGTTTTATCACTGTAGTTTAAATTACACTCAGGGACATCTTTTGGGATTTCCGCCAGGATTTGGCCCACCCAAATTGAAAAGCTTCCCATACACACATACAGTGGTCTAGGTTCAAAATGTTGGTGTTATTTTACAGGAAACCCTTTAAAGTTACATAAAACACGGCTAAATGTCATAAACATGGAAGTATATGTTGTCTAAGCTGTAATAACCCCCCCAAAAGTAGGCGCTTTTTGATTTTTTCCCCCATAAATTCATTTTTGAAAGTGTGTAAGTCAGGCCCTGTGTGCTCTAGGAACCTGCAGACAGTTTGGGCTATTTCCACTAAATTCCAGAAAATAGAGGAAAAAATAAGTTTGTCTGTGTCATGTTGTATGCAAGATTTATTCAAATAGATCTGAAGGGATGACCCCCTTTTCCGCCCTCCCCCGACCCTGCTACCCCCCTCCACCACCATATATAGTGATATAAATGCAATATCCCAGTGTCATTAAATTAATTATATATGCTGGAAGCAGCCCAAACTGTCTGCAGGGTCCTAGAGCACACAGGGCTTGAGTTACACACTTTCAAAAAATTATTTATATAATAAAATCTAAAAGCACATAATTTTGGGGGGGTTATAACAGCTTTCAACATATACTTACATGTTTATGACTTTTAGCAGTGTTTTATGTAACTTTAAAGGGTTTCCTGTAAAATGACACCAACATTTTGAACCTTGACCACTGTATGTGTGTATGGGAGGCTTTTCAATTTGGGTAGGCTAAATCCAGCCGGAAATGGTACCAGAGTAATTTAGTGTACATTACTTTGTGTAAAACAAATGTCAAAGTGATGCATATCTCCAGAAAGTAGAGACTCTAAGCTTTCAAATCATCTTGACATCATAGCTCTTCCACAGACATTTAAAATGGAAAGTATATGTCATTCCCGTCCCTGTACATAGTCCACGGAGTTTAAGAGGTTAAATTACACATACGGGACCCGCAGAGCGATTCTATTGGCTGAAAGAAATTTTAATAGGTAATCTGTTCAGAGCCTGATTACAATTCTTACAAAATCGCGTTTTGATTTTTGCTGTTTAAATTGTGTTAAAATAGTCTTTAATGATAAGATATATAAGCATATCTCGTATATAATCTATTTATTTTGTGCACCTGTTCTGTTGCTGGGTTTTTTTATTTATTCTTTATTATTTACATTATAGGTACATTACTATGTCATGATTTTGTACTGGTAACGTACTTAGTTTATCAGTCAAAATAATTAGCAATCAATTACATATTTCAAATAAATGTTTTGCGTGTGTATGTGTGTAGAATGGCAATGAATTCATCGTTTATTTTTAAACAATTGCTTGTCCAGAACCACGTATAACAACTTTTGATCAGCGATTTAAAACCTCTACCAGCGGACACAATTTCATAGGCAGACAGGATTAGTCATGACACCGGATTAGAGCGAGCTGAGTGACGCGATGAAGAACGCGCTACAGCACGCAACAGTTTCAGAACCACGTCGTCCACATAACCGGAAGTGAGCAGCGCTACCCACACGCGTGATTTTCTTTCGTTAAATATAAGCTTTTTACGGCAGTTTTCACATGGATATTAATCGGAACGATGTCTAAAATATTTAACAACAATACTTTTTAATAAAGTCACCATACTTTTCTTTTCATATCCTTGAAACATGCATTTAAGCCAATAAGACAATCCTGATGTGGTGAGTGAATTCACGTTTTATCATGAAAGCTAAACAATTATTAATTAATACAACATATTAATTTCGTTTTCATGGATGACAAGACTAATCCTATCGAGTCTTTCTGCAGAAATGCCATGATATGGGCATAAGAGTCACAAGTTCAGCCATTTAAATATGTTTTAAAACTATTATTTTCCCTATATGTTTTCGTGCAGAAAAACATGTTTCACTTGTTCAAGGCCTTGAACATGAACGTGAAAGAAATAATATGACTGAATATACAGTCAAATGGGAAACACTTTACAACATGTTACACATTCATTAATATATTTTTAAAATAATAAAAAATTGTATAGTTGAAGTAATAGTAAACTACAGTTTTTGTGTCCATTAACATTAAATCTCCTCATACTATGTCTCGTCATACTATGTCCTAGTATTATTTTTAACATGAATGTGAAGGAAATACATACATAGGCTAAACTACCGGTCAAAAGTTTCAGACCAGTAGCATTTTAAAATGTTTTTAAACGATTGGATAGCGCTAAAACCAACCAGAGCAACGAAGGTGAAACGGAGCTTGTTGATAGATTAAACATTCGCCATATCCAGTCGGACAAATGGTAAAATACATACAATAAATAGACAATAAAACAAACAAATGAAATACAGTGCTTAAATCTCAGGAAGGTCTAACATTACTGTTCAGGTAATGGCCTACAAAATACATCTAATAAAGTTATCAAATATAAAATAACACTAGTTTTCACTGTACAGATTAATAGATTCATAAATATATATATTATAAATATAAAAACTCCTCAATTTGTAATTAATTTTAACCGTGTATGTCACTGAGTTTCTTTGTATGAGCTGTGTTCATGTGTTGTGATTTCTCCGCGAGAGGCTACTAAAAGTTTGCTCAAAAGTATTTCCTTCTCAAGCAAGGCAGAATTTGACTTAGTAGGAGCAGATCGGGAGTGGCTTTGGACTGCAACATGCCCAGTGCATTATGGGTGTTGAAGTTTTCTGACTTGTTTGCCTAAAAGCCTTTCTACTGCATAGGCAGCCAACTTTTATTTAAATCCCATTTTGCCAGCAGTGAATTACCCCTTTGAATACGCTTCACCTGGTTTGATCAAATGGGTTGTGGATGTCATTTCATGTTGAGCTTGATTTAATTGGGCCTTTTTTATCGTTTTTTTTTTTCAGGGAAAGGTGGAGCTGACTTTGGAGATTGTGAATGAGAAGGAAGCGGATGAGAGACCTGCTGGAAAAGGCAGAGATGAGCCCAATATGAATCCAAAACTCCATCCTCCCAAGTAATCGAACTCTCACTTAAATAAGTTTATTGTTCTGTGTGTTAACAGAAGATGATTACAAGATTTGTTTCTCTTTTAAACCTCTCAGGCGACCTGAAACCTCGTTCTTTTGGTTCACAAGTCCATGCAAGACGTGCACATTCATAGTGTGGCGCAAATTTAAGTGGCTGTTCATCGGCCTGGTTGTGCTAGTCTTAAGGCATCTTTACACAGAAACCGATTCTGCAGGAGCATAAAATCACAAAAATGTGCATTTACACAGACCGTTTAATCCTTCTCTGAAGCGGCATAAATGCATTTACAGCATTGAAGGAATTTTCCGTATTTGTGTTTTACAGGTCTTTTTCCATATTTTCAGTTGCGTTGCATTGTGGGAGCAAGAACCTCAGTCAGCGGGGCAAACAAATTTCTTTACACACACTAATCGCCATTACATGCATGGATCATCATCACTTTCAGTCAGATTTCGGAGTAGGATAAACCTCCCGCTTCTGAGGTAAACATTAAGAATTGTATTTTGTTTCTTTTGTCACATAACCTGTTTTAGAGCGTTAATTTGGTATTGTATTTTAGGTGCTATCTGACTCGTCTGTCAGACCCGTCGCATTAACCGTCGTGTATGTTCTCAAATTTAGCTGATATTTGTGAAGATGCTCTATGTATTTGTTACTGTTTCAGTTTAATTTATTGAATTATCAACTTATATTTGTTGTTGGTGTCGTTTAAACTTTATGTAGTATTGTTCCAAGCTAGGCATAACATTAACTTTTGTAACAACGTTAAGCAGCTGTGGAAAATGAACTAACGTTAACGTTACAATACGTTGTGGGTATTGGACAGTTAAGGCATCTTTACACAGCAAACGCGGCACAGAAACCGATTCTGCAGCGGCATAAAATCACAAAAATGTGCATTTACACAGACCGTTTAATCCTTCTCTGAAGCGGCATAAATGCATTTACACAGGAATTAAAATCGCGGGTAACAATGCCTTGAACATTATTTAAAAAAAAAGTTTTTAAGTTTTAACAGTTTTAACAAAGTTTTATAAATTAATTTAAAACAAATAATGTCTAAAAATAGGCCAAAAATAAAAATACAGAGTTTTAAATAATTTTGTTCTGCTTGCTATATAGCGCTTTTGATGTTTGTCATAATTCTGTAGGCCTAGCCCAGTGGTTCCCCAACCTGTCCTGGAGGACCCCCAGCACTGCACATTTTGCATGTTTCCCTCATCAGACACACCGATCCAACTCATCAGCTCATTAGTAGAGATGGCAAGACCTGAAGTGGGTGTGTCTGATGAGGGAGACATAAGCTGTGTCTCATTTCGTCAAATTTCGAAGGCTGCGTCCTCCGGAGGACACGTCCTGTGTAGGATGCAGTATACGAAGTGTCCTCAATCAGAATTAAACGAGACGTCCTTCGTAGGACACACAGGCAGGAAGTATCACGTTGCTATGCCAACAAGTTCAGCCTCGTTGCGCTCTCACGCCAGTTATATGAATGAAAATTATTTATAACTTGAAAATGACTATGAAGTGTTTCTTGTCTTGACAGCAATGTACTGTTCTAAACGTTTAAAATGCACTAAACAGTTGTAATCCTGTTTACCAAAACTATCTGTTTGAGGTAATAGAACTTAAAAAAAACAACAAAAAAAGCTTGAACTACTTAATTTAAACACCACACCTACGCTCGCATGTATATCTGGCGGTGGTGCCGTTTTTTCATATATATATTTAAAAAAAAAATGACGGTTGTTAACGGAGACGCAAAGAATTGTGGGTTATCTCCAGCCGTGAAGGATACTCCTCGTGCACACTCCGAATTCCTGTGAAAGAAGGACGCATTCGAAGGTCGCATTTGGAGAGTCTTTCTCACTTTTTTGAAATGAGACGGCCTTATGACGTATGCACCCTTCAAATGCGACCTCCGGAGGACGCAGCCTTCTGAAATGAGACACAGCTATACTAAATGTGCAGTGCTGGGGGTCCTCCAGGACAGGTTTGGGAACCACTGGTCTAGCCTACTGTAATTCTGCAATTCTTCTATTTTAGGCTACGGTATTCTATAGTTATTTTATATTTCTTAATAAAATTGTGCTTGATTGACAATGCTATAAATAAAGTATTTTTAACATTATTACGGGTAGATTACCGCAGGATTAAAAGTGGACTTTAAAAGAAAGTCACTTTAGAGCAGTCACAACAAATGTTCAGGGGTGTCGCATCCGTGGAGGATACACCCACACTTCTTCCGGTGACAGGTTTCAACACCCGCTCTTTTTCCGCAGTTTTTCCGCAGTTTTCCACAAACGCCATACTGCAGTCGCTCCTCCGTTTCTCTGGCCGCTCTGTGTCTGCGCTCGCTGCGGCTGCTTCCCCTCCCTTTACATAATAGATATTTTATAGCTTAATGCTCTTTAAATATGTTGTTGCATTGTGAAAAGTCTCGGTGCGTAGGACGGACCTGTCCGCGGTCGTTCTCCGTGGTTCTGACCAAAGAAGAGCGCGGACTCTCCATTATAGCATCAGGCTGCACAGCCTATCTCTCTGAGCCCATAGACTGTAAAAGTGGTCAGGAATGTAATATTTCCCCAAAACAAAGTTTAGTTCTCAGCTCGTATAACATGAGCTCGAATATTGGACAATTCTGTTTAATTGTGAACAGAAAAACGTTACACACGTCAATCCATACCGACGATTTTGGTTCGCTTCTTATTTATTAAATAGGCCTATATAGCCTACAGACAGTTAGGCTATTTAATTAAAAAATAATGTTATAGGCTAATATTTAAACATAGCCTAACTATGACATTGTTGGCTACGTTTTCTTTAACCCTTTGTCCAACGAAATTAAGCGCCGCCGCATTTTGTTCCTTTAGGACAGCGGGAACAACTCGCTCTGTAATTTTTTGCCATAGGCTACAGATAGCCTAGGTGCAATACATAGCCTAATTATAAACTATAAACTTTCTACTTTTATGTCACAATAACAACAAAGGCCGTGGATTCTGGGAACATATTGTTTATGCACTTCAAAAGTTACAAACGCTGTCTTAATTCATTTTTTGATTTTTTTTATTAAACTTTTATTAAAATTGTTATTAAAAACGATAAACTGCAAAAAGTTTGCTTCAAATTGTATGTGCGCTGATTTGTGGAGAAAAAGAAAAAAGATTATGACGGAAGAAATTGTTGAAGAGACAGAGGGAGTCAGGATTGTGTTCTGCACACTGTGTGATTGTCACTCGCGTGCTAGAGCACCGATTTGCCTGTGATCTCGGGCATTTGTCGGCGATTTCGCAAAACCTGTCGGCGACTCAAAATCGGGCCAAAAATCGGGCGGTGTGAACTAGGCTTAAGTGTTCCTCAAGAGTCGCCGTCCATTTGCGAAGTGCTGTAATGTAACCTTATGGAATCGTTTCCTCTGAACGGTTCACCTAATAATTGTCATCTAATGTGGATTAGCAATCAAAACACGTCTATAAAGCAACTACCTACAGGCTGAGGCGCTGACAAAATGGCTGAAACAAAAATGATACCTTTCAAAAAGACGAAATCAATATCCTTTTAGAGGAGGTGGAGCGGGAAAAGATATTATTTTCAACAGATTTAAAGGGCATCGTACAAACAAAGAGAAACAAAACATCTGAGAGGACATTGCTACCAAATTAAAAGTTAAAAGTTAAATTATTAGTTCAAAGATCGGGTAAAGAGGTCTGCAAGAAATGGCAGGAGTTTGCAAGCCTGACAAAAAGGAAGAGGGCACTGCAGCATTATCACAATGCACTTGAGTAAAGTTAAAGGTGTAATCTGCCGGTTGTCCTGTAGGTGACCTCATAACTCTCTCTTCTTAGAGCTTTACAATTACTCCAGAGCACTCGTAGATCTACGATCATTTTCAAGTGCTACTTAAGTTACGATTAGGGCCGGGACTCGATTAAAAAAATTAATCTAATTAATTAGAGGCTTTGTAATTAATTAATCGAAATTAATTGCATTTTAATCGCATAAAAATATTTGACCTGAGAACAGTGAGAAGTAATTTTTCACATGGATTTTAGTATACCATTGAATAATGACTGAATACATAAGCTTAATCAACAAAATATTGTTTATTTATTTCAGTCCAGCAGACCAGTGCAATGTTTGCCATTAAGTTTAGCAAAAGCATATTTGTGATATTTGAGGCTCGATGTGCTGCGGTGATACGCAAATTCCTTGTTGTATAGCTTGCACACAACCATGCTCTTGTCGACGCTTCCATCCTTTCGTTTTTTAAAACAAAATTTTCCATCCACGGGGCCAAGCAAAGCGGTCTCATCAGCTTCTTCGTTCATGTTCACTATGGTTTGTTGTTGTCGTGACTCATGCGCGCTAGTTGGTGTTTCAGTATAATCAGTCCGTCGAATCCCATTCATTGAAAAACGTTCCGCAGTGCAAAAATAAGTGTGGTTAAAATTGTTATTTATTTTTTTGCGTAATTAATTAACGCGTTAAAGTCCCGTAATTAATTAATCTTAATTAACGCGTTAAAGTCCCGGCCCTAGTTACGATGCTTTTGGGAAACAGACCTTAATATTAAGATCACTCGTACGATTGTTTTTATGATCAACTTAGGCTTACGATGCTTTTGGGAAACGCAGCCCTGGCTGACTGGCGGTTGTCACGACAATGATGTGGTTTAAGGCGGCACAAGTTCGCGTTCATTTACGCTGAATCAAAACCGTTTCTACATCGCCTTTGGGCCGAGGTGGGTCAGACCCGGCATATTTTAAGTCTGCTTTGCGTCTTTACACAGAATTTTGAGCAGACACAGACCCGCTTTAGAGCCGCCTTAACTCGGCTGTGTAAAGGCACCTTTAGTGCTATTATTCATTGGGATCTTGTTGTATTCATTACCAGTAAAGACACACTTCATCAATCCTTTCACAAAGATGATGTTTAGACTTAAGATGTACAATGCTAATTATTTCGTATTTATTTATTTTCAGAACTTCATCTCCATGAAAATTGTCAAACCCTTCAATTGAGTGCAGGAGGAGTTCAGCTTTTTGTCATTTTATTCATGTAATGTATTTGGCATTTCACACAGTGAACAGAAATGGTTCATTTTCTTTATGACAATCAGACCATTAATACAGTGTTGGTTTTGTTGTGGTTGTTTAGGTTTTTACCATTAATCACTCTTTGCACCATTATTAAATTCCATCATGAATTTTCACTTTTTGGTTCAGGTTTCACTGATGTTTGGAAACATTTGTACACAAACCATGAAGTGTTTTCTATTGTGAAAGTCTTTTATTGTATTATATTCTCAGATCATTTTAAAGTTTATTGGTTAAATGTTTAAAAGTGTTAAATAAAGACATGGTAATATGTGTTTTAAGTGTGTCAATTTGTCTTGAATTAGATTTCATTATTTTGTCATTTTATCAATAAAAACTGTCATGTTCAATTTACATTATCTAAGGGCACACAAATGCAAGTATTCTGGGATTGTGATATGATCAGAGTTTACTGGATGGAGATTCAGAAGATTATTGGTAAATCTTTTGCCCTTTCGCTGAGTATCTTTTGAACTGTAAAGCTGCGTTTTCTCTGCGTTATGATTTTCACCTAAAGTCTAATGCTTTCTTGCATAAATGTTCTCCTAGAACTTAGGAATGTATGTTGAATGCCTTTAATCTCTTGAGTTCTGTTCATTCTGGTCCTGTCGCTCATTATACCTTCAGATTGTTCACCATTGTAGAAGTTACAGTGAGATACCTGTCCCACTGTCGTGTTATTGTAAAAATATTGCAAAACAGAAACAAAAAATGGCACTTAAACATGGTATATTTTAGCAGTGAAAAAAAAAATCAAATACATTTTCTATTATTTATGTCCTTGTTCAAGCTCTTTTTCTGAACATCTGCATGATTGAAAATGTAATGTTGAGTTTCAGTTCAATAAAAAAGTGAATACCGGTAGTAAGTGACTTATATTTTAGATAGATATTAGGCATTATATTTTACCTCATGTACTGCACATGATGATTTTACATGTTTAAATTATACTTTAAAACGTATAAAACTTGCATTTCAATGAGGAAAAATTAACTGAATGCACCAAGAAAAGCTTTTGACAGAGCACAGTACCCGAGAACAATCCTTCTCAAGCCGGTCCAGGACCCAGTTGTTCAAAAGTTTGGTCTAGATTTGGAAAACCCGTGTTTTGCTATCCAGAATCAGGTAATCTTTCTTATCTTTGAGCTGGAGCTCTGCTAATCCGGATTTGCAGTGCTCCAAATGGGGTTACTTTCATAATGTAGGATGCTAGCTATAAAGAACCACAGGTATAGAAGAGTCTAAATCTATTGACTCTCTTCATTTTAAATTTAATTGCTTGAAAAAGTTTAATGGGGAATTCCGTTTGTTTCTGGATTATTAGTTTGATTTTTAAGAACCTTTTATTTTTTGCTTTGATGTGATTTTTAAAATTTCAAACTTTAAAGCTATGAGTCATGGAAGCTGGTGTATTAAACAACTTTTTTGTCATATCAAATGAGCAATCTTAAATTGTTCCCAGTGTTAGTCGTAATTGTATTTTTACTAGTGATAATTCAATTGTAGAGCTCTCTGAATCCGTTCTTACCCGTAAAAATGCAATTACTATAACGCTGGGAACAATTTAAGATAAACTGGCTTGCCAAAGTAAAGGGCGAATTAAATTAATAGACTCCATAATAAGATTATGTCCACATGTTTCCTCCCTTGTGCCGTTTTGCGCATTTTGGACAGAAGCAACGACTCAATCCAGACTGTAGGTCTAGTGGACGCGTTTGTGCAATTAATAATTTTTGTATTATTTTCGGTGGAAAAATAATTCCACCGAAAATGATTGTCTAATAATAATAATAATAATGACTGTTCAGAAACCATAAATCTCATTTAAAAAACGTCAAAATTAAATCTGTAGCTATTTAATAAAGTATTCCGATTTGATGTGTGATCACGTGCTCTACTCATGCACGTGCATTTTAGTTGCTATAACGAGGCGTTATGAATTCTGAATGCATGTACTATAGATGTGCTTGCGTGCATTTTAGTTACTATAGCGATGCGTGTTATGAATTCTGAATGAATACCATAGACATGCATGTGCATTTTAGTTGCTATAGCGACGCGTGTTATGAATTCTGAATGAATATATACCCACGCGAACCGATCTCTATCTGTTGGTTTGAATCACCAATTCACAAACTTGCAGAATATTTTCTGTGCTGCTGATTTTGCGATCTTGAAGGACATTTCTGAGAGAGACTTTTATTCTTGAAGAACATCGGAAGATAATATCCTTTATAAAGTTATATTTTTGTTCATATTATCTTTGAGGATACTTTTAATTTATTGTTCTTTTCTTATTTTAGCAGGAGTTTATTTAATTTTTTTGTTTTATTTTATTATTATTTTATTTTGGGAGGAGTATTTCTAAGGAGAGTTGTGGGTTATTGTATTGTATTGTATTTTGTATTGTGTTGTGTTTTTTATTGCAGTTTGGACTCGAAGGATGTCGATGGCTCACATGATGGGTGAAAGAGGAGGTGAGTGTGCTTTTGGTTTTCACTTGTTAATGGTTTGAAGTTGTACAATGATTGACTACATTAATGTGAAGAAAATTGTGTAAGGTTAAAAATCCCCCAATGTTCTCAGCTTAGTGATCACATGTATTTGATTCCTTGCATAAATAAAACTTTTCAATTTGAGTAACGTAACTATAGTAACAATATTTGTAATTGATCACTGACATTGTTTATTGATTATTATCGAAACATTACCAACTAATGTTATGTGATGTGTGAAATATTCCAGACTCAGGCCGCTTTAGATCCAGAAGAGCTGCTTTCTCTCAGACGGCTGGTCGGGAGATTTGGAGACTCTGTTCTGATGACCGCGATCTGCTGCCAGACCCGACCCAGATCCAGGCGATTCCAAGATATTTAGCATCTCCGTCTCTGTCTGAGTTTTCTGTGTCTGTGTTCACAGGTCAGGCGGACAGGAGGAAGATGGCGTGGCAGAGCGGCAGCCAGCAGAGCTCAGATGATGATGAACATCCCCTCAATTCAACTTCATCTAAATGCTCTTGCATGGGTCAGAATAGTATTTTAATAAATAAGTTATGGCTCCATTTCTATTTCTAATTTCAATGGCTGATTTGATGTCTAAAATTTTCCAGACTCAGGTCACTCCAGATCCAGGAGTGGATCGGACAGCTTTGATTGGTCGTGCCCTCCGCTGCCAGGTCAAGTTCCTGTCGAGCCAACTTCTAATGGCCGAAATGTTCAGGGTGCCATGGAGGCTTCTCCCCTGAACAAGACCTCAACAGGTGAGACTGAAATAAGGCTGGCCAGTGTAAAGTGTACAGACAGAGATTTTGATATTTCATGCATAACTGCTTCAAGTTTTTATCATGGTAATGTCCGTTCACATTTACTGTTGCTCAGCACAATTTTGCTGATTTTCTTAGTTTAAAAAAAAAGATTTGAATTGGACATTTGTCTAACTTTTTCAAACATCTAGAGAACATTCAAACGTAAAGTTCCCATAATGAAAAAGTATAAACTACAATGTTCCTTTAACCAAGAAAAAAAATATTTTTGAAAATGGACGTTTTAAACATTCAGGGAACATTTAATTTTAATATTAGCAATCTTAAATTGTTCTCAGTGTTACTAGTCATAATGGCCTTTTTACCAGTGAGAATTCAGTTGAAGACATTTAGCACCTCTGTCTCTGTCTGAGTTTTCTGTTTCTGTGTCCACAGGTCAGGCTGACAGGACGCTGCAGAGCGGCAGCCAACAGAGCTCAGATGATGATGAACATCCATTCTCCTCATCTTCATCTTCATCTTCATCTAAATGCTCTTGCATTGGTAAGAATAGGCTTTTAATAAAGAAGTTATGGCTCCGTTTCTATTTCTGTTTTCAATGGCTGATTTGATATCTGAAATTTTTCCGACTCAGGCCATTTCGGATCCAGAAGAACTGCTTCCACAGATTCTTCGCTGGGCATCATGTCATCCTTGTCCCTGAGCAGCAGAGGCTCATTCAACGTCATTTGGAGGTGGAGTGGCGATGGATTGGACAGCCGAAGCGAACAGGGCAGGTCTGAGAGCTTTGATTGGTCGTGCCCTCCGCTGCCAGGTCAAGTTCCTGTCGAGCCAACGGGGACTTCAAATGCCCGAAATGTTCAGGGTGCCATGGAGGCTTCTCCCCTGAACAAGACCTCAACAGGTGAGACTGAAATAAGGCTGGCCAGTGTAAAGTGTACAGACAGAGATTTTGATAATTCATGCATAACTGCTTCAAGTTTTTATCATGTAATGTCCATTCACATTTACTGTTGCTCAGAATTTTTTTGCTAAAATGATTATTATTTTTTTTGTTAGAAATATTTTTATTGGACATTTGTCAGAACATTCAAATATAATGTTCCATAAGGCAAAATTATAAAATAGAATGTTCCTTTAACAAAAAAATTTTTTTGAAACGGGACGTTTTGAACATTCAGGGAACATTTAGAAATAACGCTTTCCTAATTTAATGGTAATATTAGCAAAATGCTCTCAATAGAACAAAATCAATTTTTGAGCAAGTTCATAACCAGCCAGTGTTCAAAATGATCTTCTTACCGTAGTCCGATTCACAGCGGTGAGCTTGTAATAATGTTTTATAATTTGAGTGGTACTGGTGGGTTTCCGCTGGAAATTCGAGCATGTCGTTGCGTCATTACGTCACATCTGTATAAAGAAGGAGTCCGGCTAGTAGTAGTATCGCATGTGAGGATGCTGCAGGTGGCGGATCATTTATAGCCTTTACTCACAGCGGCTGGAATAATTCAACTTGTCATTTTGATGGCGGATTGTAATCCAGAAAGGTCCAAACGACAATCATCAGTGACAACTGGAGATTCACCCGTAGTCTAAAGTAAAAGATTCGTCTGTACCGGAATATGAAACCTGCAGGAAACGCTAATACACGCTAAATACATGGAGTCACGCAATACTGATGTTTTTAGCATGAACAATTTGAAAACAAAGTTTTGTGGGGGAAATTTATTTATTTTGTCATAAATTTAATGGAATTGTTTTTAGATACTTCACCTTTAAATTCACGTTTTTATAATTTTTGGAATTGTTGATTTGCAAAGCTTTAATTATTCATCATAGCCCCTAAGCTAACTGAGTAGCTACAATCAATTCATTCAGTTTATCGACACCCCTTCAGTCCAAAAATATAGGCGTTTAATTCAGATGTATTTCTTTGATTTGATTTTAAAGAATCCATTGAAAAAGTGAAGGCAAAGTTTTGAAGTTTTATTTTATTCATATAGCCTAAAGATCATTTTATTTGGACATAAAATATTCCTAACACCTCCGTAATATTTCAGTCCAGATCGGCACATGACAGATTAGTTAAACTGTTAATAATTTAAATAATCTGTTAAACATTTTTTGAGAAAGATAGTACTTATGATTAAATTAGCAATTTTAATATTAGGAATCTTAAATTGTTCTCAGTGTTACTAGTCATAATGGCCTTTTTACCAGTGAGAATTCAGTTGTAGACATTTAGCACCTCTGTCTCTGTCTGAGTTTTCTGTTTCTGTGTCCACAGGTCAGGCTGACAGGACGCTGCAGAGCGGCAGCCAACAAAGCTCAGATGATGATGAACATCCATTCTTCTCATCTTCATCTTCATCTAAATGCTCCTGCATTGGTAAGAATAGGCTTTTAATAAAGAAGTTATGGCTCCGTTTCTATTTCTGTTTTCAATGGCTGATTTGATGTCTGAAATTTTTTCGCGACTCAGGCCATTTTGGATCCAGAAGAACTGCTTCCACAGATTCTTCGCTGGGCATCATGTCATCCTTGTCCCTGAGCAGCAGAGGCTCATTCAACGTCATTTGGAGGTGGAGTGGCGATGGATTGGACAGCCGAAGCGAACAGGGCAGGTCTGACTGCTTTGATTGGTCGTGCCCTCCGCTGCCAAGTCCAGTTCCTGTCGAGCCAACGGGGACTTCAAATGCCCGAAATGTTCAGGGTGCCATGGAGGCTTCTCCCCTGAACAAGACCTCAACAGGTGAGACTGAAATAAGGCTGGCCAGTGTAAAGTGTACAGACAGAGATTTTGATAATTCATGCATAACTGCTTCAAGTTTTTATCATGGTAATGTCCGTTCACATTTACTGTTGCTCAGCACAACTTAGCTGAAATTTTCTTTGTTTTGTTTTTTTTAGAAATATTTTAATTGGACATTCGTCAGAACATTCAGAGACCATTAAAAATCTAATTCTCAATAAGCCATGAACTCAGTGGTACTTGTGCTGTCTGACACACACCCGAAACATGCGCACAGAAAGCCGCTTCTCAGACGGCAAACAATCCAGAGTAGAATTCTATTTCAAGACTTTTTGCTTTTGAATTGTCAAATACACAGAACATTGTCAAACTGGCTGTCATATTACAGAGTCGGTTATGGCATAAATAACACACAGCTATGCATTTAAAAATTTACGTTTATTTAAATATATTGTATTTAATATAACATAAATATATTATATTTGCCATTACCAGAACTGATTTGGTCAAATGAAGCCAAAAAGATCAGATAAAGCAAGAAAAATAACTATATTGTGACCACTAATATTTGTAAAATAAGATTTTGGGACATTTATGCAGGCATTATCTAGAAGTCAGGAGGATAGCTTGGAAGTATTTCCATTACTTTGGATTCATAACATTACAGATGAGAATTTAAAAGTAAAATGTAAGTCATGTCATTATATCGTTGCTTAATTTGACGTCATTCAAATGAAAATCTTAATTTCAGAAAATCCTCCAGGATGTGGGAAATGGAAAAGAATTCGTTCTTTCTTCACGAGGGTATGGAAGGCTCTGAAGTGTCCTGTCTGCTGCTGTCTCAGTAGTGCTGTGGATGTTGTGGAGCCTTTTTCCCCTGATCCTGAGCCATCATCATCTGCGTCAGATCACTCCGCCGTCAAGCCAAATGATGGTAAATCGCTGATCATTATTTCTCCAACATCATTTTAAACAGTATTGTCATCTTGTTTTTCATTGAAAATAATGCTCATGGCTTTTGAGGAAATATTTTTAAAAAAATGTTTAGGTCATATATTTCATATTTTTCTGTTTGTTTTTCAGAGTCTTTTGAGTCTCTCTATAATGTGGGAGAGATGCTTGGATCCGGAGGATTTGGCAGCGTGTACAAGGGAACACGCAAATCTGATGGCAAAAAGGTAAATCTGACTGAATTGTTCAAACATTTTACTCTTGAATGCATCAAAACATTTAAAACTAACTTTCTTTTTTGTTGCAGGTTGCCATCAAGCAGTTAAGCAAGATTGAAAACAATCGTTATCTTTATATTGTAAGTTGGCCAAAACCTGAATATGTATTTAGTCGTTTCAGTGCAGATTACTGTAGTTAATACACCCGTAGAAAGCATTAAGTGTAAATGTGATTGACAAATAAGCCTAGAGAGGCACCAAATAACTTTGAGCTGAAAAGGCTCTTTTGAACGGATCTTAAAATATACTTTTAAAAAAAGGACTTTTTCAAAGATACTTTGATATGTTTTCTTCAGATTTTTACTCAGCTAACCTTCTGATTACTCTTTTTCTCTAGCCTGGGCATCCCAAACCTCTCGTTACAGAAGTGGCGCTGCTGCTGATGATGAGGCGAAAACCCATAAGCCCGCTCATCATACAGCTATACGAGTGGTTTGAACATCCTGGAAAATTCACTCTTGTTATGGAGTTCCCCGAGCCTTGCATGAGCTTGCGGGACTACATCGTTCGCAAACCCATCTATGAACCCACAGCACGGTTCATCATGCGACAGGCTCTGCTGGCAGTACAGGTCTGCATCGAGCATGGTGTTTTTCATAATGACATTCATGCGCAGAATTTCCTCGTAAATGAAAGGACGTTGGAGCTCAAGCTGATCGACTTTGGCTGCGGTCAGCTATTTAGTAATGATGGCTACGAGAGCAAAACATACATTGGTGAGCATTTTGAGAGTGTGAAAACCTGAATGTAGTGACTTATTATTATTTAATACTTAAAAAAAAGCTCATCAATGTGCAAATTTCTTCTTTACAGGACTGCCGTATTACTATCCACCTGAAGTCTTAACAGAACCTCGTTTCCACGCCATACCAGCAAATGTCTGGGCTCTAGGAGTGCTGTTGTACACTATGGTGCACGTATATCATCCTTTTGCCAATTCGGAAGATATCAGACGAGCCAAAATTCCATTTATGTACTACAACTTATCCAAAAGTGAGTGAATCATATTGACAACATTGATAACACACACACACACACACACACAAAGCAAAGGCTCTGAACAGAAACAGTTAAAGATGAAGTATGTAAGATTTTTTATATATAGCTCAACGTATAGCGAGAGTTTGGGGCGTGGCTAATGTAGCAGGCGGAGCCATGGGAAAAGAAATTTAGCTAAAGAAGTGAAAGCCAAAATTTGCTGCATTTATACCTTAAACAGGTCACGAACATGTCAAAGTGAACAAAGCATTGTGATACAAAGCACGCTTCAATAATAATAATAATAATAACAGATTTTATTTATAATGCAATTTTCATTCCGAAGAATCTCAAAGTGCAACAAAGGGAAAAAATAATTTAAAAAATGAATAACAAGTAAAAATATAGAATAATACAAACAATCAACCAACACAGAAAACTGAACAGAAACAGAGCTGATGATATATCATAGTCATGCTCCCGTTCAGAAAGATACATTTTAATAAAGACAAATGCAACACAGCCAAAAGTATTCCTAATATGTTGAACCTTAAACGAGAGCTGTGTTTGTGATGTTGGGGAAGACGTAATGATTTGACGAAAATATGATTTATTTTGTAATTTATTTTGTAGTGTCACAGAAACTACATACTTCACTTTTAAAGTAAAGCTAAAGAACATTTTACAGTATAATAATCATGTTTTAGATGCTGTTTTCAGAGATGCATGACTAACTCCTTATTAAAATTTGTACAGAATACAGGGATCTGATTAGCCAGTGCCTAGCCCGGGATCCAACTAAACGGCCGACGTTAGAGCAGATGTCACAACATAAATGGATGAGATGACCTACTGTAGATTGGAGAATTTCAGGAGATTCACTCGATCAGTGATTTCAGCAGGTGTGAGGAAGTGTAACAGACAGAGTAGGATTATTATCAGTTGTCTTATTTCACAGTTGCGTTCTTCTTATAGTCAAGTCACCTTCATTTATAAAGTGCTTTATACAATACAGATCATTTCAAAGCGGCTTTACTGTAATAAACAGGAAAATATACAGTGTAATAAACTCTAAAAATCATTCATGAGTTGATTTGTTCATATAATCTTTGTATTGAATAGGAAACAACATACTTGCTGTCCTTGGTGGAGGGCTTGAGCTCGAGACTTGAGCCGAAGCCTGATGTCCAACCCCGACCTGACTGGGAACTCAGAGCCTGTCCACGTCTGAGCAAGAACACGAGAGACTGCAAGACTGGGAAGAAGTCATCAATCATCACAGCCACATTTGCTTTGATTTTAAACGTCAAGACAAGTCATCTTTATTTATATAGCGCCTTATATACGACCGATCTTTACTCACAGCGGCTGGAATATTTGAACTTGTCATTTTACCTTGTCGTTTGACTGGATTGTTTGCTTTATTTCTTGTATAGCTTCATATACCTTTATAATGGCTATTTGATCTTACATAAACTGACATTTAAGACTCAGTTGTTGCTTTTTTATGTCATATTTCATTTATTGCATTGATATATGCACACTTATTGTCTGAACCACATATTAATATTTCAAATATTTTTTAATAAAAAAAAGTAAACAAAAAGCGGCAGCGTTGTTTTTTATATTTTGTTTTGTTATAAATATACATGCAGTGAAGATAATAAAGGTACGCTTTACCTGAACCACATCTGTGTGGTTATTAATATGTTTAAGATTGTTTTAAATGAAAATGAAATGAAAATGAAAAGAGGCAGAGTGGTGTTTTATCACTGTAGTTTAAATTACACTCAGGGACATCTTTTGGGATTTCCGCCAGGATTTGGCCTACCCAAATTGAAAAGCTTCCCATACACACATACAGTGGTCTAGGTTCAAAATGTTGGTGTTATTTTACAGGAAACCCTTTAAAGTTACATAAAACACTGCTAAAAGTCATAAACATGGAAGTATATGTTGTCTAAGCTGTAATAACCCCCCAAAAGTAGGCGCTTTTTGATTTTTTCCCCCATAAATTCATTTTTGAAAGTGTGTAAGTCAGGCCCTGTGTGGTCTAGGAACCTGCAGACAGTTTGGGCTATTTCCACTAAATTCCAGAAAATAGAGGAAAAAAGAAGTTTGTCTGTGTCATGTTGTATGCAAGATTTATTCAAATAGATCTGAAGGGATGACCCCCCTTTTCCGCCCTCCCCCGACCCTGCTACCCCCCTCCACCACCATATATAGTGATATAAATGCAATATCCCAGTGTCATTAAATTAATTATATATGCTGGAAGCAGCCCAAACTGTCTGCAGGGTCCTAGAGCACACAGGGCTTGAGTTACACACTTTCAAAAATTTATTTATATAAAAAAATCTAAAAGCACATAATTTTGGGGGGGTTATAACAGCTTTCAACATTTACTTACATGTTTATGACTTTTAGCAGTGTTTTATGTAACTTTAAAGGGTTTCCTGTAAAATGACACCAACATTTTGAACCTTGACCACTGTATGTGTGTATGGGAGGCTTTTCAATTTGGGTAGGCTAAATCCAGCCGGAAATGGTACCAGAGTAATTTAGTGTACATTACTTTGTGTAAAACAAATGTCAAAGTGATGCATATCTCCAGAAAGTAGAGACTCTAAGCTTTCAAATCATCTTGACATCATAGCTCTTCCACAGACATTTAAAATGGAAAGTATATGTCATTCCCGTCCCTGTACATAGTCCACGGAGTTTAAGGGGTTAAATTACACATACGGGACCCGCAGAGCGATTCTATTGGCTGAAAGAAATTTTAATAGGTAATCTGTTCAGAGCCTGATTACAATTCTTACAAAATCGCGTTTTGATTTTTGCTGTTTAAATTGTGTTAAAATAGTCTTTAATGATAAGATATATAAGCATATCTCGTATATAATCTATTTATTTTGTGCACCTGTTCTGTTGCTGGGTTTTTTTTTTTTAATTCTTTATTATTTACATTATAGGTACATTACTATGTCATGATTTTGTACTGGTAACGTACTTAGTTTATCAGTCAAAATAATTAGCAATCAATTACATATTTCAAATAAATGTTTTGCGTGTGTATGTGTGTAGAATGGCAATGAATTCATAGTTTATTTTTAAACAATTGCTTGTCCAGAACCATGTATAACAACTTTTGATCAGCGATTTAAAACCTCTACCAGCGGACACAATTTCATAGGCAGACAGGATTAGTCAAGACACCGGATTAGAGCGAGCTGAGAGTGACGCGATGAAGAACGCGCTACAGCACGCAACAGTTTCAGAACCACGTCGTCCACATAACCGGAAGTGAGCAGCGCTACCCACACGCGTGATTTTCTTTCGTTAAATATAAGCTTTTTACGGCAGTTTTCACATGGATATTAATCGGAACGATGTCTAAAATATTTAACAACAATACTTTTTAATAAAGTCACCATACTTTTCTTTTCATATCCTTGAAACATGCATTTAAGCCAATAAGACAATCCTGATGTGGTGAGTGAATACACGTTTTATCATGAAAGCTAAACATACTTTTTTTTGCATTTGTCAAAATATATTATTTGTCGTAATATTAAACAATTATTAGTTAATAAAACGTATTAATTTCGTTTTCATGGATGACAAGACTAATCCTATCGAGTCTTTCTGCAGAAATGCCATGATATGGGCATAAGAGTCACAAGTTCAGCCATTTAAATATGTTTTAAACCTATTATTTTCCCTATATGTTTTCGTGCAGAAAAACATGTTTCACTTGTTCAAGGCCTTGAACATGAACGTGAAAGAAATAATATGACTGAATATACAGTCAAATGGGAAACACTTTACAACATGTTACACATTCATTAATATATTTTTAAAATAATAAAAAATTGTATAGTTGAAGTAATAGTAAACTACAGTTTTTGTGTCCATTAACATTAAATCTCCTCATACTATGTCTCGTCATACTATGTCCTAGTATTATTTTTAACATGAATGTGAAGGAAATACATACATAGGCTACACTACCGGTCAAAAGTTTCAGACCAGTAGCATTTTTAAATGTTTTTAAACGATTGGATAGCGCTGAAACCAACCGGAGCAACGAAGGTGAAACGGAGCTTGTTGATAGATTAAACATTCGCCATATCCAGTCGGACAAATGGTAAAATACATACAATAAATAGACAATAAAACAAACAAATGAAATACAGTGCTTAAATCTCAGGAAGGTCTAACATTACTGTTCAGGTAATGGCCTACAAAATACATCTAATAAAGTTATCAAATATAAAATAACACTAGTTTTCACTGTACAGATTAATAGATTCATAAATATATATATTATAAATATAAAAACTCCTCAATTTGTAATTAATTTTAACCGTGTATGTCACTGAGTTTCTTTGTATGAGCTGTGTTCATGTGTTGTGATTTCTCCTCGAGAGGCTACTAAAAGTTTGCTCAAAAGTATTTCCTTCTCAAGCAAGGCAGAATTTGACTTAGTAGGAGCAGATCGGGAGTGGCTTTTGGACGGCAACATGCCCAGTGCATTATGGGTGTTGAAGTTTTCTGACTTGTTTGCCTAAAAGCCTTTCTACTGCATAGGCAGCCAACTTTTATTTAAATCCCATTTTGCCAGCAATGAATTACCCCTTTGAATACGCTTCACTTGGTTTGATCAAATGGGTTGTGGATGTCATTTCATGTTGAGCTTGATTTAATTGGGCCTTTTTTATCGGTTTTTTTTTTTCAGGGAAAGGTGGAGCTGACTTTGGAGATTGTGAATGAGAAGGAAGCGGATGAGAGACCTGCTGGAAAAGGCAGAGATGAGCCCAATATGAATCCAAAACTCCATCCTCCCAAGTAATCGAACTCTCACTTAAATAAGTTTATTGTTCTGTGTGTTAACAGAAGATGATTACAAGATTTGTTTCTCTTTTAAACCTCTCAGGCGACCTGAAACCTCGTTCTTTTGGTTCACAAGTCCATGCAAGACGTGCAAATTCATAGTGTGGCGCAAATTTAAGTGGCTGTTCATCGGCCTGGTTGTGCTAGTCTTAAGGCATCTTTACACAGAAACCGATTCTGCAGGAGCATAAAATCACAAAAATGTGCATTTACACAGACCGTTTAATCCTTCTCTGAAGCGGCATAAATGCATTTACGGCATTGAAGGAATTTTCCGTATTTGTGTTTTACCGGTCTTTTTCCATATTTTTAGTTGCGTTGCATTGTGGGAGCAAGAACCTCAGTCAGCGGGGCAAACAAATTTCTTTACACACACTAATCGCCATTACATGCATGGATCATCATCACTTTCAGTCAGATTTCGGAGTAGGATAAACCTCCCGCTTCTGAGGTAAACATTAAGAATTGTATTTTGTTTCTTTTGTCACATAACCTGTTTTAGAGCGTTAATTTGGTATTGTATTTTAGGTGCTATCTGACTCGTCTGTCAGACCCGTCGCGTTAACCGTTTTGTATGTTCTCAAATTTAGCTGATATTTGTGAAGATGCTCTATGTATTTGTTACTGTTTCAGTTTAATTTATTGAATTATCAACTTATATTTGTTGTTGGTGTCGTTTAAACTTTATGTAGTATTGTTCCAAGCTAGGCATAACATTAACTTTTGTAACAACGTTAAGCAGCTGTGGAAAATGAACTAACGTTAACGTTACAATACGTTGTGGGTATTGGACAGTTAAGGCATCTTTACACAGCAAACGCGGCACAGAAACCGATTCTGCAGCGGCATAAAATCACAAAAATTTAAAAATGTGCATTTACACAGACCGTTTAATCCTTCTCTGAATCGGCATAAATGCATTTACACAGGAATTAAAATCGCGGGTAACAATGCCTTGAACATTATTTAAAAAAAAAGTTTTTAAGTTTTAATAGTTTTAACAAAGTTTTATAAATTAATTTAAAACAAATAATGAAATAATGTCTAAAAATAGGCCAAAAATAAAAATACAGAGTTTTAAATAATTTTGTTCTGCTTGCTATATAGCGCTTTTGATGTTTGTCATAATTTTGTAGGCCTAGCCCAGTGGTTCCCCAACCTGTCCTGGAGGACCCCTAGCACTGCACATTTTGCATGTTTCCCTCATCAGACATACCGATCCAACTCATCAGCTCATTAGCAGAGATGGCAAGACCTGAAGTGGGTGTGTCTGATGAGGGAGACATAAGCTGTGTCTCATTTTGTCAAATTTCGAAGGCTGCGTCCTCCGGAGGACACGTCCTGTGTAGGATGCAGTATACGAAGTGTCCTCAATCAGAATTAAACGAGACGTCCTTCGTAGGACACACAGGCAGGAAGTATCACGTTGCTATGCCAACAAGTTCAGCCTCGTTGCACTCTCACGCCAGTTATATGAATGAAAATTATTTATAACTTGAAAATGACTATGAAATGTTTCTTGTCTTGACAGCAATGTACTGTTCTAAACGTTTAAAATGCACTAAACAGTTGTAATCCTGTTTACCAAAACTATCTGTTTGAGGTAATAGAAAAAAAACAACAAAAAAAGCTTGAACTACTTAATTTAAACACCACACCTACGCTCGCATGTATATCTGGCGGTGGTGCCGTTTTTTCATATAATAATAAAAAAAAATGACGGTTGTTAACGGAGACGCAAAGAATTGTGGGTTATCTCCTGCCGTGAAGGATACTCCTT